>NW_026596143.1:1637857-1679458 GCF_907164565.1 Psammomys obesus | reverse complement strand
TTATTATTATTATTATTATTATTATTATTATTATTATTATTATTATTATTATTATTCGACACCTTCCAAAATGGTCAGGTCCCACTTGAGATCCTGTGTTAGTTAATGTCCTGCTTCCATAACAAAAATGGGTCTACTAGATGTGGAGAAGAGTGTAGGTCTCTTTTGAATCATAGTTTGGAGGTTTCAATCTGTGACTGTTAGGCTCTGCAGCATTTGGGGGTGAGGTGTACCCAGCAGCAGTCGCATAGGGTATAAGAGTACCATTCAATACATGGCCAGAAGGGAAAACAAAAGAGGAAGAAGGTGCTAGCTCCTGTTAGCTCTTCCAAGAGCCTTCACTGGTCACCGGTCACCTGAAGATGTCCAGTAGGCACCATCTCTTAAAATTTCCAGCCCCTTTCCCCCCAACCCCAGTAGCATCACTCTGGGGAAATAACACATGGACCTTTGGTGACATTCCCTACCCAGAATGTGACCTCACCTCTGTGAGTCAGACCTCTGGAATGCAGGCCTTTTAAGAAAGGAGGCTTTACTAAAAACACCAGCATAGCCAGTTCCTACAGAGACTCTTCAAATGCTTCTTGCATGGGCAGGGGGAGGGGAGGGCAGAAAATGACCCATTCCTACTGAAATCCACTGACCTTTGCCAAGCAACGGCGACCCACGAGTGACTGTTTAAAGTACATGACGTTATCAGTGTTTCACTGTAGGTCTAAGAATAGTAAGCTGTACAGTGCTTATTTCTTAAAATAGGAAGGCACTTATGAGATGCTATTTATGTATGTATGTATGTTATGTATGTATGCATGTACGTATGTATGTTCTGAGGTACTTTTATATGCGGGCCCCTAAAGTGATAGCAAAATTCCCTGGAGGGGGGGGGGGCGTCCAGCTGGATGAAGCCAGACAGAAAGTGCACGAGTTTTGTGGTCTGCACCTGTGGGCTTTCTTTTGTCGTTGAATGACAAAAGGACAGATAATTCCTGAAAACACACAGAACAGATCATTTTGTGGCAGGACATACATTCGCTCTGTAATTTAATTTTTACGTCTATGCAGTTTTATTTTGTTTTGGTGGTTCTGGGGAGTGGAATCTAAAGCCTCTCACATGGTACATGGGTGTTCTACCATCGGGCTACATCATAGTCTGCTGAGCTTCTTATACTTATTTATAGTGGTTATGTGTACCATATTTAATAAGTCCGGGACAGTGAGGGTCTGTATGTCATGTTTCCATAGTTTCCTCTTCAGCAAATGTGTGTGATAAATTAATATGGTAACAAAAATGCCCTACATAGCTGATAAAAGAAAAATAATTGGCATAGAGGATAAATATTGGGTTAATTTCATATAGGTAAAATTGTAAGTTTTTCTTTTTAATTTTTTCACTTATTTTATTTTATTTTTACTCAAACACAGTGATCATGATTTTCAAAAATAGTGATTTATCTAGGTATATAGCTAAATAATTTCTTTTTATTGCTGAATAATATTTTCTTCCACTTGTGTACCATAATTTATTCACCCTTTCACACATTAATTGGTCTCAACTTATTGACTGTCTTTTTCTGGCTGTCTATATATGAAAATCTTATATGCCTATATATGATTTTTTGTTGAAAAATCTACAAGAATATTTTATTGAAGTTCTATTTACTTGTCAAAAAGCAGAAGCTGTTCTTATATTCACACAAACAAAATATAGTATTTAAAAACCACATTTCCAAAAAATTTATCGTACAAGAAAATTTTAATATATATTGCTAAATTAATTTTTAACTTATTTTATTATTCATTCATTTTTTTTAGGAACTGGAAATTCATCTTTGGGTATTAGGACACTCTACCAACAAGCCTCATCTCCAAACCTACAATCTGAACTTTTAAAAAGATACAAGGTGCTGGAGAGATGGCTCAGGGGTTCAGAACACTATTTTGCCTGTGTGTGTGTGTGCCATGTGTATGGCTGGTACCTAAAGAGGCCAGAAGAGGGTGTCAGATACCCTGGAACTGGAATTGCAAGCCACCATGGGCGCTGGGAATCTGACATGAGCCCCCTGGCAGAGCAGTTGAACCTGTCTCCGGATCCTGTATATCTTGTGCACATCTGTTGAACTCTGTTGTGCTCTCTGTTGAACTCTGGTAGAGCTGGCTTCAGGTCTGGAGCACTCTTCCAGGGATGAGGCAGGCACACCAGATGGCTGATGCCTGGGGCTGGGGAGGGGATGCCTGAGGCTGGGCTCAGTTCATGCAGTGCCAGCGCACGGCCGTAAGGGCTTAATTTCAGTTCTCAGTTAAAACAGAGAAAGTTTGGGTGCAGTGGGGCATGCCAGTTTAGCAATCTAGCTCTAGGGAGGGAGAGACAGGACAATCTACAGAACTCTCTGGCCAAATGATCTAGCCCAGTGGTTCTCAGCCCTCCCGATGTATCGACCCTTTAATATAGTTCCTCACGTCCCAGTGACCCCCGATGATAAAATTATTTCTGTTGCTACATCATAACTGTGATCTTGATACTGGTATGAACTGTCACATAAATATTTTTTTGGAGGGAGAAATTTGCCAACGGGGTTTCCAAACCCCAGATTGAGAACCAGCTATGGCAATTTCCAGGGTTAGCAAGATACTCTCCCTCTTCAAGATATGAGACAGAGAGTAATGGAAGTTGACCTCTGGCTTCTGTACACATACATTTACACACACACACACTGACAGATGACAGATTAAAGATGCCACCACTGACCAACTCTGGGACCATGAGCTTTGAAATAAAGAGAGCCACAGGTGAAACTCACAGAATAAAATCGGAATCCATGAGTGGCAACAGGGATAGAAACCGACGAAGAAACGGTTGGAGGGAACAGTGGTTTGCCAGCTGGTAACCAGGGCTGGTAGGATTAGAAATTCTCCTCCGGTTAACCAGCATTATAAACAGGCAACCGGGACTGGGCCGGCAACAGCCCATGAAAGTTCGAAGAGTAAAAGGACATTGAGTCTAGTTTGTTCCCACTGTAGCATTTAACTATGGAGGGTGAAGCAGCAGTTTTTACAGCAGAAGAGATTGACAGACACCACCCCAAGGGATTACATTTATATCACCAGATGTAGCACATGTCCTTCAATGGGAGGTGCTCAGAAAAAAGCATGGCATCGCTCCTGGGATATCCTTCACCCGGGAGTGTAATAATCCAATCCCGAGGAAAACCCAAGACGCTCAACTCTGATACCAAGTGTTTGTTCTGAAGTCTTTGAAATGTCAAGCCCAGAATGGAGCATGCTAAGCAACTATTTGTCTGTCAGGACCAGAATATGTATGTCTATATGGTACATCTGTGACAGTGAGACAGTCGATTACATTAAGTATGTCCTTTAGGTCAATGTTTCGAGAGTATTAATGTTACATTTCTGATTTTGAAAAATTGAATGCAGCTGAGGATAAGTTAGGTCTTGTTTCCAGAAACAAGGTGGACTGAGTATACAATTTATAGGCAATTAAATCAGAGATTAGAGAAAGTGTGTGTGTGACAGAGAGAGAGAGAGAGAGAGAGAGAGAGAGAGAGAGAGAAGGAGAGAATAGAATGAGAGCAGGGGCAATATAAGTGAAAAGATAAATGTTGGTATTTAGAGTCTTTGGGTGAGTAGAATTATAATTTACTTTTAAAACAATTTTTGCAATTTCCTATATCTTTGAAATCATTTAAAATTAAATGTTAGCAATCGTGGGAAGAAAGGAAAAAATCTCACGAACAGGAAGCATGGTTGCATGTTAGCAAAGATATCAAGTTCACATCTGAAGTGTGAGCTGCAGGAGACTTAAAAACTTCACTTAAACTTAATTTTCCTTTTATGTTTCACACCAAGACAGCCATTAAAAAAAAAAAACAAAAAAAAACAAAAACAAACAAACAAACAAACAAAAAAACCATGGATTTAGCTTTACAGTGTCCATTTTCCTAAATTTCCAAAGCTCCCCCAGGGACTGTAGCCCTTGCTCTGCCTGTGTCACTCACTGTGACTTTCCCTGTCGCTCTTCTGTCATTGTCCTACCCTGCTGGGCTCCACCAGCAGCTGCGGGGCGAGCCGAAATAGTTCCCGATGAGATAGTGACGGCCAGACAGCTGTAGCCTCAAGTGACTCGGAATGTCACATGCTTGTTCCCAGGTGCTGAGTGTGCCATGCGGCAGAAGGAATGCTAAAAATGGCTGTGTGTGCAGTCTGGTAGAGAAGCCCTGAGAGCCCCAAGGCCAGAGGGTGGACTTGTATGTCTGCAATAAGGTTGCATTGGATTTTAAAACTCAGTATTTATTGCAGATTCATAGAACACCCCTCTTCATGTTAGGAGTGCTATGGGAAACCATGTTTTAGTTTAGTTTTCATGTGTGTGTGCACAAACACCCATGCATGAGCTTCAATTTATTTTATTTTATTTTTCTCCTTGAGAGAGAGAGAGAGAGAGAGAGAGAGAGAGAGAGAGACAGAATCAGAGAATGAGGTCCAAGCTAACCTTGAACCCGTGGCCCTGTCCCAGCGTTCCCGAACACTGAGCCTGCAGATGTGTGCAACCACACCACTTTTGGTTACAGTTTTTTAAAATGAAATTCCAAATGGCACTTCTGCAGCTTTGGGCAGAGAGAACAGAAAGCCGGCCAGTGTGGCGCTGTTCAGATAGAATGATTGAAGCCAGTGAGTCAGCTCCGAGTGATGGTTAGAGCGAGACTACCACAGTCTGAGCTTGGAAGGTGGGGTGATGGGAGGGGGTTGTCTCTGACAAAGTTGGTTCACAACTTAGTGATGGCAGAGAGGGTTGTTGATGTTTCTTTTGCTCTCAGGATAGGATCTCAGAAGGTGGCTATTTCCATTCTCTCTCTCTCTCTCTCACTCACACACAAACACAAACAAACAAAATGAACAAACCAAACCATAGAAAACATCTCGTCATGGAAACTGTAGTGTCACAGTGTGTCTGGTAGACACCTCTGTCCACACATCTTTACTTGTTTGTTGCAGTGAGTTATTGGTCTAGTTAGAGGCCCCTGGCTTCTGTGACTCCATCAATATTGTATCTTCTTCTGGGCTCTTCCCAGTTATCCTGTTGTTACCCCGTGTCACGGAGACCTGGCAGCTTTGGATCAGCAGGACCGACCCTTTCACACATTCCCGCAGTTCACAGATGATGTAGATTTTTGGGGTGGGACAATTCAAAGCCTGGATCCAGGCCTGGGTGGTAGCTAAAGTGGTCAACCTGGCTCTCCCTTATCCACACCACCAGCTCTCCAGCACTGCCCCAGCTAGGCCACCCAGTGCCCCCATCAGCAGGAGGCAGAGTCAGCTCTCCTGCTCTCATGCCCTTAGGGCCAGCTCACCTGCACCCATGGTCCCAGAGCCAGCTCTACTGTGCTGCCCAGTCAAGGCCCTCGGGCCCATTCTCTCAAGTGTTGCGGCCTTTGAGGGCTGGGCCAAGCTCTCCCGCCGTCTCACCTTCACCCACTTTCCCTACCGCCTGAGATGACCAGGAGTGGGGAGTGAGAAGGAATGCTAACTACAACACAGTAGTGGCAAGGTCATCTCTGTCACACTCATGCCCTCAGGGCTGGCTCTACCGTGCTCCCCGGGGATCTGGGGTGTGTGTGGGAGGCACAGGGCCTGCTCTGCCTGGTGCTCCCAGCAGTGAGAGGTGAGGCCAGCTCTCCAGAGCACTGCAGCCAGTGAGGGGCAGGGCCAGTTCTGCATAGCCCTTGGACGCCTATGTGGACTCAGGTGGCTGCCCAGAGCAGGGTTGTCCCATAGACTCCAGTGGTGATATGAGCCATAGACATAGACACTGACCCCTGCTGCTTCCACAGCCACCAACCCAGACAAGGCTCCCAGCACAGGCTGGGCCTTCACCATTGTCTCAGGTGGCGGTGCTAGGTCCTCACAATAGGCTCTTTCTCTCCTCTTTCATATCTCCAGTTCCAAACGGTTCCAGAAGCAAACGGTTCCTCTTCTTTTTCTCTCTCATCTGTCCACTGCATACTTGCATAGTGTAGTGGCCCGCACTGCAGGTGGCCACGCAGCTGGTGGGCCTCTGAATGACCGCCTCTGTCCTTGCTGTGTGGTGTGGCGGCAGGCGGGCCTCTAAGTGTCTGCAGCCTGCTCCTTGTGGCGTGACCGCAGGCAGGTCTATGGCCGTCTTTTCCCTTCCACACCGCACGTGGCCTGCTGACAGGTTGGCCTTTGTGCGGCCTCTGTGTGTCTTCTGCCTGCTGCGCCTTGTTCTGGGGAATGGTGGGTCTCAGTGAATCTCTTCCTGCCTATGGCCTCCGGACACCCCCCAGGTTCTTATGTAGCCCAGGTTGGCCTCAAAGTCACCGGTAGCAAAGGATGTCTTTCAATTCTCTTGACTCTACCTTCTGAGAGCTGAGATTACAGGCCATACCACCAAGCCTGGCTTATGTGGCTCTGGGGTTCAGATTCAGGGTTCATGCTTGCCAGGCAAGAACTCTACCTGAGAACTGAGCTACACTCCTAGCCTAACTTTCTCCAAAACTAGAAAGTGCTTTTTTTTTTTTTTTTTTGATACACCAGCAGACAGTTTGGATTTTTGCATCAATCAAAATCCACATCTAATTTGTCAGGCTTTTCGTGTCTCAAAGACTTTTTTTGCTTCACTTTGTTTTAAAGAGTCCATGAACGAATATGCCCTTGATCCTTTTACTTCTTTTCTGCCACCATGAAGGGCTGTTTCTTGAATTTTTTTCTCAAAGGCTGACACCATTCTATGCCAAAATATATCCTTGAACCCTCATTTGACAAGTCAGACTTTGAATTTACATTGACCCAATTTTTGAGCAACCTCTGGGACTCAGGCGCTTTAAGACCCGTGTTAAATAGCATGCATTCCGAAAAAGCCCGACAGACTTTCTGATATTTGCAAAACATTTTAGGAGATGGGCTAAAAGCCTTTGAAACGAAATCCTGGGAATTCTAAGTTTACTCTCCAAATATTGAAAAGGTAATGCGTGACAGCAAAATTTATTGTTCTGTCAATACAAGATAATGAATCTGATACTGTGTTTAGTCTTTACCCCAGAAAAAGAATGGATGCAAGCCACGATGTGCAAATACACGTAAGAATCTAACAAGATTGTAAACGGATTTTCAGTCTTCAGGTCGACTCAAATCCGCCTCTGCCATGTGTATCGTTATGACTTCGGTGGAACGCAGTCTTTGAGTCGGTGGTTTGATGGGCGCGGTGGCACACACTTTTAATCTCAGCTCTTGGGGGGCAGGAAGCAGGTGGATCTCTGAGTTTGAGGTCAGCCTGGTCTACAAAGTGAGTTCCAAGACAGCCAGGGCGACCCGAGAAAGTCTGTCTTGAAAAAAAAAAAAAAAACCAAACTAAAACCAAAGAGAATGAGCAGGTGGCAGATACAGCCAGTTAAGCTGACTCCAATGCGTTATTTCACTTTGAATTTAGCATATACACTGGGTTTTCCTACATCCTTTTGGCAGATGAAGGGATGAGTGTGAAGAACCACTGGCTCACAGTGTGTGACCGAACCAGTAGGACACAGGTTCAAATCCTGAATGCTGCTGAAGAATCGGGCTCACTAGTGATGTATTTTGCTGTGTCTGAGCTGTTATGGAGACACATTTTAAGGTGCAACACATCTGTCCCCCACTGTAACTTACTAGATGGCCTTCCTCATATCTCATGCAATGATGGTCAGTGAATGGGCATCAACCAGCCACAAAGGAGTGGATTTGTAGCATACGGTGAAATTCCTCCAAGTTCCCAGCGTGAGAAGAGGCATGCCCTAGCACCTCATTGTATAGTATTTTTTTCACACAAGCCCAATAAATGGCGTAGCCACAAGAGCACGGGGAAACAACAAAGCAAGAGATAAGAAATGACAAGTCCTTTAATTTGAATATAATTTGAATCATTAAGTGTTACGTAAATGTGATCGCTATCATTTGATTCTAATGAAAAACATTACATTTCTGGAAATTCGACAATTGGATTTCAAGAGCCCAATCTACCAGGCAATTCATTCCTTTGGACGTTTTTTTTTTTTTTTTTTTTTTAATGTAAAATTGAGTGAAGGGTGAAACGGAGGCCTTGAATTACAGTGTCGGTGGCGTCTAACCCTGAGTCTTACCATAGCCTATTTTCTAGTGTCAGGAAGCGAAGTATTAAGAAGTGAAGGCGTTCTGCTCCGCCACCTGGTGGTTGTCATTGGCAACTGTTCCTGCTTGGGGCTTGTGTTGAGCCACGGGGCCCTTGCTTGGACGCCAGCAGTTGCCGCCAAGGCTCACGGTGGATAGTCGGACTCATTCATTCTATCAACCTATCTACTAAGACCTTTAAAAGAAATCCCCACACGTGGGGCCAGCGGGCACTGGAGTGACCCATGAGCAGTTTCTCCCTCTAGCTCTCTACTCTGAGCAGCACCGCAGCTTCTCAGGGTGGGAAACCGGCCATCTTCAGGCTTGGCTTGGACTCAGCCACAGTCTCCTGTGTCCCAGCAAAGCTCAGCTTGCTACTGTGTAATTGGCTTACGGCTCTCGGGAGCTGGGTTTTTTAAAATTCCCTCTCGAGCTCCCGTGGTTCCTCCGGCTGAGTGACGTGGTAACTCCAGCCTCCATCCATCAGTCCTGCACTTCCGTCATGGACCTGTTTTTAAGACAATGGGAACGTACATCTATACCGTCGGACGGAAATAGTTAGGATGTCACTGTTGGTGCTTGTGCAGGATATTCCATCCCATTGTGAACCCGAGTTTAGGAAGTATAAAAGCCTGTCCTTTGTTTGGCGTGGTTCAGCCCTCACACACCTTTAATCTCAGAGCTATCTCTACACAGGATTTAATAGTTAACCCCAGGTCTAGAGGCGAAGCAAGTGACCAGCTGACGGATTAACGGAAAGGAGGGACTTTGAGAGAAGGGTATTTAAGACAGTGTGGAGAAGAAGAAGGAGATTCTTGAGCTTTGGTTCTTTAGCGTTTTAGCTCTCTAGCTCTTGGGCTTTTAGCTGTTGGCTCCTGGACTACTGGGTGAGCTAGCAGGCTTTTTCCTCCTGGACCATCAGCTGCGCTAGCAAGCTTTTAGCTTTGGGCTTTTGGCCTTTTTCCTTCTAGGGCCTGAGCTGAGTAGGAAGGTCAACTGGGTGCTTTCTCTGCCTCTCTGAGCTAGCAGATTTTCACCCCAGCCTCTGGCTCCTGAGTCTTCATTGGTAAAAATCGAATGGTTGGGACTTTCATTTTTTAAAATATCAAATCCACATCACAGATCCCTTCTTTAATGCGTTTAAATATGAAACTATATTAGAGGGTGGCTCCCAACCATTCTCCTATCTTCTTAATTTTTGTTTTGGCTGCTTGGTATCCACTCATACCACAGACATCTGCTGAGCTCAGTGGTGGGCTGGTGTCTTCGCTGGGTGGAGCAAACAAAAAGATGAAGGCAGAAATTGGGGAAAACACTTGAAAGTCTTGGTGAGGTTCCTGCAGAGCGTAGGAAAGCTTTATCAACTGAGCTTTCCTGGCTGGGAAGGGAACACGTTTGGAAGCTTCAGAGGAGGCAGGA
The DNA here is from genome assembly GCF_907164565.1 of Psammomys obesus. NCBI lineage: Eukaryota > Metazoa > Chordata > Mammalia > Rodentia > Muridae > Psammomys > Psammomys obesus. The sequence continues at coordinate 1,669,885 of NW_026596143.1, read as the reverse complement.
TTCTGTGAGTGCCACTGCTGAGAGCAACTGGTTCTAAGCAGAAGAGCTGGCAAGGCTTTGTGAAGGGCATTAGCTTACCTCAATGCTTTTGTAGAATTTGGTCAGAAGGAGAAGATAGGGAAAGCCGAGGGAAGGAATGACGTCACAGGGGTGCTGCAGAAACCTAAGTGTGTGTGGCCACACGATCCTGAAGCCTCTGTAAAGAGAAAAGACTCCAGAAACCGGCATGGGGGTTAGATCTTAGAATGCCACTACATTGACAGGAAATATAGTTCCATCTATTTAGAAATAAAAGAACAGTCCTTTATTCAAAGGAAGCAGAGGGTCAGGTCTGTGTGAAGTTGTCCATCCAGCCTTGTGAGGTAGCTTTCTGTTATGGGTGCCAAAGCGTTGGGTTTCTAACACAATAGTGATGAGGACACGGGCATTTTAAACAAAAGATATAGTGACAGAAGCCAGTCTTGCAATGCTCTGTCTCATGAGACCTCTGTCTGCCATTCCTTAGAAGAAGGAAAAAGTGACCCAAGATAAGGAAATAAAACCATTAGAATAAAAAGTCAGCTCCAGAATCCTGATGAAGAAGAGCAGGGGGAGATGGGGGGGGGGAGGATAGGAAGAAGAGGAGGAGGAGGAGAAGGAGAAGGAGAAAGTATAGGGGAAGGAAGGGGGAATGGTAGTTTAAAGGAGGCCAGGATAGGATCTATGAGTTGAGCAGGATCTAAGGACAGCCCACGTGAAAATGACCTTTCCTGAATGAAGTGTGCAGGAACATGAAAACAAGATCTGTGTAAAGATAATCGATGAGTTTCATTGTTGTCCTTTGGGAGGCTAGAGAACTAAAAATGATCCAGAAAGCATTTCTACACTCGATTTCAACCCGCAGGCCAAGAAACGAACAAAGAATATTCCCCAAAGGTGAGTGAGTAAAACATCACAAGGAGTTCAAATGTCCTCATTGATCGAGTTCCACTCCTGGACCTGCTTCAGAGGGCAGTCCCAGATAAGTGTAACGTTTGTGTTCAGCGTGTGCACTGCAGTACTGTACAGTAGAAGATGAACCAGGAACCAATATACTTTGCTTATACCTGAAAGCATTAATAAACAAAATACCATGCTTGCCAAGAATGTTTAAGGACATAGCTAACTGCTTTTATAGCTGTAATTATGTTAAATTAAAAACAAAGATGCCATGATTCATAGAGTATCGTTCCAGTTTTATAAAAAGAAAATCTCCAAATGCATAGAAATGAAGACAATAAACATAAATTACTAACTGTAGCTCTTTCCAAATGGTGAAGTTATTTACTTATTATCCCCTAAACTTCATCAAGCACTCTAATAATTTATATATATATATATTTAATCTATAGTATTCTAATTAAAAATTAAATGCAATAAAATATAAAAAGGAAGTGACAGCATATTAGTTTAAGTCATAGAAAGTCTTGCTAAAAGTTTGTATCCAGATATAGTTTATTATAAAGGTGTAGACAATAACATTTTAACATTGAAATAAAAAGTCAGGATTAATAAAAATGAGAATATACCTCTTTTAATTACAAGGTCTAACGTAATAGCTGTGATTCAATTAGCAATTCTATTAAATTTCTGGCAGTTAGAGCATGATGGAAAGCCAGGATCAGCTCAATTTAAGTAGTTTTTAATAACACTGTGTAATGGAGTCTCATAGCAGACCTAAAAAAGAAATTCAGTGTTTCAGAGTATTGCTTTCTGAACTAAATTAATTATCCAGGTTTATGATAGGCGAGCCTTGTGAAGTTCATATAAATCTGCACCGTGGCATTTTAATAAAGTTATATAACTATGCTGTGCATGTCTCTCTTTGTTGTAGCGCTGCTTACAGAACCTCGGGTCATAAAATGAAAACTGTAAATGTCTGTGGCCAGGAGATTCAACTAAGTATGCTTCCCTTAGCAAAATGCTTCAAATTAGATCCAGAAATAGAACCAATATTTCCAAGAACAGTATTTATTTTTCTTAAGCCATCGTGTGCTTAAGAGCTGTCTGTGTTGGCTGAAACCTAGAACAGTTTCCTAGGTCTTTCTCCATAGTGATTCCAGGTCAGCTGGTGCAGGTTGAGTCTAGAACCCTGCATACTAAGTGTGGAAGACGCAACTGTGCCCTACTTGGTACATGTGATCCAGGAGGCACTGGCTTGGGAAGATGGAATGTTGCTCGGTGCCTTCAGCATCGTCTTGCTAAACAGAAGCTAAAGAGTGCTTCCTCATCAACTGGTCCTCTTGGGAACGACCAACAGTCCTGGGTTTCCAAATGCGTCATCTTCAAGCAGAGGGCTCACAGGGGCTGCTTGCCTCCTGTTTTTCAAGATCTCCATTTACTGAGCCTTGGCTACCTAGTCTTTCTACCCACTGTGATCTGCTCTTTCCCACCTAACCTTCGTCCCCCTTTATTCCTCTCCGCCCCATCATACTCATTGTCTTGGATCCCAAAACCTTCTGGCCAACAAGCAAAAGTTAATATTTAGTATTGTTGTCTAGCTCCACCCTGATGCTTTAGGGATAATGTTTTCTCATATGTCAGGTTTAAAATAAAAAAGGAAGTACCAGTTTGCTGGCTGAGTGAGGACTGAAAATAACTTTTAATTATTATTATGTTTTTATTATTTAAGACATTTTAAAATTTGAATATATTTTGAGCATATTCTTCTCCTACCTCAAGTCCTTCCAGATCATCCCCTCCTCTCTACCCACCCAACATTAAGTTTTTTTTTCCTCAAAAAAGAAAAGAAAAAAAAAAAAGAAACCACCCCCAAAACCCAAAATCAAGACTATGAATACAATACAACAACAAAACCTGGAAGGACCAGGGCAAAGAAAGAACAAGTTTTCAGCACAAAGACTTCTGTTCCAGAGAGACAGAGGGCAGGGAATAACAGACAAAGATGGGAGACAGATGATGAGGGAGAAAGGGAAGGGAACAAGGGAGAGGGGATATTTGTTACGAGGGCCAAAGACTGCCTCTGGATAGAGAGGAGACAGACATGCCCCTTGGGCAAATGACAGTTTATAATGGGAAATGGGGAAACCCCATGTTAGGATGAATTGGTTAATTTTGATTGGACAGTGTAGCATTTTGATGGCTGGATCTTAGTGGTCAGCCTCAAGAGGAGGAAATGCTCAAATAAGGAAATAGACCTTGGGTGCTAGCTCTAGGAATGCAATCTAATTGTTTATAGCAAAGGGAAAAGGATAAAGGCACAACCTGTCAGTGCCATGGTCTGGTTTGTGTTTGCCATGCTTGGGCTTGTCAGGGCCCTTCAAGTGCCCCCAAATCTAGAAAACAGAATACAATAACACCCAAAAAGAAACAAACAGAAAACCCAAACTATAACCAAATAAAAGCTCACACAAAAACCTGTGGAGTCATTTAGTGGTCAATTACTGAACATGAGGCCTGTCCTGGAGGGGTTGATGTACCTAGTGTCACCCCATCAGAGAAAACTGACTTTTCCCTGTCCCAGCAGGCACACATGACAGTTTGGTTGTTAGCCTTTACCTTAGTGGTTAGGTTTTCATTCATCCATTCATTCATCTTCTTTAAAAATATAACAAATGAAATATCAGAAGATAAAACAAAAACTAACACAATGAAGTTGTGCAAGACAAATCAGCAGGAGGAAAAGAGCCCAAGAGAAGGCCGGAGAATCAGAGATCTAGATTTTTCACATACTCAGAAATCGCATCAAAACACTAAACTAGAACCCATAATATATATACACACACATAGGACCTGATGCAGATTCATGCAGGTCCTGTGCATGCTGCTTCTGTCTCTTGAGGGTTCATATGAGCTTTGCTCAGATGATTTAGAGGACCTTGTTCTCCTGCTGTCCTCCACCTCCTCTGGCTCTTATGCTCTTTCTACCTCCTCTTCCACAGGCCTCCATGAGCTCTGAAAGGAGAGATTTGATGGTGACATCCCATTTAGGGCTGAGTGTTCCAAGGTCTCTTATTCTCTGACATTCTAATATTCAGACCTGGCTGTAGGTCTGTATATTACTTCTAATCTACTGCAAGAGGAAACTGCTCTGATGATGGCTAACTAAGGCACTGATCTATGAGCCATGTAGAATATCGTAAGGATTTTTTTTTTTTTTACACCAGTCTTACTTGGTTTGGCCCTAGATCCCTGGGCTATCTCTTACTTCTTCGTTTTTGGTCACCGTGGTCATGTCAGAGATGTGTCCCATCTCTTGGAGTGGGCCTTCAGTCAGATCAGTTATTGGTTGGTTACTCCCATAAGGTCTGTGTCACCGTTGTCCTAGTATATCTTGCAATTACTACACTGTGGTAGATAAAGGGTTTGCGGCTGGCTTGGTGCTTATGTTTCTCTTTTGATACTGTGCAGAGTACTGTCCTGTACCAAAGACACTAGAACATATGAATGAAGGTTCTACATCGGGATAGCCCTAGATCACGCAGAATTAGTTGTGTAGGTACTGTCTTCAAAAATGGGCCCTTGTTGTCAGTTTGTGGAGAGCAGCCTAGATATAGACTTAGCAATAGCCTGTGTTATTTGGTAATTCCTGTGGGCCCCCATTGGCCAACAACTCAATTAGATGTAAGTCAAACCTGGCACTGGAAGCTTCATTGGGTGACAAAAGAAGTCTAGTTGGCACTATGCCAACCCCATTATTTGGTGATTACATTTGGATCGCCTTCATATATGTATATACTTTATGAGATTTCTTCTGTATAAGAAAGATTATACAGCCTTGCCAGGCTACAGAGGAAGATGATGCAGTCAGCCTTGATGAGACCTGATAGGCTAAGGTCAGAGAGAAGGGGAGGAGGACCTCCCCATCAGTGGACTGGGGAAAGGACATAGAGGGAGAGGAGGGAGGGTGGGTGGGACTGGGAGGAGACAAGGGAGGGGGCTGCAGCAGGGATACAATGAATAAATTGTAAATAAATAAATAAATACAGTGAATAAATTGTAATAAATATATATGTAAATAAAATTAAATTAAAAAAAGAAAGATTTATTTATTTTAAGTGTGTATGTGTTTCACCTGCATGTATGTATGTGTACCATGTATATGCCTGGTACCCATAGAGGCCAGAAGAGAGCACTAGATACCCTGAAGTTGGATTTGCAGACAGCTGTGAGCAGCCATGTAGGTGCTAGGACTTGAACTTGGGTTCTCTACAAGAGCAACAAGTGCCGTTAACCACTGGGCCATCTCTCCAAGCCTCTGAAAAAAACTCCTGATGATAAATTATCTTATTCTGTCTTCGCTGCGATGACGAACTACATCAGACCAAATGAGTTGCAAGTAACAGAAACTGATTACTCACAGCTCGGAGTTGGGTAGTCCAAGGTTAACTGGCCTTTGCTTCCATGTGGTGCATAGAGGAAGACTGGAACAAATGAACTTAGGTCCTCAAGCCCTCTTTGAAAAGGCTCTGAGCTCTGGGCTTGGGATGTTACTCAGTAATCAAGGGCTTGTCAGCCTTGTGCAAATCCCTGGTTTCTAAGCATGGGATGGAAGGAAAAAACAAACAGATATGGCCTAATCCCATCCAGGAGGGATCTGCTGTCCTGATTAAGGCAGCTGGTGGCCTTACCTTGTAACAGGGATGATTCTGTTTCAGTGTATGAATATGAGGGGGCCATATTCCGTTTACGGCAATCCAGTGTTTGGTCTACCCTTCCAAACAAATTTGAAGACTTGGGCATTCTCTTATTTATAGCAATGAACTTGTATCTTTAACAAGGTGAGCTTGAAAGAGGAGGACTGTGGAACATACTTTACTCTTAGTTTAATTGTAGATGCAAGGACTTAGCACCATGTTCCTATTCTGTTAGATGATGCACTTTCAGTGACATTTACCTTTCATGTTTATGCTGCTTTGATTAAAACTATATGCATACTTACATATATGTGTGTACATATGTATGTACTGATAGTACCACAAAAATTTAGTATTAGGGTCCTATAATCTTAGAAGATAAAACGTTAAAATATTTATTTATATACATTTTTTTGTGACTAAGAAACACACAGTGTAGTCTTTCAGAGGCCATCTGTGGTAGGTCTTTGTTCCCCATCTTCTGCTTCCAATGTCTATTGCATTTGCCCTTCATAATGAGGGTTGGGCATCTTCCTTTGGGTCCTCCTTCTTGCTTAGCTTCTTTAGGAGTATAGGTTTTAGTATGTTTATCCTATATTATATGTCTAATAACCACTTATGAGTGAGTATATACCATGTATGTCTTTCTGCTTCTGGATTACCTCACTCAAGATGATCTTTTCCAGTTCCCACCATTTGCCTGCAAATTTCATGATTTCCTTGTTTTTAATAGCTGAGGTATTGAAGTAAAGGCTGAGATTCATAGCCAAACTTTTGGCAGAATGCATGGAATTTTATGAAAGATGGGGGAGATAGAAAGGCCTGGAGGGGACAGGAGCTCCAAAAGGAGACCAACAGAGCCAAAACAAACAAACGAATGAACAAACAAACAAACAAACAAACACCTGGACCCTGGGGGCCCTGCAGAGGCTGATACCCCAACCAAGGACCATGTAAGGAGAGGAACTAAAACCCCAACTCAGATGTAGCCCATAGACTCAGTCTCCAAGTGGGTTTCCTAGTAAGGGAAGCAGGGGCTGTCTCTGTCATGAAGTCAGCAGCAGGCTCTCTGGTCACCTCCCCCTAGGGGTGCAGCTTTGCCAGGCCACAGAGGAAGATAATGCAGCCAGTACTGGAAGGCTAGGGTCAGATAGAAGGGGAGGAGGACCTCCCTTATCAGTGGACTAGGGGAGAGGCATAAGGGGAGAAGGAGGAGGAAGGGTGATTAGGAGGAGATGAGGGAGGGGGCCACAGCCAGGATACAAAGTGAATAAATTGTAATAAATAATAATAATTAATAAAATATATTAAAAATACAAAGTGTCACTGAAAAAAGACTGAAGTTTAAAGAAATGTGTTATATTAAAGGATGATATTTTGGTAGCAATGACTAAGGAGGAGAATAGAGTGGGATATGTTAGAAATTATTGCTGGTTGATAAAAAGGAGCCAACACAAAATTACCTTTAACTTTATGAGGAGAGACTCTCAGGACCCTGGGATGCCATGGTCCTTGAAGGAAAAGGAGCCTCCAAATCTATCACGCCTTTTTTTTTGGCCCAGAGAACAAAGTGGGCTCCTGACTTGTGTAGGTTTGAGGGAAGGAGGAAAAACTCCAACCACATGACCTAGCCTGGACTGATCTTCCAGCCAGGAAGGCGGGGGTTAGGGGAGGAGGACCACTGAATATGAGTCAAGTCATAATTTTTATTCAGGGTATTTTGAGTTTGATCAGACTACAATGGAGAGAGAACTCTAGGGAGAAAGAGAGACTGCAGAGCCTGATTTCTGGGAGGTCTAGTTTTGTTAGTTTCCAGCATCCGCATGGCAGCTCCAGGGGATCGAACTCCCTTTCCTGGCCTTCCTGGGCACCAGGCACACATACGTGGTGCAAACACATACATGCAAATAAATATCCACACCCATGAAACAAAAAAATAAATTCTTATGAAGAAAATTAAAACAGATTCTCAGTTCCTGTGTTCAGAGACACCACTTGCCAGCACAGCCAAAGAGGAAGAGGAGTCCCAAAAGGCCTGGGGTACTTATCTTCTCACAGACAGAAACCATACTGGGGAGATATGGGGGAAGAGCTGCTGTGCTTGAGGGAGAAAGCTGTGGGGAAGCATTGCATGTATTTGAATGCTTCCTCTGCTTTTAGAATCTGAAAGCCTGGGGTGGCAGGCTGGGTTTGGAAGCGGGGTAAAGAGCTCCCACCATGTCCCAGATCACTTTGGTCGTTCCCAGTTCATTCCATCACCTGGGTGCTCACTCTGAGGGTCTGTGCTGCTGAGGGCTCTCCTCTCCAACCTGCCCTGCCCTCTTCCCACACACCTGCCCAGCACTCATGCCCATTTTTGACCACACTCTTTTCACATCTTCAGATGCCCGTGCTTACTGTGCAGCATCCAGACAAGACATGTTCCCTAAATTCAGCTTGTACCTTTGGTAGATTAAATGACATCATCATGTAATATTACATAAATGTGAATACGCGTGGATGCGCTGATAGTATTACAAAAGCTTCCTAACATATAACTGTGTTATGTCCAGATACAACTATCGTTAATGAAACTATCAAAAATATCATTACTTAAACATGCAGGAATCTGGAGGCAGGACCAGCCCAGGCCCACCTTTCTAGGGATGTGCAATGTTTACCGTGGGCTAGACTCTCCTCCACAAACGAACAAGCAAGAAAACACCCCTACAGATATGCCACAGGGCAATCTGAGGGAGGCAATTCTTCAGTTAGGGTTCTCTCTCTTCCCGAGTGTGCCAAGTTGACAGCCAGGCTTAGCCAGCACACAAGTGCCTTCCCATTTATACACAACCCGAGGAAACATGAAAATTAACACCACAACACTTCACATTTGTACCACACTGAAGATGAACCACTGTAAATTAGGCGCCCTCTGTAGTTGAAAGTGTCAATATTTGCCAAGACAAAACAAATTACATTGTTCGTAACTTTTTAATGAGAGGAAACTGCTGTGCTTTGTGTGAGACAATGTGAAGGGGTGTTTTTGTTTTTTGTTTGTTTGTTTGTTTTTACAATGGTCAGCGAATGTGAAAAAGTTTGAGGGGTACTCTCTGGTCACCACAGATGGAGAAATTCTGGAGTAGAGTGGATGTTTTCACCGGAAACCTCATTTATTCCTTAGGGATTTTACTGGTTTCACAATGACAGCCAGAAAACCTCACCACCATGGAAGCTATGATGCACACACACGCACACACACATACACAAGCACACACAACAAATAAATAAATGAAGTGTAAAAATGGCAAACTTACTAGTTCTTACACTCTCTCGCAGTTTACATTTGCTGAGGAACAACAACAACAACAAAACCCCATGAAACATCTAAGAAAATCATTAACCAATTTTTCAAATATGCAAGGAAACCATTAATAAGCCTATTATGGATCTGTGTGGAGTAGAAGATGATTTAAGTTTTAGAAAACAACTACATATATATGTGTATATATACGCAGGTATATATTTGTGTGTCTGTGTCTGTGTGTGCTTGCTTGCTATAACACACATATGGAGGTTGGAGGACAACTTGCTGGAGTGGGATCTCTTCTCTGTTGTCTACCATGCGGCACGTGGCTGTTGGACTCAAGCTGTCAGGCTTGGAGGCGACTGTCTTTACTGCCTGAGTCATCGCACTAGCCCAGATGATTCAGGTTTGAGAGTAAGTGTAGTGTGAGGGGTTTTCTCATGAATCATTGGTTGATTTATTCTCACAAATGGACGCATGGTTGCTCGAGGTTCAGGCTCTCTCACTGTGACGAGGTTTCCTGTGGGAGCATTTCTCACGTAAGTACAGTCTGCCTGCCGCATGCACCATCCTCAAGAGCCTCGTCACACTTCTGGGTCAACTCATCCATAGCAGCCGGATTTCCCACCTGCCCCAAAGAAGCAATGGCTTGCCAAGCACATCCCTCAATGACAGGACAAATGAAGGGGCCATGTGGTTGTGTGGCAAATACCGATTGGTTCCAGGGAGCTCTATGGGGCATCAGAGATATGCCTGAAATTTAAGGGGGGGGGGTGATTGGCCCCATGTTGCAGACATTTTGGTTTGGGATGTGTCAACATGTTTTTGTTATAATTCCAAGCTGACGTTTTAGTTTGTTTACATCTGTTAAGCATCTTGTCGGAGCGTGATCTTTGCCAGATGGGATTAGTTGAATCCTGAGGACTTTGAGGGGTATAAATACGACAGCCCAGGGGAAGAAGGTGCGGCTGCTTGGAGGAGGACTGCTCGCTGCTGGTTCATCCTGCTGCTGCATTTGCTGTTTGCTGATTTGCTGGTCGCCTGGACTTCTGGATTTCTTGACGACTGATATTGCCCCCCAAAGAATTCTACCCTACACTGTGGGAAGTAGCAAACAGAACTCTGCTCCCTGTCCCCACTAACCTTCTTTCCCTCCTACCCAAATATTGGGGGTTGGAAGGGAGGTAGAAGCATTTAAGAACCCTAAAAAAAAGTAGGTTTGATAAAAAAAAATCTAGGTCAACAGCTCATGCGATCTTTTGTATCTTCCACACTATACACATAGCCTTCAGATTTCCCCCAGTAGAAAATGAAAATACACTTTAAGTTCTCTTTCACACAGTCTGTCAGAATTTTTATTCTTTTTTCAATAATATGTGCTTAATTTCTGAATTGTATTTTAAAATAAATGTTGTGTTCTTAAACATTGTTTCCTGAATATGCATCAATCTGTTACTGTTAATAAAAAAAATAGAGGATCCTTTAAAATTTAATTTTATTTATATATTTATTTATTACATTTATTCACTTTGTATCCCCTCTGCAGCTGCCTCCCTTGTCTCCTCCCAGTCTCCCCACCCCCTTCTTCTCCCTATATTCCCTTTCCCTAGTCCCCTGATAGGGGAGGACCTCCTCCTTTTCTATCTGACCCTAACTTATCAGGTCTCATCAGGGCTGGCTGTATCATCTTCCTCTGTGGCCTAGCAAGGCTGCACCCTTTCCCCTCCCCAGGGGAGGTGATCAAAGAGCCTGCCACTGAGATCATATCAGAGACAGCCCCTATACCCCTTACTAAGGAAACCATTTGGAAATCGAGCAGCCAATGGGCTTCCTTTGAACAGGAGGTCTAGGTCCTCTCCATGAATGGTCCTTAGTTGGAGTATTGGTCTCTGCAGGCCCCCCTGGGCCCAGGTATTTTTGGCTCAGTTGTTCTCCTTGTGGAGTTCCTGTTCCCTCCAGGTCTTTCTATTTCCCTCTTCTTCCATAAGGATTCCAGCACTCCTGTCCAAAGTTTGGCCATGAGTCTCAGTATCTCTGATATCCTGATGGGTAGAGTCTTTCAGAGGTCCTCTGTGGAAGGCTCCTGTCCTGTTTCCTGTCCTCTCCTACTTCTGATGTGAGAATTCTCAACAGAGGAATATCAAATGGCAGAGAAACACTTAAAGAAATGCTCAATGTCCTTAGTCATTAGGGAAATGAAAATCAAAATGATCCTGAGATTTCACCTCACACCCATCAGAATGGCTAAGATAAAAAAACTCAAGTGACAACATATGCTGGAGAGGTTGTGAAGAAAGGCGAACCCTCCTCCAGAGCAATCAGTGATACAGCCAGTCTGTGGCTAAGAGCTTGGTAGTCCCCTTGAAAGCTACTGATGGGAATGTAAACTTGTACAACCACTTTGGAAATCAATCTGGTGCTTCCTCAGAAAATTAGGAATAGTGCTTCCTCAAGATCCATCTATACCACTCCTAGGCATCCCAAAGATGCCTCACCATTCAATAAGGACATTTGATCAACCATGTTTGTAGCAACTCTATTTGTAATACCCAGAATCTGAAAACAACCTAGATGTCCCTCAGTGGAGGAATAGATACAGAAATTGTGGCACATTTACACAATGGAATACTACTCAGCAATTATAAACAAGGAAATCTGAAATTTGCAGGCAAATGGTGGGAACTAGAAAAGATCATCCTGAGTGAGGTAACCCAGAAGCAAAAAAAAGACATATGGTATACACTCACTTATAAGTGGATATTAGCCACATAATATAGGATAAACATACTAAAATCTATAGTCCTAAAGAAGCTAATCAACAAGGAGGACCCTAGGGAAGATGCTTAATCCTCACCTAGAAGAATTTTTATTCTTTACATTTTTTTTCTTGAGTTTTAAGATGACTTATTTCTTTCACTATTGAATGTGTTGTTTTACCTTTATTTTATTTATATCTTTCCCTCAAAATTCTGGCAACTTTGCTTTGTCTTTAGGAGCAAAGCATGTTCTGAGGTGGTGGTTTTGTTTCTTGGGATCTGTGTGTCTGAGCTTTAGTATAACATGATTGGAAATGACAGCGCTGCAGAACTAGCTGGTTACTAGCAGCTGGTATTCCCAAAGAGGGAGGCATGTCCTCATTTCCTGTCAGGACAACATAAGCCTGGCTCCAGGTGCTGTGCAGAGGGAACTGAGTTCACATCCATATTTAGACTTTCACGTCCCCCTTGTGATTTTAAAGCTGGGGTTTTATTCTACCTCTTGGCAGAATCTTAATCATCATCCCTTAAGAAACTTGTGGGTATTGACAGAGCCCCTTGAGATTCCAATGTAGAATACGTCTGCATCAAATGTAAGTCTTAAATCTGTGGCCATGGATTAGGATTGTTTGTATTAGTCACTGGTCTCTTGGGGGAATAGAACCAATAATATATCTATAATTATAGGAAGGGATTAGTTACACAGGCTTACAGAGTACTAACAAGGTGGTCTCACCATGGCTGTCTGAAGCTGAAGAGCTGAGGGAGATGAGAACTGCTTAGTCCAAGAAGACAGAAATGTCTCCATCGCTCCCCTGGAAACCAAACGAGATGGTACTTACTTCATCTGCCTGGAGCCATCACTATGTCTTTGATCAGAAACATCTTCAAGAAGATAAAAATCTGACCTAAAGGCTTTCTTAATCACTTACCATGAATCAGATGTTGAAGCAAAGGTGCTCTGGACCCTTCTGGCTGACTTGATAGGTGCCGAATGGCCGGGGAATGATAATCAAATAACAGATTAATAATTGCCTAGGAGCATACATAAAGTGGCTGTCTGTGGCTTTTCTTCCCCAAATATGTACTCATATGCCTGTACATAGTCATATAGACATCATAGAGTATAAAATATAATATTTAAGATATAAATTACCTCAATAAAGGTGAGTTATTGTGATGAATGTGGGAAGAAAAAGGAGAGGGTGAAGCAGAAAAAGAAAACTGCTCTGCAGATCCCTACGGTCATTTATGCTTTGGTCAAATTTAGGCGTTTTACTTTGCATGACTTAAATTAAATGGAAAAAGAAAAAGAGAACACGCTCCTCTAAGTTGACCAGCAGCGGGAATGATGCCTTTCTGTGCAATTACATCAAGCACTTCATTTTGTAAAACCTGGTTGACTTTGAACCACATAAGATTTAGGCATAAGCCCAAAATGTACGACTTACCAGTTGTTTTATTTTTTTTTCTGGAGATTTTTTTCGATTTACTTGAGATTTCTTTGTAAATTAGACGATGGCAGTAATTATCTCACTGCCGTGTGGGTGTGTGGGTCTATGTGGGAATAAGCTGCCTGGCTCATGGGGAGCGTGATGTGGATGCTGTGATTGTGTCCTATGATTATCCTCTGCATCATCTTCCCCTGGAAATAGTATCTTCGCCCTGTAGTGTCTCCTGGGCGAGGCACGGCACGGGCCTTTCATCCCTCAGGATGGAGGAGCCGAGGAGACAGAAAGTGCTGAACTTCAAGGCTGGGAAGCTTGTGTGGTGCTGGAAGTCAGTGTGCCCGGGCATCTCAGGGTGTGGCAAGAAGTGCTCTTGAAATGACGCAGCTGTACTGTCCCGGGCATATCCCCGGAGGACTCCATATCCTATCACAGAAATACTTGCACAGTTAGGTTTATTGCTGTTCTATTTATAATATCCAGGACATAGAAGCAGCTTAGGCACCCATCAGCAGGTCGGTGGTTAGTGAAAACGTTTATCACACCGTGAGATATTATTTGGCTATAAAAAAAAATTAAAAAATTCAGGAAAACGGATGGAGCTGGAAAGTATTAAATGAGGTGACCAGACTCACAGAAACAAATATTGTATTTCTCTCTCATATACAAATCCTAGCCTTTGGGGAACAGGTGCAGAGCATGGAAGTTTTGGGGCCCTGAAGCTTGAAGCAACGCGTCAGAGAAAAGCCAATGAATCCCATCGCTGTGTAGAAGGGAAGTCCCTGCAGAGTGGTCCTCAGAACCGATGCATGAAGTTGTGGTTTTTGAAACGGAGGGATTCTTTTTCAAGTTCCACAGAGAAATACTGAGAAATACCGATTCCAACTGAAACATCCAACAGCGACCACTCCCAGCAGGTGATGCTGGGACAGGAGACCCATCAGCAACCCACAGACCCAAGGGAATACCTTACCTTTCAGAGGCTTTTAAACAAAATGGGCCTTTGACTGGAGGTAAGGCCTTGCTGCGAGGTGAATGTGCCTTAGGGCTGCTGCAAAGCTTAGCTACAAAAGCTGCATTCGTAGCTCTGCAGACTGTATCCTCGGCCGTTTTCTTGGGCTGGTTCCAAAAAAGCACTGCTCAGAGCTTAGTGCTTAGCGAAAGTGTTAGGATGTGATAGTTTCGTGCTGAAGGACTACACTTCCCAGCTTCCTTTGCGGACTATGGAAGTCATTACCTCCCTTATGAGGGCCCACATCCCATCTTCTTCTGTAGTCATTTTGCCTCATTGCCTAAGGTCTTTCTTTTTGCGTCCTGTCTCTCCACAGCTGCCCTAAATAATGCAACAGGATACGAGGCTGTAACTAAGAGAAAGGTCAGCAAAATAGACAGACAGACAAGAGAATATGTAACTTACGACAATGTGGGCCTTTATTTTGGGGAAAGCCTGCAAAGGGTGTGTGTATATGTCTGTAAGATCAGAGTTTGCAAGCTGAGGTAGTAATGGGGCAGAAAGGGGGCTGGGGAAGGCCTCTGCTGGCCTGCTGTTTGGCTATGGGGTAACCAGTCGGTCAGTTAAAGAATGGCAGGTGATCGATGGCATCTCTGAAAGCTGGCCTTTACTTGGGGTCCCTAGGGCAGGGCAGTCAAGAATGTAGAGAAACAAGTTACTTTCGGAAGCAAGTTAACTGTGGGAAGTACCACAGTTCAAGCAAAATGGAGTTTTACAAAATGGCGTGGCCCTGGCTACTGCTTAGGTTGGTTCGGGCCTGGGATGGCAGAGGAGTTGCAGGGGGGTGTGGGTAATTCCCTCTACGGTGACAACATCTGTGCTCTAACACCATGAAACTGGAGCCTAAGTTGCGATGGACACCCGGCTTGGTAGACGCAGGGAATGTGGAATGCACCCCAAGGAAAGCCGAACTGAGTGGCGCCAGCCCAAGAGAAAGGCCACGCAAGCGTGCTTCAGGTCACGGGGGTCACGGGGCCGCGGATGCAGCGCTCTACAGATGCCACTTCCACGAGCCGCACAGGTCAGACTCAGTGGAGGGACTGGTACTTGCCCCGCTGCATTTGGCTGACACTTTCTTTCTAGCCTCTTGTTCTCCCCATCTGAAATGGGTGTGCTTACACGTTGCCATGGATATGAGAAGCCCGTGACTTGAGCTTTGATTTCCCGGGGGCTCACAACTAAGAGGTAGCTCTGAATTTCGGGCCTAGCTGGTGTGTGCAGGGCTGTGGGGTGGAGCCCGAGAGTTAGAGGCTCCCCACTTCCAGAGGCCCTCATGCTTTCGCCACCACCGACGGGAGTGGCCTCAACCCCGTGCCCTTCCCACCATGACCGACTGTTTCTTTTGAAATGTGAACTAAAATGAAACCTAGCCTTTCTTGACTTGTCTCTGTTAGGTATTTTGCCCCAGTGACAAATGCAGTTCTGAACTACTAGCCCTTGATATGGTAGTAGATGAGCTACAGGGGTTTCCAAGTGGGGAGGAACCACCTAAAGCCCATCCTTTTGCTTCTACTCCACGGGCGGTTTGTACTGTTCCCTTACCACTCAAAAGGGGAAATATGTTTCTCACAGGCTGTCAGTGCAGGCTGCCTTTCATTGTTAACTGAGTGCAATAAAGCCCAGCTGCTGACATTTTGAAAAACACATCAGAACACATACCCATGCTCTCTTGAAGTTAGTACTACTTATCTTAGATATTGTCAGTCAGCTGAAGAACAGTGCCAACAGAGGGTGACAAACAGTATGATGGAGATTGGATAGTACCATGGGTTCATGTGCAGAATACAGCATGTAATATAGACCATTGGCATATGCGAAAGTGGCCAGTGGGGAGACATTAAGCGTTATCGTCAGCATGCTGTGCCAAGACTCAGTCTGTAGATGGCAGCACAAACTCAGTTATGGGAAACATGGTCACACCAAGGCTAGTTTTTGTGGTCTCAAAAAGACTTGGATGCTGTAAAAAGACAGCGTTTTGTTAGAGTCACCACACCACCTGAAGATCATAAATTGGATCTTGAGAATATGTTTGTGTTCCTATATTATTCTTTTGTAAAGAATCAGACATCACCACTTGCAAATTCACAGCTTGCCTCGAGAGGACGTCAAAGCTAAAGGCTTTGAATTTCACTTCATTTAATATTATCTGGCTTGTGTATTCTTGATTTATCTTTTTACCTGTCCCTTAAATTTCAAATTTTTTGTGAAAACATGTAAAAATATTTCTTGTAAATAGCATCGAGGTTTATATTTTCTTAATCCAGTCTGGAATCTTTCTCACCTGACTTTGTAGTTCAGCCCTTCATCCCCTCCCACTCCCTGCTACATTGTATTTGAGTTTGGATTTCCTATCTTCCTTCTTCATAGTTTACACTTATCACACTCGCTGCTGTCTATACTTTCTCCTTTTCAATATCTTCAAGCTTAAACAGGGCTGTAACTTCAAAAAAGTCTTTTGCTCGCTGGGCCGTGGTGGCTCACACTTTTAATCCCAGCACCCAGGGAGCAGAGGCAGGTATGTCTCTGAGGTTCAAGGCTAGTCTGGTCTACAGGGTAAGTTTCAGGACAGTCAGGGTGACACATAGAGAAATCTTGTCTCAAAAACAAAACAAAACAAAAACAAACAACAAACACCCCCCAAACAACAACAACAACAACCCCAACCAACAAAAAAACCCTCTTTTGCTTGCCTTCCTTCCCTGTCAAGCAACCAAGTGTCATGGCATGCATGCTTTATTTTTCCTTACACACGAATACGTGCTGTCTCTCTGAGCATGCTATAGCTCATTAACCACTCTGCCCACGGGACCTAGCATTACTTCAGGCCTCCTCCGACTGGTGGAGATGTTTGTTCTGAATGCTCTTGCATTCTTGTTTCCACTCCTGTCCCTAACTAGGGCCTTATGTACGTAAAATGGGAAAAATCATCACCACACACAGTTTTTGGTAAGAAATATTATAGTGTTACAACATGTCATAAAAGTTATCACTATAAATAAAATTTTCACAAAGAATAGTTCCTGATTAATATGTCGTTAACATATTTATTATATAGTTCACTAATATTTTCGTTCTTTGAAATCAGTTATTTTTATTTTATTAGTTATTAATCTAGTTTGTTTTGTGAAAGATTCGTACATGTGTATAATGTTACGGTTACTCTCCCATTTATTGATTGATCGGCTGATTAATTGATTGATTTAATGTTCCTGAGTGCTTTGTCTGCACGTATGTGGGTGTACCACGTACCTGCTGCGCATCTTGTGCAGCCATGGGTCTCTGCACTCACTTCCGCTTATTGTGCAGAGAAACTTCCTTGATGAAGGCTGAGAGTAGCCTTTGCCTGTGGGTATGAATGTAGATGATTATTGATGTTCTTTTTTGAGACATGGTCTGGCTATGTAGCCCGGGCTGGCTTTCAAGTTTCAATTCTCCTGCCTCCGTCAGTCTCTCTCTCTCTCTCTCTGAGACATTTGGAGGCAAACCACATATATCATGATCCTTGCCCCTGAACAACTCAGTGTGTTCTTTCAGAAGAAGAGTGATACACAGTATACCTGTCAGTGCCTCAATGTACCCTGATGGCATTTCCCAGCTGTGGCCCATGTTCACCGTTTGGAAGCTGGTATAATAACATCCTCTTTGTCCCTGGCCACCCCTGTCCAGCTCAGGGTCCAGTGTGGGGTTAAACATCACATATTTGTCATGTCTTTCTAGGCTTCCTTCATCTGGAGGGTGTGGTCTCCAGGGCTATGAAAAAGAGAATGTTTCCGCCAAGAATGTTAATGTTGTTACATTGTGATACATAGAGGTTTTTATTCTTAGGTTGTGGTTCGGTTGTCATGAGTGCCCTGCCTATCTTTAGAAGGTGGTCCTGTCTTAAGAGCAGTACCTGCCCAAAGTTTGGCTGTGAGTCTCAGTGTCTGCTTCAATCCCCTGTTGGGTGGAGCCTTTCAAAGGACCCTCTATAGCAGGTTCCCATCCTGTTTCCTCTCTTCCACTGCTTCTGGTGTCTATTCTGTTTGTCATTCTGAATGAGATTTAAGCATCCTCCCTAGGCTCCTCCCTAGTGTGTATCTTCTTTAGGTCTGTAGATTTTTGTATGTTTATCCTATATTATATGGCTAATATCCACTTTACCCATCTTTCTGTTTCTGGGTGACCTCACTCAGGATGATCTTTTCTAGTTCCATCCATTTGCCTGTAAGTTTCATGATTTCCTTGTTTTTAATAACAGAGTAGTATTCCATTATGTATGGAATGTGCCACAATTTCTGCATTCATTCCTCTGTTGAGGGACATCTAGGTTGTTTCCAGATTCTGGCTATTACAACTAAAGCTACTATGAACATAGTTGAGCAAGTGTCCTTATTGAATGATGGGGTATCTTTTGGGTATAGACCCAGGAGTGGAATAGCTGGATCTTGAGGTAGTGCTATTCCCAATTTTTTTTTGAAAAAGTGCCAGATTGATTTCCAAAGTGCTTGTACAAGTTTACATTCCCACCACCAATGGAGGAGGGTTCCCCTTTCTCCATATTCTCTCCAGCATATGTTGTTACTTGAGTTATTGATCTTAGCCATTCTGATCAGTATAAGATGGAATCTAAAATCTACAGACATAAAGAAGCTAAACACTAAGGAAGACCCTTAAATCTTATTCAGAATGGCAAGCAGGATAGACCCCAGAAGGGCTGGAAGAAAGGAAATGGTATGGGAGCCTACTATGGAGGGTTCTCTGAAAGGCTCCCCTCAACAGGTGATCGAATCAGATGCTGAAACTCACAGCCAAACTTTGGGCAGAGCCAGGGAGTCTTATGGAAGAAGGGGAAGGGGGAGGATAGAAGGACATGGAGGGGAAAGGAGACCAACAAAGCTAAAAATGAGTGCAGGTGGTCCTCCAGAGACTTCCTTTTGAAAGTATGCTGATGGGCTATGTGTTCAAACAACAGAAGAACCATAGGAGGAGAAGGGAGGGGGCTCGCTCTACACTCTCATGTTCAAGGATGACACCCAATACCTCTGCTGTGCTCTAGGCTCTGCTTTCCGTTCTGTCACTGTGAGAGAATGCTCTAATCAAAAGCAGCTCAGGGGGCTGGAGAGATGGCTCAGTGGTTAAGAGCACTGTCTGCTCCTTCAAAGGCCCCGGGTTCAATTCCCAGCACCCACATGGCAGCTCACAACTGTCTGTAACCCCAATTCCAAGGGATCTGACACCTTCACACTAATGCACATACAATAAAATTAAATAAATTATTTAAAAAAGGAGTTATTCAGCTGACACTCCCAGTCACAGCCCATCATGAAGGAAAGTCAGGATAGTGGCTCCCGCAGGAGCGTGAGGCAGAAACCATGGAGGAACGCTGTTTCCTGGCTGGCACGGGGGCTCATGCTTAGCTAGCTTTGGTATAGCCTGGATCTATTTGCCTAGGCATGGTGCTGTCCGTACTGTGTTGGGTCCTCGTCAATTAATAGTAAGACAGTTACAGTTCCTCACCCCCCCCCCCCACCTCCAACACACACACATATGCCCACATGCCAATCTGATCAGAGCGAGCCCTCAACTGAGGCTTTTTCTTTCAGATAACTCTTGGCTGTGTCAACTTGACAGTTAAAGTTGAGCAAAACCCACAGGAAGGAGTGGGGGCTTTGCAAAATAAATCACTTACGGTGGCTGGGGGCTGAGCTGAGAGTCTGAATTTTCTGCAGCCACCAAATCCAAATAGGGGTCACATGGTGGGGAGGCAGGTAAGAGATTCTGAATACACTATACATATTCACTGGAATCCAACAGTTACATAAGCCCGAGGCAGATGGTGAAAACCAGGTTTCTCTCTGCTGGAGTGGGAAGTTAGAGATAAGCAAGGGCTAGATGATCCATATGGCAAATGGATTAAAGTTTGAGTTGTGACATCAGTGGGAACTAATTCCAGTTTCATTTAGATACATGGTTCGAGGTGGAAATGTTTATAGATGAGCAAATACATAATGTTAGCGCATATACATATAGTTTCTGCTTCAATTAGTAAGAGCCCAGAAACTGGAATTCCCCAGTAGCATCCTCCTAGTATCCAGTTCTGGGTTTCAAATACCATCTTCCAGTACAAGGAGCTAGCTTGGGCTCCCTGAGCAGGCTCACTCCACGGCTGCAGCTGGAAATAGAGAAGAGGTGGATGGGGCATCTCATGGTGCTAACAAATGAGGAGGTATGTCAATAGAACAGGGCAGCATTGGTGGGAACTCAGCAAGAGCACAGATGTTGAATGGAAGCGCGGCCAGCTGTCATGGTGGATTAATTCCAGCTGCAAACCCTTCAAAGGGCAACACGGGGTTTTAATCAACAGTGTAAAGTAATGCCTGCATCTCTATGCTATGGCAAGTAAGTGCTTAGATGAATAAATAAACGAATGGACTTGAATGGGCACATGGCCCCTGCCTTGGATAGATTCTTGGCCCTTAAGGGATGGAATACAACTGCTCTCCACTTCTCTGATGCTGTGATGATGTCAGCTCTAAATCTCTCCTCTTCTTCTTCCTTTCTGGTATGCGAAGAAGAAAGCCATGTGATACCATAGTTGATGGGTCTAGGAAATACAGAAGCTTAGCTCAGCCCCTAATCACCCTAAACAGCCTGTTCTGAAAGTCCACACAGAGTAGCTTTCTGTGATGCCCCATCTCTCCCCACCCCTAGCCAGTTCTTAGGTGCAATATTTATAATATTTGTGTATTTGTTTGTTATTTATTTATTATTAGTTTAAAATAAATTAATTTTTATTTGCGTGTATGCTGTGTGTGGTTGGGTGTCCGGGGAAACCACAGAAGAGGGCACTGAATCCTCTGGAGCTGGAGTTATAGGAACTTGTGATCATGTAGACCCCAGGAACCAAACTTTAGTCCTCTGCAAGAGCACCACACACATTCTCAATCACCCAGCCCTTAGGAGTAATTTTTGAACTTTTAGTAACATTTAGCATGCTTCCTTCTCACCTGTTGATGGAGCCTCTTTCTTGTCCTTTCTGATTATCTTTTCAGAAGATAGCCCAGGAAAAGACTCACATAGGGTGGGAGCTGTGTCCTCTTGCCCTCTTGTCCCCATTTCCCACCCTGCTTCCTTTTGTAACCAACTTCAAGGACAGCTGGTTTTGTCCCTTCATTATGATAACTGGAAAGATGTATGTTTTTCTTTCGTCTTGCATAGAGTTAGCATAAAATAATACTGTTTTGTACTTTCAGGAGGGACAGTAATGGGGATTGAACCCAAAGCCTGGCTCATGGTAGGCTCTACCAGTGAGCGGCGGCTCTAGCTATTATTTTCTTTGCTTCAGGTAGCAGCATTGACAATTCTAGATCCCTTAAGAAATTGCTTGCTTTCTGTTGCAAAGACATTTATTCACACTTAGACTTTACAAATCCACCAGCTAGAATTCCAATAGGAGACACAGACAATCCTGAAGGATCATCTTAGGAGATGCATTTCTGGCTCCTAACGAAGGGACTCAGCCCTTACAGGGCAGAGTTCAGTGGATATGTGCAGGAGCTCTGGGAAAGCATCCCAGAGTCCAGAGCCTGAGTCTGACAGCAAAAGGCTGATTTGCCTATTGGAGCCATGAAGAGGAGTTGTAGGGAGTTGGCTGTGTTTAAGCAGCCCCTTCCTTAGAGTCACCCAGGGACTTGCCAGATGAGAAATACTCTGACCTTATCCCCGTGCAGGGCACCCTCAAATGGTAGCCCCAGAGCTAAAGAGCCCATAGTAGAGACTACATGTGGTCAGTCTGACAGAGTGGGAGGACAGTCACGGTGGGACCCATTTAAATGATACAGTCTACAATGACATGTATCCCAGTTACAATTATTCCATGTATTCTTCTTCCCCCATCATTTGGCCCTACGATTTAAAATAATCTTTATGTTAAAAAAAAAAGCTATCCTTTCAGAATAATGTACATTCCCTTGGGGGATGCTAGAAAGGTAGCAGAGTTCTGAGTTCTGTAAGCTTCCCTCACTCTCCGGTGCCTTCAGCTTTGACTGTCACCCGCCAGCTCACAGTCATTGCTAGGGCAAGTCTGCGAATGAGAGGCTGGTGTTCCCCAGTTCCTCTCCTGCTCTAGTACCTATTACCTCTGTCAAAAGTGCATTTTTATCTGTCCTTGGTATTCAGAAAATTCAGCCCAATATACTCAAGTGTGGGGTGACTTTTTCTGGTGAATATGAACACGTGTACTCACCCCTGGTGGGCACCGATACAGACTATCTAATGAAATCTAACCAGTGCGTGTTTAGGTTATTCATGGGAGTGTGAGCGAGGGGCTTTTCATGATATCCTGAGTAACTCAAAGTCAGGTGCCTTAGTCAGACTCCTACACCAGCATGGATGACTGATGCAGAAAGGCTGTCTCCCTGGAGATGTCTACCCAACTTGTAGATAGCCAAGCTGCTTGGAGAATACTCACATGATGTTAGGAAGGGGCTTGGGAGCCTTTAGTGTTTCAGGAGCTATCTAAGACTTCCAGGTTTTGTCTACTTTCTGAGTCTTGTGAGCCTCTCTCTCTCTTCCCTCCAGAAGGGAATGTTTCAGTTTGCAGGAAATTGCTACACAACACCAAGTACGTGTGTGTCTGTTCTCATTAATTCAGCCTGAAAATTGGCGAGCACTTTCTAACAGAAATAATTCTTCAGCTGAGAAATACAGAGTCGTATGCTCAGATCTACTGAAGAGGACTATGTAGAATAACAACATCCCAGATGCGCATATTAAAGCATAATAAAAACAGGCCCTGGCCACTGCCCATACTTGAGAACACATTGCACTTATCTTGGTTGTTGGATGGTGCTAGAATAGAGGCATGTCTTCGTTAATTATGTGTTGCTATAGCAAAATGCCTGATGCTGGGTTGTATATAAATAAAAAAGGTTTACTGGGTCCACCATTTTGGAGGCTGACGGAGCCATTTGGGGTGCTGGTGTTCTAGAAACCATCCTCTGGCTGCATCATAATGTAGTAGAAAAACACAGAAAACCAGCGGAGTATAAAAGGGGCCCAGCACACGGGGCCTATTGCCTAGTACAACAACCTGCATTCACAGTGTTGGTCTAGTCAGATGAGAGCCGGAACCCCCTCAAAATAGCTTTGAGCTCTTCAGGAGAGTGTTGTAGGGTGACTTAACAGATTCCGCTGGGTACCACCATTTCAGCTCCACCATACTAGGGACAACTTCCCAGTCTAGAAACTGCTTCAGGACACAACATAAGATAGAAACAGAAGAGGGTCCCAGCTGAAGTTGACTTGTGAGGACCCTGGATGGACAGAATCCCTCCACCCCACGGCACTCCCACCCTTGCCCATGGAGATAACAAGACTTGACCACAAATGGAGCCGGGAACAGGCTGTGTCAGATAGCCCACGGTGATGACTGAAGATCTGGCTGCCCTAGCAACAATCCATCCATGGCTAGAGCTGGCTATGATAGAGGTGGAACAGCTCTCCGGGGGAAAGTCGGATGGAGCAGCATCTCTGCGTGCAAAAGTGACCCGAATGGCATCCTAGCAACTGCAAGTGGACAGAAATCCCTGGGTTCAAACTGTCTTGTGGCTCCATTTTGACAGTCCTCCCCTACCGCTGCCTTAGAAGAAGGGCAAATGACTCACCAAACTGGTGGGGAACCTTTTTGATGGGCTTGGTTTCCAGCACTCACTTCTGGTTTGACAGCTCTTTTCTGATTGGTCCTCTTGTACGTCTCATTTGCATACCCCAGCCAATCAGGGCCCTCCAGGTTCCCTCTAACTGGGTTTTGTGCTTGAGGCTCCCAGGCTGAGTCTCCTCTCATCCTTTTGCTGGCTCTGGTCAAGAGCCTGGTTCCAGGATGCTCACTGGAAGAGTTAGACCCATTGGAGAAAAAGCCCTTGGGAAACTCAACCCAGCTTCTGCTTCTTCCGTTTCAAGAGACGGTTTCTGCTTCCAAATCCATGGTTCTTGCCTTGATGCTGAAGGCCCGCTGCTTCAGCTGTAAGCAAGGGACACACTTTAGCCTTTGAGATCGGAGGGAGACAGAACTTCTGCTCCTTCTATCACTTGTTGGTGACCTGCTATCTAAAGATGGCTTTACAAGGGACTGCTCTCGGTTGACATCCCACGATGCTTCAGAGCTGCAATGCATGCTGGGACTCTCTTGGTGGCACTTTGAGAATGTAAAGGGGGCAACTGCTGGCACCCCGCCGCCGCTGAGGGTCTCAGGGTTTCTGCCTTCCTGTTTGGCTTTCTACTTTCCCGTTTAAACTGTTGTTCTTGTGTGGCAAATTAAAGGTGCCCTTCGTTCGCCCTTTGCTATCTGCCTGCTCTTTTCTTCGAGGGAGGGAAAGAGCAAGAATTTAACCGGAGAATGTCGAAATCAAAATCTTTTACTTGGAGAGATAGTTTGGTGGGTAAAATACTTTCCAGGCAAATGTGTAGTAGACATGAGCTCAGGACCCTAGAATCTACATAAAGCTGGGCACAGTGGTGCATATACCTGCAACCCCAATGCTCCTCTGGTGAGACATACAGTTCTCAGGAGCTAAGGCGTGTAGTGGCCGGCAGAACCTTTGTCAAATAGTGTAAAAGGCAACGTCTGACACTACAGGCTGTCCCCCGACTTCTACCCGCACCCCCTTGTATGTGCACATATCACACACACACACACACCATATACACAAACACAAGCATTTGAGACTTTCAGCTAAGAGGATGGAGTAGAAGCTTTACTGCCAAAACACCGAAAGAAAACCGTCAAGATAGTATACAAGAGACAAGGGCTGTAAGGAAAGTCATTTAGCCACAGGAATGCTCTGCAGGGAGCGAGGCACTCACTCTTGACCTGGTGCTCGTGCCTTCCTGCTGAACCCTGTCAGAAAGAAAGGAGAAAGACAGACAGAGAGAGAGAGAGAGGAGGAGGAGGAGGAGGAGGAGGAGGAGGAGGAGGAGGAAGAAGAAGAAGAAGAAGAAGAAGAAGAAGAAGAAGAAGAAGAAGAAGAAGAAGAAGAAACTGCAGCAGAAGTGCTGTTCCTCACACAGGCTGGGCCTGCAGAATCAGAAAAGGGCAAGGTGGCATAGGAGTCTGAAGGAACCGCCAGGAAAGGACTTGCAGCCCCTTTTCATCCCCCGCTCCTCCTGCAAACACCAGGAAGGGACAAAGAAGGACTCTGCAGAGCCTGTGGACTCCCTCTTTTCTCTCTCCCTCACAGCACCAGGGGAGCCTGAAGAGGGATCTGGGCTCTTTCCTGACCAAGTCAGTGCAACTGTAGCAGGAATTCGTAAGTACTCTACTTCCTATTTGCAACGTCAGTCTCCACTCAAAACGGCCTTGCTTTGTTGATTGCTCAG
The DNA here is from genome assembly GCF_907164565.1 of Psammomys obesus. Lineage (NCBI taxonomy): Eukaryota > Metazoa > Chordata > Mammalia > Rodentia > Muridae > Psammomys > Psammomys obesus. The sequence goes on along the minus strand of NW_026596143.1, from coordinate 1,644,413 downwards.
TTAGGTCTTGGGATCGCTCAGTGTGTCCTCTATCCACCTTCCCATTAGGCTCCCTCTACTGTGCTTTTCAGCACCTCATCCACTCTATTTACTTTCCACACCTAATCTTGATAACTAAAGCCTGAGTATACATCATACTCACCTGGTTTGCTTATCAGCCAATAACTTACAGTAACTGTGTAAGCCAGAAGAGCCACTGTTGTTAAATGGCTAGTGTGGACTTAGCACCTGTGAGCATTTAGGACACCCAACAGACAAGACCAGAAAAGAACTCTCCTTGTCGTATTATAATTAAAACACTAAATATGTGGAGCAAGTATATTGAAAGCAGCAAGAAATAAAGAAACCACATATGAAGGCAGGTCCACCAGAAGAGCGGAAGATTTCTCAAATGAAACGTTACAGCTAAGGGAGCAGGACTAGAGAGTTTCAGTAGTTATCACTCCTAATAAAAGGGAGAAACAAATGCCTTTCCACGGTAATAATAGGCTAACGGAATTAATGACCACTAAGTTTTATAGAAGTACATGGAAGAATCCTTCAGACTGAAGAGAAAAATAAATCCACAAAGCTGCAGGAAAGAATAAGCCACACGAGAATAATAAATATGAGAAGAGGAAAATACCAAACATTTCAAAATCAGCACGATGAGAATCTTTACATACGTGCCTTTAAGTAATAACTGAGTATCAGTGGTCTCAATGCCCCAATCAAAAAACACAGACTAGTAGATTAGATGAAATGCCAGGACAAATCTCATTGTTGTGTCCAAGAAACATACCTCACCAGAGAAGACAGAACACTATCTTAAGGATGTAAAGGTATTCCAAATAAACACACACAGAAAAAATAAGGAGCTGGCTCTGTTCTAGTAGTTGACAGAACAGGCTACAAAACAAAACCAGTGAGAAGATGGACTAAACAGACGTCTACAGGACATTTCATCCCAACACTGTAGAATACACATTTTTCTCAAAAGTCCATAAAACTTTCCTAAAAATATAGCATATAGTAGGATACAACACAAGTTTGAACAAATACAGGAAATTTGAAAATAATTCCTGGTGTTTTATATTATCACAATGGAAGAAAACTACAAATCAACAGCAACAAAAACTCTAGAACATATACAAACTAATGTAGATGAAACAAACACAATTGAACAATGAATGAGTTCTTGAAAAAAATCAAGAAGGAATCAAATTACTTAAATCACTTACCTAAACTTATGGAATACAAGGAAAGCAGCCCTAAAAGGGAATTTTATAGCTCTAAGTGTCTATTTAAAGAAGTACAAGAGATCTCAAATAAATAACTTAATGTTGTACACAGGGCCCTGCAAAAATAGCAGAAGCCAAACCCCCAGGCAGTAGTTAGGAAGAAATAGAGGATCAAGGAGGGCAGTAATTAATAAAATGAAGATCAACAACAGCATAATACAAACAATCAATGGGACAAAGAGTTGCTTCTTTGAAAAGATGCAATATCCATAAACCTTATGTAAACTAATCAAGATAAAAGAAGACAAATTAATTAAAAAGGAGATTAAAGAAAAGCCATAATGACAGCTACTCAGTGAACTTCAGAAAATCGGTAGATCATACTTTACAAAAATATCCCACTAAATTGAAAACTTAAAAAAAAAATTCTAGATATAGATGACATACCAAAGTTAAACCAAGATGAGATAAATTAAGCAGATCTATAACAAGAAGTGAGATCAAAACAGTAATTAAAAAATACCACAACTAAAAAAGAGCAGGTCCAGATGGATTCACTGGTGACTTTCACCATACCTTTAAGGAATAACTAACATGTGTGTTCCTCAAACTTGTCCATAAAATAGGAAAGGAAGGAAGGAACACGGCCAAACTCTGTTGATGGAGTTAGTAATGTCCTGATACCCCAAACAGATAAATACAGAGCAGCAGCAGCAGCACCAAACAAACAAACAACAATAAGGACATTATACACCAATCTCTGATGGACATAGATACAAAATTTTTTAATAAAATACAAACTGGAGTGAAGAACACATCAAAAATATCATTTATTGTGATCAAGTTGGCCTTATTTTAGAGATACAGAGGTGATTTAATGTATATAAATCAGTAACTGTGGTGACTTATGTAAATGGGCTCAAGGACATATCACACTGTGATCTCAAAAGACCTAGAAAAGGCCTTCAACAAATTCTAGTATCCTTTCAAAATAATGGCAATAAAGAAACTTAAAATAAAAAATGTTTTCGTTAAGAGTTTATTTTTTCTGTGAAAAACATCATGACCAGAAGCAACTTGGGAAGGAAAAGGTTTATAAACTTTATAGTTTATGGTCTGAAATCAAGGGAAGTCAGGACAGGAACTTGGAGGCAGGAATTGATACAGAGGCCATGAGAGAATGCTGCTTATGTGTTTATACTCATGGCTTGCTCAGCCTGCCTTTTTCTACAACCTGGGACCAGCTGCCTTGGGAGTCGCACTGCCCACAGTGGGCTAGGCCCTCCCACAATGAGCGTTAATCAAAAAATAGATTACCATAGATTTCCAACAAACCAATCTGATGGAGACAATTTCTAAGTTAAGGGTTCTCTTCCCAGATGATCTTAGCTTGACCTTGACTTTAGTTGAAAACGAAAACAAAAACAAAACAAAAAAAAACAACTAACCAGCACAGAAAGAATATTTCTCGACATAATAAAGATATTTATGCTAAAATTCGTATGGAAGCACAAAAGACACCAGATAACCAAAGTAACCTTGTGTGAAAAGAAATCTTCCAATGTCATCTTTATTTGATTTCCAATTGTACTAAAAAAACTGGGGTACTAAAAACAGTATGACACTGGTATGAGAACAGGCATGTAGAATAAAGGACCCAGATAAAAGCCTGTGCAACAGTAGCCTGTGCACCTAATTTTTTAATAAAGATGCCAAAAACATACATTGGAGGAAAAAAAAAAAAAACCCCACATATCTTCAGCAACTGGTGCTGCGAAAACTGGATGTCTACATGTAAAAGAATGAAAAACCAAAATCTTTATATCTCATCTTGCACAAAAATTAACTACAGTGGACCAATAACTTTAACGTAAGGCCTGAAAGCTTAAATCTATATCGTACTTTGAGGCTCCACTTCACCCAAGCAGAATTGCTAACATCAGGCAAACAAAGGACAACTGACAGGATATAGGGAGGAGGGGATGAGTATCTACCGTTGGTAGGAGAGTGAACTGGTGTGGCCATTATGGAGGTTTCCCAAAATGCTAAGAGCAGAATTACCATACAACCCAACTCTGGCATGTACCCAAAGGATTTTATATCCTACTACAGAGATGCTTGCTTGTCAGTTTTCATTGCTGCTCTAGTCACCGTAGCTCTGAAATGGAATCGGCCTATATATCCATCAACTAATGAATCGCTAATAAAAATGATGGTACAATTATCCAGGGAAATTTTATTCAGCTGTAAATAAAAATAACATTATGTGATTTGAAGGAAAACTAATTGAGAAAATAGTTAGACAATCCAGACGCAGAAAGACAAAGGGCCTCGTGTTATCTCTCTTCTGTGGAGCTAAGCTTTAAACGTTTAGGTTCATGTGTTTAATTTTGAATGTCTGTAGAGGCCAGGATACTAGAAAGGGTCCACGGTGGGAGTCCATTAGTGGGGAGATAGTAAAATACATGTGCTATTAAAGTAGGCAGAGGAAATACTGGAGGTGGACTAGATTAAGCCTGGATGGATATGGGTGTGGCTATGGATGGGAAAGAAGCAGGAAGTGTTAGCCAAAACTAAGGCTGCGTGGGAAAACCATGTGGAAACACACTATTTTTTAAACTAATAAAAAAAATGTAATTTTAAGTGGAGTTTGAATGGAGTACCAGAAGGGGCTATGCAGGTTGCTGGGGTATGCACCACTGGTGAAGAATGGTCTTACCCAGTTGTGGACAATAAAAACCTGCCTAGAAAGACATATCTTTTGGTACAATAATTGCATGAGCGATTTGAAGGTAACCAAAGGCTTTCTGATTGACTTTGAAGTCTCGGTCACAGTAGGGAATTCATGCTTACTGCTGTAAATTTCATCAAAAGCCCAAGGCTGTGAAAGGAACGGGCCCTAGTGAGGAACCTAGCAGTGTTGTTTTGCTAAGCAGCTTTGTTCTCAGCACTGGTCAGAGAAGCTTCTGTTTGCAGTGGTCAGAGGTTAATGCAGAGGCTCATCTCTGGTCAAAGTGCTTACAATAAGTGACATTTGAGTGCTCAGCCCCAAATGGGACATCTGTATCTTCCCAACCTTCAACACTAGTGGAACGTCTTTGAAGAGGGAGGGAAAGAATCAAAGGACCAGAGAGAGGTTAGGAGAGCTGTGAAACCCTGTCTTCTGTCATGACCATGGCTGTTGTACTCAGGAACTCACAGCAGCTGTGGTCAGCTGCACAAGAGAGAGGTCACAGACATTCTATCACAAATGGGTGAGGGGCTCATGAAGGCCCACCCCTAGCTGAGGAGCTATTGGCAGGTAATGGCTTCTTGGGGGAGAGGGAATCATTTATTGTAAGTGGTTTGGCTACTGGTAAGTTACCCATGGTTCAGTCAATAGCCCCACCCCCATCCATGCTCACAAATGTGACCCTAATTAAGCTCAGTGGTACAAAAAGAAAAAAAGACATGCTAGTAATAGGGGTCCTGTTAGAAGAAGGGGTTCAGAGGGAACAGGAAGGAGATATGAGAAGGCAATGGGGATTAATATGATCAAAATACACTTATGCATGAAATTGTCAATGAATAAAAACTAAAACTACTGGAAAGCAGACAAGTTTTCAAAGTCTGGTTTCATACTTGGAGCCCAGAAGAGCTGAAAATTTTAAGGAAGCCATACAGCCAATAAGTAACAAAGCAAGTCATAGAATTCAGGCTTCTATGCCATTCAGTGGGAAAAAAAAAGTCTAACAAAATAAAACCATTGTTTTTGTTTGTCATTTTAAAATGTCTCAGTTTTCTTTTTGTTGCTGTAATAAGACACTGAACAAAAGTAACTTGGAGAAAACAGGGTTTATTTACATTTAAAGTTTGCAGTCCATTAGGAAGGGAAGTCAGGGCAGGCACCAAGTGGCAGGAACTGAAGCGGAGACCAAGTAAGAATGCTGCTCACTTGCTTGCTCTCTGTGGCTTTCTTGGCTACTTTCTTACACAACCCAAAGCCACCTGCCCACAGTGGACTAGTCCCTCCCATGTCAATTTTTAATCATGAAAATGCCTCCACACCTGATCATAGGCCAGTCTGATGGAAGAAATTCCTCAACTGAGCTTCCTCTTTCCAGGTGATTCTGGTTTCTGTCAAGCGGACAAAAGAACAGCCAGCAGATGTCGAAATCTGGTAGTACTGAACAGAGAAAATTATTGAGTAAACCAAATTCTCTCTTTAGTGCGGTGAAAGGGAACTAATACCGTGTGGTTCTGCCAGGAAACAGGATGATGAAGAGAAATGAATTTGTTCAACAACACTGGCACCGAGTTCAGCTCTGGGGCAGACAGCTAGGAGGGGTGTGTGAGAGGCACTGAGGTAGAGCTTGGCTTAAAGCAAATGTTGGAGAGGAAGAGGAGAACTGATGAAATTACTGCCCCATGGGGGCTCTAGACCGAACCATCAATGCAAGGTGAGCACAGAACAGAGATTGCTTTCTAGATACTGTGACATCTTGTTAGAACGCTCCAATGTGAGCAGCTCTTGTTGTCAGTGTTCCCAAACACTTGGCTGAAAGCTTTCCACATCTAGACCATTTGGGCTTCTTTTTTCATGATAATTCCATGCTGCAATAATAGTCCCCATATTCATGTCACCTAGAATTCAAGTGCAGAAAACCAGTTGCCAAAGTCAGCCACAAGGATGGGGCCATTATTGATGAGATTAGCAGTCCACTTTCAGTCTACAATCCTCCCCTTAGCATCTTGCAGCTTCTACTGCAAGAAGACACAACCAGGGCCTGCCATCTGCAAACCCGGAAGGCAGCCTCACCAGACACTGAATCTGCCTGAGCTTTGATGTTGAACTTCCCAGGTTCCAGAACTGTGAACTGCTGCCCCGTGTAAGCTTCTCAGCCTGTGGTCACACCACCACATCCCAGACCAGTGTGCATGATAGAATTTACCACCACTGTTTTAAGTAGCAAATGATAAACTATAAACAAAACACCAGCAATACACTATTATTTTCCTTTGTACAACATCAAGGTCTGTTCTCTGAAGTTTACACACTCCTTGGAGAATCACAGGGAAACAAGTCAATGAAGACAAACTTAAAAAGAGGACATATAGTTAGCCCACACTAACGGGTGATGACTTGTTTTTATTTTAATTAATTTTTATTTTTTTCTTCACAGTTTATTCATTGTATATCCCAATTGAAGCTCCCTTCCTCAACTCCCCCAGTCCCACCCTCCCTCTTCTCCCCAACCTCTTCCCCTAGTCCACTGAAAGGGGGAGTTCTCCACTATTGCCATCTGCCCATAGCTTGTTAAGTCTCATCAGGACTGCTTGGATCCTCTTCCTTCATG
>NW_026596143.1:1630012-1637847 GCF_907164565.1 Psammomys obesus | reverse complement strand
TTGGTGAATCAGTCTCTGCAGGACCCCCTGGGCTCAGATCTTTTAGTTTTGTTGGTCTCCTTGTGGGTCTCCTGTCCTGTTCATGTCCCTCTAATCCCACCCCCCTCTTCCTCCATAAGACTCCCTGCACTCTGCCCAAAGTTTAGCCATGAGTCTCAGCATCTTCTATGTTCCTCTGTTGTATGAATCCCTTCAGAGGACCCTCTATAGTAGACTCTATCCTGTTTCCTCTCTTCCATCACTCCTAGTGTCTATCCTGTCTGACATTCTGAATGAAATTTAAGCATTTGATGGCTTGTTGCAAGTAGAGAGTGACATTTTATGTTGAAGTACTTTTTGAGTGACACAAGTTTGGATGAGGAACGAAAACAAGGTGGTCATTGGTGAAGAAGTGGCCTGTCACTAAAATGGGCGCAAACACAGTGTCAGAGTGCCTGGTGTCAACCACACACATGCAAAGCATGCCAAGGGGCTCTTGGGATGACCCTTATTGAGAACACGTGTCTCCGTATTTTCAGTTGTCAATTACCGTACCAGCAGAAAACTAAGTGCTATCAGGGTTTTGGTATTGTCATATCTATGGCCCATCACCGGCTTCCTATTTGTAAGCATGTGTCCTTCCATACCTTCCCAAAATATGAAGGTCAGGCAGCTCTCATTGGTAACCTGAGAGGCATAAAGGTGTTGTCTTGTTGCTGATGGGTTATAATAAAGGGCTGACAGCCAATATCTGGGGCAGAAAGTGCGGGGACAGAACTTTCAGGAAGATAGAGAGCCAAGAAGGGTGAAAGCAGAGGCAGACACAGAAGGGAATAGAAGGAAGACCAGAGTGGAGCAGGGTGGTAAAGAGATAGCCAAGTGGTGGAGATGCAGGCTGGGAAGTCAGGTTAAGTCAGAAGCCAGCTGAGAGACTGCCCCAATTAAAGGCCAACACCTTTAAACTACAGAAGTCTCTGTGCTTTATTTCTACTGTGGGTCCATGGAAACGCTACAATAGGGAACTGGGAGATGATACTTCTTTTTATCATCATCATCATCATCATCATCATCATCATCATCATCATTATTTACTATTTATTCGCTTTCTATCCCAGTTGTAGCCCCCTCCCTCATCTCCTCACAATCCCACCCTCCATCTCTCTTCCTCTCCTATCCCTCACCCTTATTCTACTGATAGGGGAAGTCCCTTTCCCTTACTGTCTGATCCTAGCTTATCAGGTCCCATCAGGATCCTCTTCCTCTGTGGGCTGGCTAGGTCATCCCACTACGGAGAAGTGATCAAGGAACAGGCAACTGAGTTCATGTCAGAGACTGTCTCTTCCCTTACTAGGTACCTACTTGGAGACTGGGCTGTCTATAGGCTACATCTAAGCAGAGGTCTAGGTCCTCTCTAGGCATGGTCTTTCATTGATGCATCAGTCTCTGAAGCCTCCCCTGGGCCCCAGATTTTTTGGCTTTGTTGGTCTCCCTGTGGGGCTCCTGTCCCTTTAGGGTCCTTCTATATCTCCCTTCTTCCATAAGATTTCCTGTGCTCTGACAAAAGTTTTGCTGTGAGCCTGTGCATTGAAAGGTTATATTAAACAGATGAAGGTTCTTGCAAAGTGACAGTTGACTCTGTTTGTTCGTTTTCTTGCTTGCTTTCTGTTTTTGTGAAATAGGGTTTCTCTGGATGTCCTGGATGGTCCTATAGACCAGGCTGGCCTTGAACTCACAGAGATCTGCCTGCCTCTGCCTCTCAAGTACTGGGATTAAAGGCATGCACAACCATGCCAGCTCAAATTTGACTCTTAAACACGCCTCTGTGTTGGCTTTCTTTATTTCTTACTTACCTTCTTTCTCTTTATCAATTTTCTCCTTAAATTTTCTTTCTTTCTTTAAATCTCTTCAGACTCTTATCTCCTAGCTGTCATCTTTCAACAGCTTTTCCCCGTTGTCGTTTTTGTCACATATGGGGACACCCACACAGTTCTCTATTACTCACTACAAATAAGTCTAAGTGCTGAAAATTCAACTCACTGATGAAGATTCACTGTGCTTAATGAACAGAAATTAGTGATGTTTACAGTTGGAAAGTACAGTTAAAGTCACCTTAGCCGCTGAGGTATCTATTGGTCACTTCGATAAAGCTAGAGTTATCTGTCCTAGCATCTTGTCATTAATCGCTGTATGCTTTGGAATTTCTGGAAGTAAATTGGAAATATAAAACTGCCTTCATAATGGTCCTATTTATCAGATATCAATAAATTGTGCATTTCCTATGCTTGAACACATGCTCCTGTTTTCATGGGTCGCCTTTTTCAGTGTGTAGCCCATTAACATGTTATATATAATTTTAACTTTAAGTTTGTGTTTATGATTGAGTGGGATTTATTTTTTTCCTCAGGGGTGCAATGTTGGCTTAACATTTTAAAGTGGATCAATGTAATACTAAATAAAGACTGAATTCCATGGTTAGCTTATTAGATGCAGAAAAGGCATTGCACAACATCCAGTGCCCATGTTTTATTAAAAAAAATGAAGACTGGGTGGAAATGGAAAGAACCTTCCTAACATGTATGGAAACCCCCACTGTTGATATTGCATATAATGAAGTAAGACTGAATGCCTCCCGAGAAGAACGACAGTGCTAGCTCTGTTCTTGGTTCAACAATAGAAACTAGCCAAGCTTGCATTACATGCCTGCATCCTTTTATCATGGGAGCCAACAGGGTCTGACAATGAGCATTGGTGGTGGTCAGAGACCAAGGACAGTAGGGGAATTCAGGTGCTTTTGGAAAGAGCCCAGATTTCAAATGGTTAAAAGGTCAGCCAAGTATAGACCTTCTTATTCTAAGTATCATGATGTTTTTTATTGTTTATTTTTTTTAACCACTGCTATGCTTTTCAAAATGTATCTTTGATTATTCAGATAATTTTGTGTGTGTACACGTGTCGGGGGGTGAGGGTCCTGCCTGTATGTGCACCAGTTTGCATGTGGATATGGTGTCCACAGATCAAATTCAGCTGTCTTCCTCAACACTTCTTTCTCTACCTTACCTCCTGAGGCAAGGTTTCTTCAGATTGGTCAGGGATATTACCAGCTGTCCATACTGGCTGTCAATGAGCCCTGGGGATCCTCCTGGTCTGGCCTCCAGGGCCCTGGGATTACAGCTGTGCACCACCACGCTCAGCTTTCCTTTTTTGTGTGCAGGAAACCTGTGCATGGCTCTTCATGCTGGTACAGCAAGCCCTTTCCCTCCTGTGCCATTCCCTCCGCCCTCACGCAACGTTAAAGCTCTTAACTAGGAACATCAATGTTATTAAAGATCTGTGATTAGTGTGTTTTGAAATAGAGGTGGTTGCCTAGACTCCCAGATCCTGGAGGGTGACTGGCAGATTGTGTGCAGGGTGACTCTGCCCTTCTGAGGAAAAGTAGGAGGAAAGCCAGGAAGGGTGTGTCAGGTTTCCTATTTCTAGTTGGCAAACCATTGCCTCATCTAGTTAGATCCTACAGAATTACTGTTAGTTTTCCTTGTTGCTCAGAGGCTGAAAGATCAGAAAGCTGACAGAGGCAACCCGAGAAAGGGAGAGTTCGTTTGGCTCAGAGTTTTAGCGTAGAGTCAATTATGATGGAGAAGATGTAGCAGTAGGAATGTGAGGCAGAAGTCCCACTATGCCTGTTCAGGAAGCAAAAAGAAATGTATGCTGTCACTCAACTGCCTTCTTCCTTTCCCCATCTTAGCCATCCTGGGACCTCTCAGCCCGTGGGATAGTGGGGTCCACATTCAGCCCGAGTCTTGTCTCTTCCTTTGAGCATCTCTGGAAAGAACCACCATCTCTCACTCACAAAAGCGTGTCTCCTAGGTGATTTCAAATCCAGCAACAGTGAAGATGACTATGTCTTTGCTGCATCCCTCTTCCCCTGGCTGGATGGCTTCGCTACTTCCTGATTCTCAGCCTGGCCCTAGCGTGAACCTTTGTGTGCCTGCATGTCCTAGGCATTAACCTGCCTGCTCATCAACTAAGCAGCAGCTGAAGAACTCTTTCCTTCCTCGTTGCTTCCCTATGTTCAGTCAGCTTCTCTTTCCAGGGTCGCCAGGGAGGGCAATGTGTAAAAATACCATCTTTACTCCTTCAAAGTCTTCAGGAGGCCTTAAAGTAGATATTCTGTCGATGCTATGAATTCATTTTGGTGATATTTCCATATCAATTTTTTTATTCTTACAAGTTTCTGTAGAGCAAATTATTTCAGATAAGAAATTTCATTCTTTTATCATTGTGCTTTGAATCTTGACAGTGTTATTGAAAACATGTATTCAAAGTAGAAGTGCATACCTTTAATTCCAGTACTTGGAAGGCAGAGGCAGGCAGATCTTTGTGAATTCAAGACAAGCCTGGTCTACCTAGTGAGTTCTGGACCTGCCAAGGAGATCCTGTCTAAATTTAAAAATAAGAAAAGAAAGAAAAAGAAAAAATATACATAAGGGTTTTTTTAAAAGTTGTCCAGGAATTATTGTAACTCTCCAGGTACTTCTTGCTCTGAGCCCACCTGCCTATCCAGCTTCATATTTTGCTAACACCCTGTAAAAATCCTTCACTCAAGCAATTCTGCACAAACAGCCATTTTTAGATCCTTCATCTGTGCCTTCACATTTTCTATTCTTATCAACTGTAATGTTCTTTATATGGATAACTTATCTATCCAATATTAGCTCAGAATAATGTACTCCTTGGAGCTTTCTCAAACTGTGCCTCTCCCTCTCCAATCCTTGTCTCCTCGTGCTTGTATCCATGACACACCCTGCAGTTTCATTCTGGACCACATTTGTCATACTGTTCTGCAGTCCTTGCTTGGCTGGTCTGTTTCCCACTGTGGAAAGTGGGAAATGGTATTAGTCATAGTTCTTCAGACAAACAAAATGATCAGGACTGATATGTAGATAGGAATATAGATAGATAGGTAGGTATATAGATAGATAGGTAGGTAGACAGACGAACAGATAGATGATAAATAATGATAGGTATAAAGACAAATGATTGATAGATAAATAGCTACCTACACAGGTAAATACATATACAGATGAATGATAGATACAGAGATAGTAGATGATAGACAGATATAGATATCTGTATGGATAGATGACAGACAGACAAAGTGTGAGTGATTGACTCACATAATGGTGGAGGCTGAGATATCCCATGATCTGCTATCTGCAGGATGGAAGGATGATGGTGATATAACCTCCAGTTCAGATCTGAAGTTCTGAGAACCAGACCCATCAATGATAGAAGTTCTGGCCAGGTGCCAAGGCCCAGGAACCAGAGGGCTATGGTATAAGCCCCTTGCTGAAGGCAAGGCCCTAGGAGCTAGGATCACCACTCTGAGGGTAGGAGAGGCTGATGTTTGAGCAGAGGACTTCCTTGGCTCGGCCAGTGGCAAGTCCAGTCTTTCTATAATTTGATGCAGCCATCTGTGCTCATGAGGCTATTTTCTTTTCCTGGTCTCAGTACTGAAATACTAACCTTTTCTGGAAATATTCTGACAGAAATATCCCCAATTAACATCTGTGCGTCCTGTTGCCCAGTCAAGTTGACACATAATTAACCATCACAGGCATGCAAATCTTAAATCCTTTTGGATCAACATTGCTTGGTGTTATGTAAAATTACAAAAATTCCTAGGGTCCAGGGAGTGGAACCAATTATTTTAGTATTCTTTAGTTTAAATTGGCTAGGTCTGAGTAGGCTTGAATTTTTATTAATCTTGATGATAATGATGCCTTTGATAACAGAGGTAAATAAAAAGGCACCATTTATATTTGATAATAGCTCTTCCTAAAGCTGATCAAAGGCCAATGGACTAAAATTTGAAAACCAGAACTAAGGTGAAAAACCCCTTAAAAGATATAATTTTATCTGTGTGTGTGCGTGTATGTATGTCACATGTGTGGCCAAGGAGGCCAGAAGATGGAGTCTGATTACCTGAAACTAGAGTTCCAAGAGGGGGTGAGCCATCTGACAGAGGTGCTGGGAACTGAACCTGAATCCTTTGGAAGAGCAGTAAGCACTCTTAACTGCTGAACCATCTCTGTAGGTCCCAAAGTAGAATGTTTAATAGCAGTTCAGCTTAATATGTATTGCATATCCCTATGCAAGACACTAATTACTAAGATGTTGGTTCACTTTCAACCAAATATTGAATTTTGTGGAAGTACAAACTTTTATTATGAAAACGTATTAATCTTTTGCATAAATAGATCTTAACTCTAAAGGCTATAATCATAAATGCCAAATCTTCCACTAGAACCTGTACAAACATTGGAAAACTCTACAAGAAAATTTTCCAGGAAGAATCTTACTCATGCACAAAAAAATTACCCAATAGAATTCTAGGGTAGAAGTCTAGATTTTGATTTTAAATGTAGTTCAAGTTCAGTAGGAATCCATTCATTTCATGACACTATTTCAGAAAGCTTCAATGGGAAACCTCAAGATGTGCCAATATCATCCTGAAGATATATGAGGTCACCTCGTCTCAGAAGCTAAGCACGGTCAGGCCTGGCTAGCTTTGTATGGGAGGAAAAAACCCAAGATGTGTCATGTTGTGCCACACTGAATGTCAATCAGGCATTGGCACAGCTAGGAGCATGTGTACTCTTGAGGAAGGAAGCTGGCTTTAGCAGGCTATTAGAGAACAGCAGGTCTGCTAATGCAACTTTTTTGATTTTTTTCCCCCTATCAGGTATTATTAAAATATGCTAGTGCTGAAGAGATGGCTCAGTCAGTCAAGTGCTTGCAACAAAAACATGAAGACATGAGTTCAGATCTCCAGTTTAAAAAAAAAACACTTGGTACATGTGTAGTCTAAGTGACAGAGGAGCAAAGACAGCGTGTGTGTGTGGGGGGGGGGCGGGAGGGAATGTTGGGGCTTGCCGGCTGGCCAGTCCAGCCAAGGGAGCTCCAGGTTCAGCGGGAGACTGTCTCAAAGCATGAGATGGAGAGGGATAGAGGATGACACGCAGCATCAACTTCTGGCCTCCACACACATGCATATCGCCCACACAAGTGCACACCCATGAACACACCTGTGATGTGTTAGATGCTGGAGCTCAGAGGTAGTTAGGATAAGACTGTTCTCTTAAAGAATTAAAACCCGGGAGGTCAGGCAGGTGTGCTGTTGACGAGTACCTGCTGTGCGAGCATGAAGAGCTGTCCTTAGAATGCCGGCCCCCACATAGGAACAGAAGCTAGCTCTGCTGGCCAAGGTCTGTAACCCCAGCCCTGGGGACTCCTGAGACTTGAAGCTCACCGGATCACTCAACCTCGCCAAATTGTTGAACTCCAGGTTGAGTGAGACCCTTGCCAAAAGTAAAAAGTGATAGAGAATCAGGTTCATTGAGATAGGAGAACCACCCAAAATATGGGTTGTGGACAGAATAAAAGAAAGAAAGCCCGATGAGCATTCATTGTGCTCAGCTTCCTGACTGGAATGCAATGGGGCTGGCAGCCTCAGGCTCTTGCACCAGGACCCGCCGACTAGGATAGACTGTACCCTCAAGCTGGGAGCTGAGATAAACCCCTTGTCCCTTAAAGCGCTTTGTCAGGGTACTCTACCACAGCAATAGCAACTAATACGCTCGGTCACCAGCAACATGCCAGTAAAGTTTTTCAACATTTTTAGTATGTTGCTGTCCAGATAATTTAAAAATATTTTAAACGTTTATGCTTTACATGTTTTTAAGCGTTTTGCTTAAGTCTTTTATGTCTGGAAAGAAGTATACATACATATATTTTATTTATTTATTTACTTATCTATCTATCTATCTATCTATCTATCTATCTATCTATCTATCTAT
>NW_026596143.1:1530316-1630002 GCF_907164565.1 Psammomys obesus | reverse complement strand
TATCTATCTATCTATCTATCTATCTATCTATCTATCTATCTATCTATCTATTGCTTTGGGAACTAGGTCTAATGTACCCCAGGCCATCCTTGAACCCACTGTGTAGGTGAGGCTGACTTTGAACTTCCGATCTTCCTGTCACCACCTCTCTTGAGCATGTATTCCTTTCAATTCTGGTAAGATCTCATAATTTTAATTTATAGATTTTGATATAGTTAATTATAATGTTTAAATGGTATTTTAGTAATATATGTGCAATGAAAGGATTACCACAACCAACCTTTTCAGTTTCTGCCCCCCTCACCTCCCCGCATTTCCTACGGTATGAATACTGATTATCTACTCTTAGCAAATTTGCATTTGAATGCAAGACATCGACATGCACTGTAGATACGATGCGGTACGTTAGTTTTCCTGAACATATTCCTCTTATAACTAAAATTTTATAACCACTGACACAAATCTCCCCGCCCCTTTCCTGTCCCCAGCTCCTGTTAGAGCCTTCTTGCTGCCTGCTTTTGCAAATTGAACTCTTTGAGATCATGTAGCATTTGTCCTTGTCTACCTGGCTTATTCCACTTAGTATAATACTGTCTGGGTTTGCTCACATCAGTGGGGCCTCTGCTGTGAGGCTGAATAATACTCCATTGTGACTATGTCTTTCACATTTTCTTTGCCATTTTACCCACTGATGGGGGCTTCTTATCTTCTCTCCTCTGGCTACTGCTGCAATAGAAATGGATATCTCTTTGAGACATTGATTTCAATTTCTTCGGATGTACACCCAGAAGTAGGCTTTCTGGATCATACAGCGAGTTCTATTTTTAGACTTTTGAAGAGCTTTGCTACTGCTTCCCACAATGCCTCAATTTACTATTTCTACAAACTGTGTACAGTCTCCTTAGTCTACATATTCATCAAGGCTAGATTCCTCACTGCTCTTTACAGAGAACTCCGAGCTTTACCTGAAAAATGACTGATAGACCTTTGTGACTACTCAAAGGCAGGGGAAGACATGTTTCTCAAACGTGTGTGATACTCGGTGTCACTTCAAGGGAAAAAAAATCATAGTGTATTGTTGCCAGTGCTGAAGTTTAGAGCTTCAAAGGTAAAATCAAAATTTCTAAAACTTGTATCTGACATCATGAGCTTGATGTTTTCCTATCAGCTGTCACTTCCCTGATGATATTGTTAGAGATATTAACAAATGCAATTTAAAAATATTATATTAGAAAGGCATGAACATCGGGGTGTGGTGGCTCACACCTGCGATCAAAGCACTCGGGGAGGCAGAGGCAGGCAGATTGCTGTGGGTTCAAAGCCAGCCTGATCTACGAAGCAAATCCAGGACAGCCAAGGCTACACAGAGAAACCCTTTCTCAAAAAAAAACCAAAAAAAAAAAAAAACAGAACAAAACAAAACAACCCCAAAAAACAAAAGAAAGAAAGGTGTAAACAGGGCTAGAAAGATGGCTCAGAAGTTAAGAGCATTTGATGCTCTTACATGGACCAGAGTTTGGTGCCTAGTACCCATTGTGGGTAGCTCACAATCTTCTGTAGTTCCAGCTCCAGGGGATCCAGTACCCTCTTCTGGCCTCCTTGAGTACTTGTATGACTGTGGCACGCACGCGCGCATGCACACACACACACATACATTTTTAAAAAGTTGTCACTTTGTGTAATGCCTCAATATCCTAATGAACCAGTACAGCCAAAGTGACCATATCACAAAGTCAAAGCCATGAACAGATGAAAGATATATGTAAAGTGATGCAAAGTAGAAGACTATGAAGGCTGGTGAGACAGTGTGGAATGCCTGCAGCCTGACTCCACATGACAGTCAGTGCTTAGGAAATCATCACATTAAAATTTTGGCCTTACTTGTCTGTACTGATTTCCCCAAGGAACAGAATTGTCTTTCCTCACAGTTCTGGAGGCAGGAGCTGGAAACGGAGGTGTCAGCGGGACCATGTTCTTTGAATTTCTAGGGCATAGACCCCACCTGTCCTTCCACTGTGTGTGGTCCTTGGTTGGTGGCATCACAGTCCCTATCTCTGCTCATCTTTCCATGGCCTTCTCCCCATGTTTCTTCATATGCCCCCCTCCCCCCACCATGCACTTACATCCAAATCCTCCAAATCCTATAGAATTTGGGCACAGCTGCAGTCACCTCATCTGAATTGGTTAAATCTTGGATAACTGTATTGTCAAATAAGATGTGTTTGGAAATACCAGGAGCTGGAACTTCAACAGATTCTTCTGTGTGGACATCAATTAACCATCGCTATTACAGAGGCAGAGTCTACGATTTCTGGAAAGGAAGTACTTTTTTCCCCCCATGGCCAACCACCTATTTGTGTCTGACCAGATTTTATTCATAGACTAAAACCAAAATACCATTTCCTAACAGACTGAGCTAAAAAGCCCATATGAGAATTCAGCTGTCTTCTGTGAAGGGCAGTGAAGAGAGTTTTGACAAATGTAAAACAGCATGGCTGTACTCCTTGGTTTATTTCAGGAAAATGGCAATTTCTTATAAAATGTTATATTAATATGCGACAGGCTTATCATTTCATTAACTACAATTTTAACTTATGATATGGAAAATATTGATAGACACAGTCAAAATTTGATAAAGTTTCTTAGCGAGGCGAGATCTTTAATAATTTTCAAGCCTTTGCTTTAGGGACAGTAGTAATCTGGGTATTCAATAACTTCTCGGAAACTCAAACATCTTTGAACTCTGTTGAATTAGTGACTTTTCCCTGACAAACACAGCTTAATGGAGGAAATGTTTACTATGGTCCGTGCTTTGGAATGGTCCAGCCCATGATGGCAAGAAGGACGTAGTGCTGTGGGGGGTCCTTCAAGCCAGAGCAGGCCAGGAAACAGAAAGAAGGGAGCCAACGCTGCTGGGATTCTCCCTCCCCCATCATGGGATGGTGCCACACACCCTCAGGGTGAGTCTTTCCCCATTCAGTCAGTTTCTCCTGGAAATGTCCTCACAGACACACCCAGAAGTGATCCTTAAACTGAAGATGATCCAGAATCGAGTGGAGTTGGAGATGAAGACAAGCAATTGCCAACGCCAGGGATTGTCTAGCTTATGGCTTTGTTAATAGTTGTATTTTGTCTGGCTCCACAGAATCCCACCTGGGGACTGAGGTGAGCCCACAGATAAATTTTGACAACCATTTTCAGGGTGGCTTCTGCTCTCCAGCTGTCTACTCTATAAGTTCTGACTGATTCAGGCTGTCTCTTCATCTCTGTGTCCCCATCTGCTTCCAGCATTGTTAAGTAACTCTGGATAGAAAGTCTAGAGACTGCAGACTCCTCTGAGCTTTCTTCACAGGGATTAGTCCCTTGGGCTGTCTTTGCCAGATTCCTGGATACATTTGTCTCATACTGATTCCTCAGTTTTCTAGTTATATAAATTAGTACCTGTCCTGGCCTGTGTCTTGTCAACTTGACACAGGCAAGTTTCATTTGGAAAGAAGGACCTCCAAAGAGTTAATGCTCCCACCAACTTGTCCTGTAGGCTTTTTGTTTATTTTTTAAATTAATGTTTGATATAGGCATACTCAGGTCACTGTAGAAAGTTCCATGCCTTGGCTGGTGGTTTTGAGGGGTTTAAAAAAGTGGGGTGAGCAAACCATAAGGAGGGAGCCATTAAAATGCACTCCTCCATGGCCTCTGCTTTAGTTCTTGCCTCTGGGTTCCTGCCTTGAGTTCCTGCTCTGACTTCCTTTGATGATGGACTGTGAAATGCAAATGTAAGCCAAATATACCCTTTTCTCTCCAGGTTGTTGCTGCTCATGGAGTTTGTCACAGCTACAGAAACCCACTGGTCAGTCCCTCATGTCATGTGTGAAGGCACAGCTTTAAGTCACATTTCCAAACTTTGAAATTCCACCAAATTGTGCTCAGATTATACTTTTTATTGTGAACAAACATACTTACCAACAGCAAAATCAATTTACATAGAGCTTGCATTATATTGAATATGTTGGTCCAATGGGCTTTAGATCGACTTCTCAAGAACCACCTCTGTGTGCTGAATAAATTTCTCTCTCAAGAAAGTACTCACGATGCAGTAAGAATGTTAAGTGGGTGGATGGTTTCTTACTCTTAGTCTCCCTGAAGGAGACTCCGAGGTGAAGGTTTTAGTGGAAGTGGCTTATTTTGGAACATGGTTGCCAGAAAAATGGGGTGGGGGCGAGTGAGAAAATGTGACGAGAAAGCAAATGGAGTCCAAATGTTGTCTAGCTGCTACTGTGGTGAGCTGCGGGATCAGCAGAGAGCATACTCCAAAGTCATTCTACTACACAGTGTGGGAATCGGGGTACTCAGCAACCAGTTTTTGTCAGTCACTGGCTGAAGGCTGTTTCTGGGGAAGGTTAGTACCAGCATCTCACCTGAGAAGGTACAGTAGGGTGTAGAGACCAGAAAATACACATAGAAAATGGGAGTCAGCAGCTGAAAGTGTGGGCAGAAGTGGAAATGCATAAGAAGGCAGGACAGGACGACAACAGCTTTTGCTACAGACAGTGGTTTAGTTGGGGTGTGGTCTTACACCTTCACTAAGGACTCAATAGGTTATATATAGCTATATATATATGTACGCGCACACAGATACACACAGGTGCACATATAAATGTGTGTATACAACAATAATCAAAGAGAAGATTGTGAATTTGGAAGGGAGCATGGCAGGAGGTTGGGGAGGAGGTGGAGGAGTGGTAGAGATGCAATGTTCATGTATGAAGTTCTCCCCCCAAAGTTGAAAAAAAATAGAATTAATTTTTAATCTCCCTATAAACACATGAACTTGAAATTAATCAATAACATAAATGCAAAACATGTCACCAGCATTAAAGCAAAATGCAGATAAGTAAAAAGAAGGAGAAAAAGAGAAAGAGAGGGAGGAGGAGAAGCAGTGTGTCAGACACTGCTTTCTAAAAACTTGAGCTGAAAAGGCTCATGTCCCTTGCTTTGATGTCACGTAACATTTAAAGTTTAAAGCAGAATTTATTTTTTTGTTTGTTTTTCGAGACAGGGTTTCTCTGTGTAGCTCTGGGTGTCCTAGAACTAACTCTGTAGCCCAGGCTGTCCTCTAATTCAGAGAGCCACCTGCCCCTGCCTCCAAGTGCTGGGATCAAAGGCGTGCACCACCATCACCACCTGGCTCAGTATTTACCTTTAATGACAAGATATTCTTTTCCTCTGCATCACTATTTATCTTGGCGTTTAAAGAATGTTCTCCTTTATTTCTAGGCTACACATTAGAGATGTAAATGTGCTGTTGCTCCTTTCATCCTCGCCTCCTGTAGTCTTCAACACGAAAGCCAACGTGATCATTAACAATCACAACGTTCCATTTATCTCGAAACCCTTCAGAGGAAATCCAGTGTGACTGTCTGCGGTACTGGAGACATTCCTTCCCCACCTTCTCCGAGCACTTTGAAGCCATCGGGAAGCCATCAGCTGCCCATCAGTGTGGACACTGAGTGCATGTGGTTAGGGCGGACTTACTGGGTGGCACATTCCCGGTCGCTTCCCGAACACTGAGCGAAAGAAGTCTTTGCCGTGCCTGTCAATGCCTGCGCTGGTTAGAATTTTGCCAGTTTGACACAAGTCAGGGTCGTTTGGGAAGAAGGAACTTCAGTTGAGAAAATGCCTCCGGCAGATTGGCCTGTAGGCAACTCTGTGGGGCATTTTCTGGGTTAATAGCTGGTGTGGGAGGGCGAGAACCAATGAAAGTGGTGCACCCCTGGCAGATCATCCTGGGTTGTATAAGGAGGAAGGATGAGCAAGACATGGCGAGCAAGCCAGTAAGCAGCATCCCTCCATGGCCTGTTTCAGTTCTTGCCTCCAGGTTCCTGCCCCAACTTCCCCGGATGATGGACTATATACCACTAGCTGAATTAAACCCTTTCTTCTCCAAGTTCCTTTCGGTCATGGTCTTTATCACACCAATAGATGGCTGACTAAGATGCAGCCCTCTCCCCACCTCTGGCTTCACTTCCTCCCCTTGACCCTCACTCTCTCTGTATCTGCATGGTCTTGTTGCTCAGCTTTTTTGCTCCCACATGGTTCTTGCATTCTCTGCCTTCAGTGTTCTTTTCTTTAAATATCTTCATGGCTCAGTTCCCCGCTTGCTTTAATTGCAGAGTGTAGAACATTTACATCCTGTGTGCTTATTGATTGAAATCTATGCATCGCCACTTCCCATGCAGTGTTTGTTGTATATTTGTACCATCTGTCCCGCGCTTCTTTCTCGGCCCCCTGTTTTTCTCCTGCGTTTCTCTTTGCTGACACTTCCCCCTTTGATCACACTCTATCTCTGATGGCTCGTTGACCACTTTGTTTTGCATTCCCAGTGACTGGGCTTATGATAGTCATTTTAAGATGATCAGACTGTAGCTTCAGCTGACATCACCACCTCCTCCTGTCACCCTGCATACGGATTCCTCTTCCTGGCCTTTGAGTCACTGCCATCACACAGTTTTCTCCTGTGTATGTCATGCATACTAAAATTTGCCATGATTATTTCTGCTTTAAACAGCTACTTTTCAGAGAAAATACAAAATGAGATGTTTACCATTTCTCTTGTCTTTTTGCCTTACATAGATTCAAGCTTTTTTTTCAATTATTATTTTTCTTAATTGTGATTTATTTTTTGTTTTGTCTTTGACTGGAACAGATTTCTTAAACATTTCTTTCTTTTTAAAAATGATTTTATTGACTTCTACTTTATGTCTATAAAAGTTTTGCCTGCGTGTATGTATGTGTACCGTGTGGGCCTGGTGCATAGGCAGCCAAGGGAAGGCATGAGATCTCCCAGACAAGTCTGAGCTGCTGTATAAGTGCTAGGAGCTGAACCAGGCTCTCTGGAAGACCAGCCAGTGTGCTTAACCACTGAGCCATCTCCCCAGACCCATCCTTTAATACTTCTTTAAAATAATATAGGTCTGCAGTTGACACCATCACTCAGCCTCCACTTGCCTGATAAATTTTACACTTACCTTCACTCTATTTTTTCTGCTCAGTTTTTTCTTTATACGTAATTTTAGGTTGACATTTGCTCCTCATTTTTTTTTCTTTTTTTTAGCTGTTAGCATTTTAAAGATGTCAAATTGCAGTTTCCTGGCTTGTAGAGTTTCTCCTGCTCTTGCCTCTGTTTCGCTTCATATCCATCGTTTTGCTTTGTGTCCTTTTAATATTTTCTCTTCAACACTGGCTTTTCAGTTTTTGTTTTGCAGAAGAGATTTATTTTTTATTTCTGTGTGTCTCTGCGTGTGTCTCCGTGTGTGTCTGTGTACACACACGTGTGTGAGCACATGCACATAGGCGCATGTGAGTGCCTGAAAAGGCCAGAAGGTCTCAGAGTCCTTGGAGCCAGACTTACAGATGATCGTTATGTGTTTCTCAGAGCTGAACTTGGGTCCTCTGTAAGAGCACTGAGTACTCTCAATTGCTGGGCCAACTCTAACCCTCTACCATTGGCTTTTACTTATTTGTTCGTGGAGAATATTCATATAAACATTTTGTATATACTCTGCTTGAGTTATTGAGGTTCCTGGATCTGTGAGTAACATATCTAATCCATAACAGGCTCTCTTAAAGTTTTTCTACTCAGAACTCCTTTTTGACCAAAAAATTTTAAGGTAGCCATGGATAAATAAGTATACAAAAATATATACATCATATCAACTATTGATAATAATAACAACAACAAAATTTATCTTAAAATAACTCTGATACACATATAATTTTACTCTTTGTGAAAGTAAAGAAGAAAGCAAATTCATGTATTGAGATAAATTTGTTTATTTTTCTATAAAAATGAGGTCTTAGTTGAATTTTTGACACTACAGGGGATGGGACATTATCAACGTTTTTTAGAGTTGACTGATATTCTGAGTTCATAATCATCAATACTGACAAGACCACATCACATAAATGTGTAGTATGATGGTTGAAGTCCTCTCAGGGCCATTCCAGGGGTTGTTAGGAATTCTGTCCTAGTCCCAAGCCAAACTTCATTGAATGATTTTCTAACAACTCAAATCAACTTTTAAAACCAAATGTTCTAGCATCATGCAGTCAAAGCTGTAATGATTTGATATTTACACCCTGAGGCATGAAGGTAAGAAAATATAAAAGGTTTTGTTTTAATAATTAAACCATCTAAGTTCTACAGAAAAGCATACGATTGTCTCAACTCTGAACTGAGGTGTTTGGGGCAGTATTTGTTAGGGTTATGTGTCTTGATCTCCTGTGTGATGCAAAATGTACAGCGTATGTTCAGAAGCAAGGCTGAAGTGAAGTTGTACAATGTACAAGGACTGCCAGAAACATCTTGTGTATATAACATATCTGAGTTTAAATTAAGCTTTGATCATTGAACATTCAGAATCCTTTTACAGTAGCGAGTGTTTTCATGGACCCCAACATTACATGACTCCGTTGGAGGTTAAGACCCAAAACTTAAGAACTGAGACCTAGATATTTTTGTAGTTATTATTTCTTCAAGTATCTTTCTCACTCTCTATGTACATATACACATACATATGTATTTTTCCGTATCCACAAATCCCACTTGATTCTTCACTCATTGCTTTGCTATCTTCTACTTCTTGAGCGTACAGAACATCCTCATATTTTAGAATTTCTTACCTCTCAATTCTGTCATTTTTTAAAATCTTTTATTATTATTTTTTTATTAATTACACTTTATTCATGTCTGTCATTTTTATCAAGTGCTTTTTGCTTTTATTATGAATCTTCCTCCTACTTCTTTTGTGCATACTGATTTTTAGCAGATATTAGATATCTGATAATTTGTATCGTTTGGATCTCTCACTGTATTATATTCCTTTAAAGAAAACTCTTAGACTAAGTCACTTGGGAGTTACTTTTAACCTGTTGAACTTGTCTTAAGCTCCTTTGGGGAAGGTCATAGATTTTTTCCAACCTTATGACATTGTGCCATGATGTTGTCACCTACAAAATTCATACTGGAGAACTACGCAATAGGCTATTTGCAAATCACATAAACATTCAATTCTGTAATGCATTTAGTAGGTTTATGATTTTGTGTTGGACCACATTGATATTTATCTTTCCCCACAGGTTGGACACAGACAATAAAGGATCATTTATTCTGGGAAGTTTTTGGGGTCTGGGTCTTTCTTTCTTTCTTTCTTTCTTTCTTTCTTTCTTTCTTTCTTTCTTTCTTTCTTCTTGCTATGTGTCCTTGTCTGGCCAGGAACTCACTGTGTAGACCATATGGGCCTTCCTTTAACTCATGGAAGTCTGTTCCATAAGCTTCCCACAAGCTGGGATTAAAGTCGTGTACTCCCGTGCCCAGTTAGGAATATTTATTGCCTTACTTCTAAGTCTTGGACTTCTGAAGTCTCTACCAAATGCTTTTATGTTTATTGAAGTATTTTCACTCTTTCTGTAGAAGACTCAATTTATTGTAGAAAATTTTGGAGTTGCTTACAGTAAGATGAGAGAGAGGAGACAGACAGGCTGCATGGATATAAGTATACCATGTGTGTTCAGGAGACCTTGTGGTTCAAAAGAAGACACAATATCACAGTATCCCCTGAACATAACCCAGGTACTTTGCAAGAGCAGTAAGCACTCTCAACCATCGACCTATTTCTTCAGCCCCTGAAATGTATCCTTTCTCCTCTTGCTCCTGTCCTCACCTGATTTCATGGAGTTCTACACTATGTATACACAAACTGGTTCAGCGTCACCACAAAGGGTGCCGTGTACAGATTTCTAAAACTGTCTTTGATTGTAAGGGTGCCTTCATTTTGAAAGCTGCCCTCAAATTCTTGTCTTCTCAGCCTGCCTGAACTCTCGCAGCTATGCACTTAACAAGGTTGCGGAATCTGTGTGGTCTCCTTCTGGGATCCAATCCAAAAGTTCCCTCTCAGGGAATGGTAGGCCAATTGTTTCCTCGGTGGTCATTGCTGGGAACTGCCCACTGCTTCCAGTTTTCCAGTGTTCTTGTGATGTGTGATGGATGTCTCTCAGCCCTGGATTCTCCCAAGGAGAAGTTTTCCATGTGACACCTTCTCCATGAGTGTCTCATGGCAACGTTCTTGAGTACTGAAACACTTCCCTCTAGCTTCACCAGCACTCTATATTCTTCCTACTCACTTCATTTTCTCTGTAACTGTTGTCACTTTGTAATAAACTATGACATGTGCTAATTGATTTCATTTACTGCCTGCCTTTTCCTTTACCCCCTCTTGCCATCCACATTCACTAGAATGAAAGCTCTACAGATAGATATGTTGTCTCTGTGCTACTCATCTGTACAACCCCAGGGTCTAGAATGGTGCTTGGTGTATTAATCAATACTATAACCAATGATGTTCTGTGATGTTAGAGTCTGAAATGGAGTGTTCCCCCACATGCACCATTTTGAACATTTGTTCCCAGTTAGTGATGGTGCTTTGGGAGGCTGTGGAGCATCTCTGGACTGTGGCCTAACTGGCAGGCATAGGTCAATCAGGATGGGTCTTTCAGGCCCTGCTCTTGCTGGTCTTTCTGCTTTCTGGTCTGCCATATTTTCAGTAGCCCCCGCTTCATAGTCCTGTGCCATCGCCACCATGATAGGCTGAAAGCCTCTGAACCTGTGAGCTAAAATAAATCTTCCTTCCATGAAGTTGTGTCTGTCAAGGCTGATCACAGTGAGGCAGAAGTAACGAATGCAAGTAAATTCAAGGCAGGTTGACATTCCTAAGATCAACACTAGAAAGTCTGAATTAAAACATCAAGAAAAGAGAACTTTAAAAATCAAAGTAAACCGGCCAACCAACCAGACAAACAAAACCAAGAAAGTTTTGTTTGTCTGTTTGAAAGTTCAACATAGTTTTTGAACTCAAACGGTCAGTTAAAGGTCGATGAGATGGCTCAGCAAGTAAAGGCACCTGCTGCCAAGACTGGCTACTTGGGTTCAGTCTCCAGATCCTACATGGTGGAAGGAGAGAACCAACTCCTGCACGTTGTCTTTTGACCTTCATGTATATGTATGCCCCACCCCTGTTCACAAGAATAAATGAAACAAATGTAATAATTATCTTTAGATTCAGGTACGAAACCAGATTAAATTAAACTTTCTCAAAACACATCTAGTTAAGCGCAGAGCTGTGCCATGCGGGTGCCACGTGCTGAGAAGGTCTCCTCCGTGAAGGAGGTGAGCTTGGAGGACATGCTTGTGTGTTTTGAAAGAAAGGGCTGTGAGGGTTTGGAGCCAGGAAAAGTCAGGGAAAAACATTCTGAAATGCTTTCTCTCTATGGTCCCTAAGTGCCTGCAGTTCCTGATCCCGGAGCCCAAAAGCATCACTCAGGTCTGTTCTTTTGGTTGGAGAACAGACAAGCAGGACAGCCAGTGATAGATGCAGTGGAGGAATGGTGGCATTAAAATCAGTAGTGAGCTCTCTGGGGATCCACTTTAGTTTGCCAGTGCTGATACAGACTCCTATGAACATAACGGTAAAGAACATTCAGGTGTGTTATCTCACAAATCATGCGAATTGCTGGTCCCAAGCGGGTACTATGCTAGTAAGATGCTGTCAGGGTCACATTCCTTCTGGAAGCCACTAGGAAGAATCGATTTTTGCCACTTTGAGCTCCCAGGAGCTTCCTACATTTATGGCCTCATGACATCCAGCTAGCTGGTTCATCATTCTAACCTGGGTATCCGTCAGACTGCTCCCTCCCCGGTCCCCACCCCACTACCTACCCATTCTCACAAGGATTCTTGTGATTTTATTGGATCAGTCCCGGGTAATCTGCCATTTTAGGATCCTTAACTTAAGCACACGTGGAAAGTGCTTTAGCTATGTAAGCCATCGTGTGGTCTGGGTATTAAGATGTAGGCTATTTTTATAGAGTAGAAAAATATTCTGCCAACCACAGACTCATAATAAGGGGTAAAATGTCATGGGTGGGAAGGGCAGAAAAAAAAGAGGGCAACACATGTGACTAAAGAGAATGAGGTCCCAGAATAAAATGATTTAGAAATAAATGTAAATGTCATTTAAGTTATTTATGTTATTTATTTATATCACCTATATCTGTAGCTTCTCAGCTGCTAAGAGCTTTTAAGAGCCAATGCTATTTATAATAAAAGCAATAAAGCTGCTGTTTAAATGCATGTATGTTATGGACAGCATGTTTGTGTTACCTGAAGTTCGCATGGTGAAATTCTAACACAGGATGGGACAGTGTTAGGAGCTTGGGACTTTGTGAGGTAACTAGGTAACGAGGGTTGGGCCCCCATCGTGGAGTTAGTGCCCTTTTGTTCTTTTCCATGTGAGGATTTGGAGGGGGGGGAGAAGACATCTGCAGAGTAGGAAATGGGCCCTCAGCAAACCCTGAATCCGCCAGCCCTTTCATCTTGGGCTTCCAGCCTTTAGAACTATAAGAAAATAAATGTCTGTTGGTTAAGCTCTGATTCCATAAGCCAACTTTTGTAGCAGACCAAACTGGCTAAGACAACATATCATCTGACTTCATTTCTGATCCTTACCGCAGTAGCCTTGTGGGAAAGCAAGTCTATATTCCCTCAACTCTGTTGGCTCTTTTTGTCACCGGATTTATTAAAGCAATCTTTTTTCAGAACACAGACAGTTCAGAAAGAAACCAATATAATATCTTAGGAGATTTTTGTTTAAACTAGGCATTTTTTCAGAAAAAAAAAGTTGGCTTATGCAATCAGAGCATACAACACATTCAAAGAAAACGTCGGAGCATATGGCAGTGTGGTGTGCCTCCAGTTCAGTGTGATGGGGCCACAGCTAACATGAAGAGGAGGTACGAGTTAAAGCGAAGCTGTAGGACTACGGCGCTGCACATACCATCTAAGGAGGCGCTTTGCGATTCATTTTTCTGCTTCTATTTTCTTTCTAGTGCTTTATTGCTGTCTCTCATTCCCAAAGCCTATAAATGCTCCTTGCCTGTTTAGCATAATAAATTCTAATCCACTATGTTCTTTCCAAGAAGCCAGTATTCACCTCACCACGCTTGCTGGGGAGAAAGAATGTTGACTTAACTAAGGAAACCGAGGTGGGAGGTTCAAGGTGGGAGGTACCTGTGAAAATCCATCAGAGTCTTACCTTCACCGGCTGCATGATCTCCATCCTGAACAGCAGTGTGCGAGTAAGATGACCGCTAGCTAAGTACTTCCTACTCTCTTGGGTTTCTGCTTAACTCTGACCACTTTCATCTTGCCCAGTCAGTCATATGGACTGAACCAAGAGTGTTCTTCTGGACTTTAGCGGTGAATAAATGATGTCTCTAGAGCCTTCATTGAATTAGAAAGGACTAATTCTGCCTAGGCACACAGAGAGGAGGGCTGGGCCAGGAAAGGGAGAGTGACAAGGCAGGATTAACTGAGAGAGAGAGAGAGAGAGAGAGAGAGAGAGAGAGAGAGAGAGAGAAAGAGAGAGAGACCCAGACCCTTGCCCTGTCCCTACGAGCTAGCTGCCAGTGAGCCCAGCGCTGTGTTTTCAGTCCCACTGAGGATCACTGGCACAAAGTTCTCGGCCACCAGGCGAGGGGACCTTCCTGGACAGAGGCAGCTCTTGCCCGGATAGCGACAGCGCGCAGGAGCCGAGGATTCGCACCAGCATACTCTAGGCTCCCATTGTGCAGCCTGCAGGGAGGCGTGGGAACTGGCGCCTGCCTACGTCCCGCGCCCCTTGCCTCTTGCTCCTCCCTCCCGGGCTTTCCTCACTCAGGAGCCCGGCAAGAGCGAGATCCCACCGTCTGTCCCTCCCAGGCATGCTGTTCCGGATGCTCCTGCTCCTTTTCTCTTTGGCGCTGATATCTCTGGGCAGTGTCGGGCGCTCAGGGGCAGGTGAGTGAGGCCCGCGGGCGGGCAGGGGCGCCCTCGGAAGAGTCCGCAGCAGCTCGGGTTTTGCAGGGTGCAGGATGTGGGGTGCGGGGTAGCGGTAGCGTGCTAGCAGCGTGCTGCAGGGACGGATGGACAACTTCAGAAGCCTTTGCTGAGTGGCAAGTAGGGTGGAGAAGGGTGAGGCTGCGCATCCTGTAAGGACAGCCCTGAATGGTCCAGGACCTGCCAGGCTCTTTGCAAACTTGCCGGTAGGAGGAAGGGTAAGATCAAGGACAAAGATTTTCTCACATGGAGTGAAAAAGGAGCTTTTTCCACCCCCTAGTGCCTAGATCACCTTGCTTCTTGGATGCTTCCTTCCTCGAAGTCCAGACCTGGTGGGATTCTCTTTCGAGCTCTGGCTTCCCACCAGTCGCCATGGGAGTAGGGGGTTGGGCAAAGATAAGCACCAAGAGGCAACACTCTCCAAAAACTGCCCCTGGGAACGCTTTCTGCAGCACCTGTTGTGGCCACTCTCATAGACAGATCCAATGATGTCGTGATCTGGGAGAGGGAGGAGGATGTCTCCCAGGGTGGCTGAGGCGTGCGCAGTTCTCAGTGGGCGAAGCTGCTCGCTGCTGATGTCGACAGAGGTTGTAGGCATCCAGCCTTTGGGAAATACCTGCGGGAGCAGGGTTAGCACCTCCCGGCAACCAGGAATAGGACAAGTGTGAGGCCGTTTTAATCTTTACATCTTGTTTCTGTGGTTAAGCCAACTTCAATCACTTTGGAAAGAAAGGTCCTTCCAAGGCTCTAACCCTCTGGATTCGTACCTAACCTGAGTTAGAGTTCAGGCTGTGGCTGGTCTTCCCATGCTACTTCTGAAAAAGGACTTAAAGTTACTTTATTTTTTTTTGTAACTAAATAGCAATTTCACATCTTTTAGTATAAAAGTATCTTTACATGTGTTTTGGAGCAACATTTGTCAGTGTAGCTGACACCAAGTATTGAAAACCAATCTTCAAGTAATGTCTAGAATTTTTATGCATTTTTGGTTCCCAGATAATCTCTGAGATTAATCTCTTCAGTTGTGGCCCACCTAATGGTCTGCGTTTTTGAGAGCTGACAGCAACCCTGAGAGATCCTTCTGGAAGGATCTGCTGCAAGAAGTAGCAAAGGGGTTACCGGTTTATGAGCACTAATTTAGTGTCAAGGAGCTTTGTGCTCACTTAAGCCTTCAATTTCCTTCCTAGGATCACTTATTGCCTGGCCTCATTGAACACCCAAGAAAACTTAGGCTACATAATCAGTGTACAAGAGGGTGCATTGAAGAAACTGCTGGCAGGACCAGTCCATGATGTGGATAGGGTTTTTATTGTAGATGTGGTTAGAGAGAGAAAGCAGCCAGAGACATCTGGAAGAATCCAGAGCAGAGAGAGAAAGAAGTAGCCTGGACATGGCCAGCGGAATGGACATGGCCAGGGCTAGGGAAATGGGAGAGAGGGAGGGGATAGTGGTATTAGCAACATAGCAAGAGATAGAGAACAGACCATAGTGAGAGAGAATAAGAGGATAAAAGAGAGCAAATGCTGGGATAGCAGAGAATAGCCAGTTACAGAGGGTGAGCAGCTAGGGACAGAGAACTCACCAGCCAGGAAGACTGGTGTGTGTGTGTGTGGGGGGTGAAATGTATCACAGGTACTTGTGAATAGGAATTGAGGGGGCCTGGCCTGGGCTTTGATATGCAGTCACAGGCACATGTCTGTGGAGCGTATGTCCCTTCTGCCAGGGGTAAGGGAAATGACTCCTTCTGGCAGATCGGAATCATTTCTACAAGTTCCCGAAGAATACTGGCTTTTATCCAACCAACAGAACCCCCTCCCCAATAACTCCTTTCTGGTTATTTAGACAGCTTGGGACCTAACAGTCAGTCAGTAAGTAGTCCAACCAAAATGCTGAAACCCAGGTGGTCTGTCGATTGTGCCTGTTCCCATAGTAGCAGTTACCAGACACCGAATGGTCTCAACAGCTCTATTCAGGTTGCATACGATAGCCTTGATGGAATCCGAGAAGATGCCAAAGGTGGCGGCTAATCTGATAATAAACAGTACTCCTGGGGGTTCTATTTTTAGTGCTTTTCTGCAAGTTGCATTTTCTTTAAAATCAACTAAACTGCTAACACCATCTTAGAAGAAGGGAAGCAAGACTGGGATACAGCTCCCTGAGAGGAGCAGTCTGCGCATCCACTTTCAAGTGCGCTTCCATCGCTTTGCTACTCATGGAAGTAGAACTTGTTGGGTCTTCCCAGATAAGTAAATAGATGTTCATGACTTAAACTAAACAATACGAATTCAGTCGTTTGCAAATGACCAAAAGCTTCCAAATGTTTCTAGCACAGCTGTTAGAGAGGCATTTTCAAAAGGATGTTGTGTTTGACCCTAAACTCAACTCTCATTAAACATAGGTCTGGCCATGTCTACAATTAAAGGAAAATATTTAGAGCTTAGACCTCCAACTTGCTCGTGCTCCCGTTCCATGGCTTTGTGGCCAGGCTAGAGCTGGAAGTACCCCACCCATGTCCCCTGGTGCATGGGTGTGAGTCTCCCTCCATCTAACAGAGAACAGGCATACAGGCCAAGAAATTTCCTGGTGCACCCACACAGGTTGAGAGGAACTGACTTTTTTCCAACAGGGAAGACTGTCTTTCAACATGATACTCAATGGCCCCTTATCATGAAGAAGTAGTGTCTTGTGCTGTGTAATCCAGGAATCCTCACGAATCTGCTTGTTGGTTGTTGAATGCAGATGAAATGGGCTGTAACCGGACGCAGCAAGCGGCTTGTGGTGACAAGTGCATTCCCGTGGCCTGGCTCTGCAACGGGGAACAAGAGTGCCCGGATGGAACCGACGAGCAGTGTGGTAAGTACTTCACAAGAGGCTGTCATGCACTGGCCTCAGTTTCCATTCCACGTCCAGGCTGAATGCTCCTAATCTGAAAATCTCTAAAATCCAAAACATGTCAGGACACACATGATACCACAGAGGGACATTGCCTGCCTGACTTTATGTGATGGGTCTCAGCCAGAGGACAGGTTAACTGAAAATGTCACATTAAAATTACCTTCAGGAGAGTATATTTGAAACACAAGCTACTTGGGGGTGCTGAGACAGGCTGACCACGAGCCCAAAGACAGCCTAGCTATAGCCTGAGTTCAAGACCAGCCTGGAAAAACTATCAAGACCCTGTGCAAAAGAGGGAGGGGTGGTGGTGGTGGCGGCGGCAGTGGTATATAGCATGTGCAAGACCCTAGGCTGTAAAAATTCAGAATAATCTTGGGTCAGAACAATGGATTTGGGTCCCATCCTGGTGACAGCTTTTTGTGCGGCGGTTCTCAACTGTCCTCATGCTATCTATAACTCTTTAACACAGTTCCTCACGATGTGGTGGCCCCCAACCAGAAAATGATTTTTGCTGCTACTTCATAACTGTAATTTTGCTAATTTCGTGAACCATAATGTAAATGTTTGTGCTTTCTGGTGGTCGCCGGTCAACCCTGTGAAGGGGTAGTTGGACCCCCAAAGGGGTTGCAGCTTACAGCTTGAGAACTGATGTCTTAGTGTGTTTGTGTGTATCCGTACACGCAAAGTTAAAAAAAAAAATCTTTAGTCTGCAATACTTCTGAAAGTCCCCAACATTTTGGACAGAGGATATTTGATGTGTTTTTGGTTGACAGTGTCCACCCTCATGGTTTTTGCCCCTCAAGGAGATATTCAAATATGAAGAGTGTTCTGAGTGGCCGCAGGCTCCATGCATCTTCGAGTATTGGTGGCGCCACTGTAAAAGCAAAGTTTGCACCTTAAGGTTAGGTGTGAGCATTGGTAAGCATATTAGTTTAACTAGGCTAATCCAGAGGCTCCGTGTGAAGCCTTACACATCACAGTACACACAAGCTCTTTTGTATGTCAACTGACCACAGAAGAGTACAAAACTGTTAGAAGCCAAGTTCACTGTTGGGAAATAGTTCGCTGCTATAAAGCCCCAGCTGTCAGTGCCTAGAGCATCCAAAGCCTCAGGTGGGTCACCTGACCAGCGATACAGGCAGAAAGCTTCTCAAGTGATGAGTCCTATCCTTGTGACATGAGGAGAATAAGGTCCTCATGGAAAGAGAAAAAAACCGAAGTATTTGTGAGTATGGCTCTTCTTCCTCTGTCTCACTTGCTTCTTCCTGGATGCTCACTTGCTCTTTCTAACTTTACATGAAATAACCTGATATCAAACATGCTTGGGGACTCAAGGTGCAGTTCCAGGGAAGAGGGTGTGCAAAGCCCTGGGTTAAATCCTCAGAATCAGACAATAAAGCAAAAACAAAGAAACAGATGAGCAAACAGAAGCACGTGTGCGCTCACGCTTTCATGCTTGTTTTGTTGTATGGCCTGATAGGACTATCTGAAGGTAGACTGAAGCAAAATCTATTTGCTCCCAGGTCGCCTTAGATCTGGAATATAGTCTCAAACATCAAAGAAGTTCAAAGTGGTGGACCGCCCTGGCCTCCAGCCACCGATAGAGCCAAAATGTATCTGAATGGTTAAATGTGAATAGACCTCAGGTCTACTATCATGCACAACCCACCTTTCGCGTGTTCGTCAGTTGTGCATGAACTTCAGACAGAGCATGTGTAAAGTGTCCCTGCTGTCAAAAGTTTTGCTAGACAGCAGCCTTCTAAAAGATGGTGGGGAGAGCAAGCCTTGAGGGCTGTTGGGGCATTGTTTCTTGTTAAGGTACAAGCCTAAAAGGATCTAGAATTATCTGGGAGGTGCATTTCTGGGCAGGTCTGCAATGGTGTTTCCAGGGTTTAACTGAGGAGGACAGACTCACTGTCTCACCGTGAGTGTGTGGGGCACATACTCCTGCCTCCAGGCTAAATAAGAAGTGGGAGAGGGGAAGAGAGAGGAGGTGTGAGCACACATCTCTCCTGATTCCTTCCTGAGGATGCACCATAGCCTCCCACTCCAGCCACCATGACGTCTCTATGTCCTTTATTAAACCATAAATCAAAATAAGTTGTTCTTCTTCTCTCAAGATGTTTCTTTTAAGTAGTTTGTCACCGTAATGGAAGAAGTAAGTAATGTCGTAGGGTCATTGCCAGGAGTGTGGAGGGGTCTGGCAAGTTCCGGGTTGTGACTAGTGTCGAACGGAGAAGTAATTATTTAAAATACATGGCATGAAATCCAGCAAACGGACGTGCTCTGACAAACTCATCTTCCTCCACGCCTGCTCTCGAATCCCACCCGGCCTTCAGAGGAAACGTGCCTGGGACACCTGCAGGCCTGGCAGTGCGATGACGGGAAGTGTATTCCTGCCCGCTGGCGTTGTGATGGCTCCAGGGACTGCTTAGACGGCTCCGATGAGGTGAACTGTGGTAGGTGCAGCTGACGCTTACAACTACACCTATTTATTTATGGGAGGGTACGTGTGTGTCTGGGGCTTCATGCATCATCGCGTGTGTGTAGAGGTCAGAGGAAACCTGGGTAGTCAGTTCTCTCCTACCACATGGGTCCTGGTGACTGAACTCATGTCAACAGGCTTAGGGGCAAGGGCCAATTGCCTACTGGGCCATTTCACAGGTTTGTACCACCTATTTTCCACAGCCTATCATCTCTCTGCTCACCCACAGCTTGTTATCACCATCAGCAGTGCTAACTGAAAGTAAGCCCTGGAGTAGCCTTAGGCTGTGTGCCCTAAGCCAGATGCTATTATTGTCTTTGGTGTTATAAGAGACTCTCAGACCTATTTCTCTCTTTTTCCTTTTTACATTATTAACTTTATTGACTTTTTGAAAACTTCTCTGGAGAGAAACTTCAGTGCAGAAAGCCACAGCATCTCTCAGTGAGTGGTTCCATAGATCCAGTCTATGACATAGCCGTAGTACTTACCAAGATACCCATGTCCCATCACCCTCCAGTAGTTCTGTCCCACGCACCCAACTCCTGCTTTTCAGAGGGTTTGGCAGCATGTCGGGACCACAAAATCCAGTGTTCAGGGAAGGCTCCGTGTCTGGATGCTCAGGAACGCTGCGGTGTCCAGCAGGACTGTGAAGATGGGTCCATGGAGGCACGCTGTTCCCGTAGCCACTGCTTGGCTGGTCAGTGGCAGTGCCAAAACAGGGCGTGTATCGTGGACAGCTGGAGGTGTGACGGCATCGATCAGTGTGGTGATGCCTCGGACGAGGAGGACTGTGGTAAGTCTGGCTTCCCCATTTCCCTCTCAAGGGCAGCGTGTAGGAGTACGTAGGCTCCTTTGTGCAGGTGGCATTTAATCACCATGGCAGAGGATGGTATCCTTTATCTAAAAACAGGGTGCTCCCTAGCAAAATCCAAGGTGTAGTTATCCACGGTAACACAAGGGCTGCTTAAATAAAACCCCTGTAATGTATATGCTGAATAAGCATTGCCCAGAATGTTCTCAGAGAATTAGAATAGTCTATGGAAGGACTGAGCACTGGTCTAGGAAGGAAGCCTAACAGCAGATGAGTCCCATTCTCACACAGTGATGAGGAAAATCTTCCACTGAAAAGGGCAAGCCCCATCCCGCAGGTGTGACAAGCACCACATTTGTCTTCCAGAAAACCCCCCAGCCCCAGGATTGTGGTGCCTCTGATTTCTTGGTGAACCAAAACCCTGCTCAGTCTTTTCGGGAGTTAGGGCTGCACATTTTAACACTCTCAGCAAAGGAAGACTCATTTTGGGTCAAGTGGCTGACTCTAGTACCATTTTAATTCCAACTATTTAAAGCTAGATCAGTCAAGTTTAGCACACTTTCAATCAAGTGCCCAGATGTCTTGCTATTTTTGCGATGGAGTCTAAAGCCCTAATTCCCTGGGGGGGGGGGGAAGTAACCAGTTCTAAATGATAAACTTTACTTTCCAACCTTGAATCGCTACCGGCTATGGAAACAACGCCACAGAACATATTGAAAGAATTGTCTCTTATGAAACTCCTCCCCTAAAAGTAGTAATGAAAAAGAATGATCAGCTTCCTCCACAGCCTCCTGCCCAGAAGGCGCTGTGAGCTGTGATGGAGGGAACTGCATCCCAGAGTCTCTGATGTGTGATGGGGAAGCCGACTGTGCAGATGGCACTGATGAACCCATTACATGTGGTAAGAAACTGCCAGCTCAGCATAAGGCGGGGGCTGGGAAAGCGGGATGAAATACATTAATGCTTTAGTTACTCTATTGATCACTTTTCGCTTTGCTGTGACAAAACACCTCACCGCAGCATGAAGCAGGGAGGGATTTATTCTGGCTGGCCGTGGCAGGCCGTGGCAGGCCGTGGCTAAGGCATGCTGTGGTCCCAGGCAGAAGGCGGTTGCTGCTTTTCTCATCTCTGAGGAACGGGAAGCAGAGAAGTCAAGTTGGAAATGGGGCTGGTGCTGTAACTGTAAAAGACCTGTCCCCAGTGACCCACTTTCGCTAGCTAGTTCCCATGGTCCAAAGGTCCCATGCTTCCTAAAATAGCACCATTATCTGGGGAGCACACGTTCAAACACGGGACTCTGTGGTTGCCATTTCGGATTCCAACCCTAACAGTTATCATCAGGGCGAACTCCTCGAGGAAATGCTTGAAATGAAATGCACACATAGGCTGCCTTTGCCTCTTATATTAATTACAATGCATTTTTATTTATTACATTTCAGCTCTGGGCTTTGGTCTTGTGAGTCGGAGCAAAATCCCCTCACTTGCAAAACTTCAAGGATTAGTCTGCGTCTTCAGCTTTAAGGAGATTGGTTAGCAAAAAAACAAAAACAAAAACCTAAACACTATACTGCTTCTGAATTCTGCAAGAGAGCCAGAAGGGCACCATCTAATGTTGGTAGCATCCATGTCACATGTCACAACAAGGGCCACACCCTCAGCTAAGGCTTAACTAGAACAATGCATTCAGACTTCACCAATCTCCTCCATAGAGAACCTTTGCTGAGCCCAGTGCACACAACTGCTTTTGTTCAAGCTTTTGGCATACTGTTTTTATATGACCCAACACAACTTTTCAGATCCAGTACACAAAACCTACAAAATCAATTAAAGCAGTAGAAACCATTTGGCAAATGTCTGGGGGAGAAATGAATCAATTTGTTTAAGAAAAAAAAAAAAAACAAAACAGAATTCTTCAAGGATTTAATTGAGAAAGACTTCAGAAAGCATGTTTCCTGGTGAGGGGGGAGGTTGTTGAAAAGTAACTCTTGTTTCTCTGTATATCTCTGGCTATCCCAGAACTTGCTCTGCAGACCAGGCTGGCCTCAAATTCAGAGATCCGCCTGCCTTTGCCTCCCGAGTGCTGGGATTAAAGGCCTGTGCCATCACCGCCCCGCTGTAACTCTGGGTTGATTTTCACTAGAAGAATCATTGTTGGATCTGGTAGAGAAGAGAGAGTGGGCATCTCACCTCAATTGGTCTATGCCTCCTATCCTTCTTGCCTCTAAAGACCTTTCTAAAGGCTTCTAAAGTCTCTGCCTCAAGGCCTCTAAAGACTTCCCCTAAAGGATTCTGAGGAAACTTACAGGAGCACAAGTGAGAGCTGTTAAAAGCACTAACCGACTAGACCAAGTTCAGGTTTTGTGCCTGAGGTGGATAACTCATTATATTCATAAATACAACATACAGGCCCAAGCCTCCTCACTGCCTATGCACCCCATGGGAAACACATAAGAAAGTCTTGGCCTCTCCATAGAAGGAAAAAAAAAAACCAAACCACCAACAACAAAAACTACACCAGCACTTAAGATTGTCCACATATTAGCTTGGAAAGAGAATCTTCTTTCCACAGCCCCATACTCTGAGAAGAGAGGGCAGGGTCAAAGGTTGTTTCTGTCATCTCTGTGTCATCTGTTCCTCACCTAGGATACAAGGTACAAAACAAAAACAAAAACACATTGTGCCTTGTAAGGCACCAACCTCCACTGAGTTCCGTAGTTTTGACAGCTGCCTTGTATCTACAGGTAAGAACTGCTCCCTGCTGAATGGTGGCTGTGAGGGGCCATGCAATGACACCCACTGGGGTGCCCGTTGTTCCTGCCCACCAGGGTGGCAGTTGCAGCCTGACGGATGGAGCTGCGGAGGTCAGAACCCACGGCTTTTAGAAAAATTCTTATTGTGGTCACATGTACGCAACTTGAATTTTACCATTTTAAGTGTACTGTTGTTGTTGGTGTGAACGTTTATAATGTACAATCATCACCACCGTGGTTTTCTTCTCATCATTCCGAACAGGAATTCTCTGTCTCCGTCACAGTGGCTCCCTGTGCCCCGTAGCCCTTAGCTTCTGGCAACCTCCCCTGACATTCTGTTTCCATGAATTTGTATATTCTATGTACCGCCGCCAGATGAGTGGGGCCACACAGTGTCTGGCCTTTGGTGTGCCTCACGTCTCTACGGTTTGTCTGTGTGTCAGTATTCCCGTCCTTTTATAGGCCGGATGGAATCCTGTCTTATGTTCGTACTGCGTTTTACTTATTGCGCTGTGGATGGTGCACTCAGGTCGTCTCTGCTTCTCTGTGATTGGGAACCACACTTGCGTGGCTGCTGCAGGACTCTCAGTTTGAATCTTTGTTTGCAGTGACCTGGCTTCATTCTAGACGTGGAGTGTTTGGAGCACACGTATTTCTACCAGGAATGCAATCTTAATTTCTCCATGTCCTTGTCAATTCTATTATTGTTCTAGTTTGTGGGAATTGCAAGTCAATTATTGACCAGCGCCAAAGTACTAAATTGAGTGCTCTACTCTATGGAGCTTAAAGAGTTTCTGTCATTGAACAAATATCCTTTTCACCTCACAGCCATTGCCCAGGTTTCAGTAGCCAAGACTAGACAGATTCTAGACTTATAGTATATTGCATTTTTGTCCTTGCTTGCTCCTTTAAACTGGCATCCTCTGAGACACTCAATCCTCATGTCTCACTCCTCTTTTTTGCAATATGGAATTATGAAACCGGAACGGCTAAAATAAAATCTTCATTATAAGCACGACCGGTAAACTACAGCACTTATCTATGACAATTCAGGATGATAGCTCAGGTTGAAATGTAGTGCAAGACTGAAGGATCTGCTCTGTTGAATGTGTTCACCCAAATGACAGCCTGAGCTCTGCTGTGAGCCTCAACTGTGTTTCTGAGGGACCTGCAGCCTACCCACCTTGCAAGGCTATCCAGGAACTTAAATGTTATGTTCTGCAATTGTTTTTATATTAAGACTTCATCAAGAGATGTTATGAGCCTATAATTAAGTTTTAATAAATCTTAGTAATTAAATTTAATTCATTTTATTGTTAAATTAAATGAATACTTTATGTTATTAATTTATTAATTCTTCATTAGAAGTTGGTCATGACCCTCAGAAGGGTCCAGGTAGTGATGTAGTTTATTTTGTGGGCTCTGACTCATGGCAGGGCTTAGCTGGCCAAGAGCTTGACTATAGCCGTACATAGGATTATTTTCCTAAGACAGAAGAGTATTGCTGTATTCTAGGACTGTGTTGTTCAGGAGAAATAACACTTTCCAAGAAATGTCCCCAAAGATCCATTTTTCTTCCTATGCCCTATTTGCGTGTGTTGTTGTTGTTGTTTTTCTTGTTTGAAGCAAGGACTCGTGTAGTGCAGGGTGGAAGTAAACTGAATATGTAGCTGAGGATGAACTTGAACTCCTGATTTTCCTATTTCCACCTCTCCAGTACTAGGTTTAATGGGTTTGTGTCATCAAGCCTACTTTGTGACCCTTGTACCTTAACTCAATTCTGTGTTGTACCTGTGAACATGACCTTTTCTGTCTTCTTAGCTGAGGTGTTCTGTTGCACAAATAGTAAACTCTGGGCTCTAATGCTTGTCAATCTGAAATAGACTCTGGCGTGACTGGCAAATGGTCCACCTCAAGAATGTTGCTAGATTAACCCAGATTGTATTTTACACCAGCCAAACAGCAGGGCCCCCTGTACTGAAACTTCTTCTAAGTCATAGTCACACGACTGAGTAACTTTTATGCACAGAAATACTGAAGCTATAATTGCTGAGTCCTCTCTGACTTATGACTCTCTGTCATCAGATGTAGATGAGTGCTCTCAGCCATATGGTCCTTGTGGCCAGCTCTGTCATAACACACCAGGCTCTTATTCCTGTGGCTGTATCCAAGGTCACCAGCTCTATAATGGCACAGACTGTCGAGTTACAGGTAAGTTCTATAGTCAAAGCAAGCCGGGTTTCTGCTCTAGTCTTAAAGTAACTGTAAAGAAGTGAGAAAATGATTATTTAACCTCTAGACTTAGACACAATGCTTTTCTTTCCAAAGAAGATGCTACTGTGACAGGCATTGCCTAACCAGAGTTCCAGTTGCATTGAGGGTCTTTAAAGTGACATTGTTACTGTGTAGGCTATAGAATTAGGTGCTCCAGAGACTCAATCAATAGCATTTTAATTTGGCCTGTGCTTCTTTGCCTCGGGGTCTCTCAAATGCGTGTGCTATGTGACAATCACAGACTGGAGTTCTGTGTAGATGAGAGCAGCCAAATCTGAAATCAAATAAGGCAATAATGTTCCAAAGATTAGCTTTAAAGGGCTGGAATTGGGGGATGGGGAGAGGAGGAACTAAGATGGCTTACTAGGTCTCCTTGGAATATGCTTTAGGGATAAGTAGATTTGCATATAAGAATAGCATCTTTAGTTAAAGGGCAAGGCATAAAAGTGTCATAGTAATATGTTACTAATTTCCTTCCACTGCAGACGATGATGTTAAAATTCTTATAGCAGCAGATAAAGAGCTTGGTATCCTGGACCGAAGAACAGGCATCTATGAGATGCTGGTCCCTGTAAAGTCCAGGCCCAGGTCTGTTGCTTATGACCTGAACAGAAACATGTACTTCTGGGTGGATAAAATCTTGAATGTGTTTGTCCTTGGGAAGCCAAACTTCATTACCCTCTACCCAGGTATTTTTTTTTTTTGTATTAAAATTTAACTCTTTAAGGCTTCTTATGTAACTGATATGAAAAAATTCCTGAGATTGCCAACCTCAAACAAAAGGAAAGGCTTTGTGGAGCTTTAATTTTTGGAGGGGTCAATTATCAACAATATTGTGGCAGAAGAGAAGTCTGAGGGAGAAAGCTGCTCACTCCATTAGAAAGAAAGAAAGAAAGAAAGAAAGAAAGAAAGAAAGAAAGAAAGAAAGAAAGAAAGAAAGAGAAAGGAAGGAAGGAAGGAAGGAAGGAAGGAAGGAAGGAAGGAAGGAAGGAAGGAAGGAAGGACAAGATTGCCACCCTACATTGTCTTTCAAGGGGATACCCAGGTGACTAGACCCCTCACTTAAAGGCTTTTACTACCCACCAATAATAATGCCACAGGGTATAGACAAAGCCTTTAATCTACTGGCTTTTTGTGACACACCCCACATTTAGCTTATAGGACCACTTAAGCATACTGTAAGAAGTCTCTCTCTCTCTCTCTCTCTCTCTCTCTCTCTCTCTCTATCATTTATCTGTCTATCATCTATCCTTCTATAATCTACCTATCATCTATCTACTCCGTCTAAATCTCTATCTATATTTGTATCTGTATCTAGATGGGCAAGCTTTTATGACTTCCTGTTATGAAGCATGAACATATATAAAATCCCAATGTGAGACATGCATGTGGTAGGCTGTCTCAATAAGAGCATCAATGAACATTGCATGTTATATGAAAGTGTTTTTAAGAAGGCTATAAATCTTGGGGTGTAGCATTAAGCCACAGTGAGCTTTCTCCATCACTAGGTATTTGAACTTGTGTCCTCAGTCTTTGGACTTGCCTCTCTAAGATGAGGGCCTTAGCCAAAGTTTGTCTCACCAGGTAAGGGTGGGGATCAACCAGACAACATAGTGAAAAAGGGCACAGAGTAGTAAGCACAGTGACAGACAGAGCTCATCAAAATTCCCAGAGACCTCTGTGGTGACCAGTGTTTGAGCTGACGCTACACGCTCTCATACTCTTTGGCTGTGCTTCTCCTTAGGTCCTCCTCATTTCCATACATCCCTACATGTTGGAGACTCTATGGAACACCTCTAGCCATTATTCCTTGAGTCCTATCTGCCTCATGGTATAGATCGAAGTCAGTTGTTAGAGAGTCTTGTCAAATATGATTTCCAAGATAAACACAGGCATGAAAGACTGTAGGTGTAACTCTGTCCCTTGTGTCACCAGAACTCCCACCTGTGAGCAGTATTTCTCTGGACTGGTTCACGGGACAGTTGTACTGGGCTAGCAGCTTGGCAAGGGTCATCTGTGCTGGCTTAAGTGACGGCAGAGGCTATGTCAAAATCTTGGAAAAAGATCTTGTGCCTGAGGAGCTAGTGGTGTTTCCTGAAAAGAGGTAAATAGATTTTTCTTGGAAATGTATCTAAAAATCTCTTGGCATTTTCGATACTGAAGAAAAGAGCCTACCAGCCTTTACATTCCATTTGCTCCACAAAATTTGTATTTGTGCACCTTAGATTGAATTTCATGTAGCTAAACCTTTCCATGCCCAATGAATATGGGAGCTGAGCTCTCCACAGCTTTGGTAGCAGCACAGAGACAAAGCCCACATAGAAAGATCTAATAATGTGTGTAAGAGAGTGAAGGCAGTTTTTAAAACCATGTGCTCCGGCTGTTTGCAGGTATCTGTACTGGGTAAACCGAGGTGAGAATGGGGTAAAGACTATTGAAACTGCAGGAATGGATGGCTCCGACAGGAAGATCCTAGCAGTTGTGACCACGGAGGAGCCTTTAGGACTGACACTTGATCATGTGACTGGCAGACTCTACTGGATCAGTGGCTATAAAGAGGTACTATAGATAGGCCCAGAGGAGATGGGAACTCTCTTTTGTTGGGAGCCTGGAGTGGGTCTACAGGTATCTACACTCTTCTCCTATGTCTACCTCCATGAGGTAACTTGCATAGCAAAACAAGAACAGCAAGGTTTAATTGCATAACATCTTCGAGTAGAGCAGACTGTACCAACAGCTTGGGAGACTTGGTCGCTTTTTTTGTTTTTTGTTTTTAAAACATACTGTATAGTCCAATGGTGCTAATTTTTTGCAAGAATAAAGATAATGATTTGTGTTGTACCCACGAAACAAGATGTTTTTAAGATTTCTGGGAGCTCCATGGAAGCATATAGTTACTTAGGCACTTTAGAGTCCCATGCTTAGATTTGCAAGTCCAAATGATGCAGTTTATAATATCCCAATTTGGGAAAGGACAAACTGAAAGATCATTAAGACACAGTGACTAAAAGCAGAAGCTCCCAGACTGATGAGTTACATTTCAAGTCTCCCTAGCTGTGGTTTAGGCTGATGGGGTGCTTCTGTGAGAGGATTAGACTCAGATATGAGAGCTCCCTGCCCCCTCTGAGAATACATAAAGCACCTATCTTCTAAGGCAATTATAGAACAGAGTGTACAGCATTGGTGCCCAGTCTGGACCCAGAGCACATGCTATAGTCACCAAAATCTGAGCAAGGACTGCTCGGTGGCCTCCACCATCTGAGGCGAGTTCCTTCCCATCGACCTGATGTCACAGTGATATTTAGTCAGTCTCCAGAAATCTCTGGTGACTGTAGCGTCAGTAGAGCCTGCTGGTGCTACCTCTGTCTCATGAGACTCTATTCCTTCAGTCCATAGAGACGGTGAAAGTGGACGGCAGTGGGAGGTACGCCTTTCCTGGGATATTGTTTGAAGGTGAAGACCCCGTTAGCCTGGATGTATTTGAGAACGCTTTCTTCTGGGCCAACCAAACTCAACTGATTCGTACCTCACCCCAAAGCCCGAAGGAGAGAGAGGTGTTGCTCCACACCTCCGTGTCAGCTTTCTCAGTCCTCCACAAGTCGCGGCAGCCCACGGGTAAGGGGGCTTCGG
Organism: Psammomys obesus; assembly: GCF_907164565.1. Classification (NCBI taxonomy): domain Eukaryota; kingdom Metazoa; phylum Chordata; class Mammalia; order Rodentia; family Muridae; genus Psammomys; species Psammomys obesus. The sequence goes on along the minus strand of NW_026596143.1, from coordinate 1,601,230 downwards.
AGATAGAAATGGCCCAAGATGCGACCTCAAGGCTGTGGTTGAAACCTGCTGTTTTGAGGCAGGGATGTGTTCTAGTCGCTTCTCCTTCCAACCATTCATAGGACTTCTAAGAACCGTGAACAGATCAAAACCGTCATGGCAAAGCTGTTTCCAAGTCCTGTGCCCTGTTCTTAGTTGAAACATCAGCTGGGTTTTTAGGGTCTGGTGTATTGAAATTATAAGCTCCAGGCTGGAGAGTTGGTTCATCAGTTGAGAGCACTAACTGCTCTTTCAGAGAACCCAGATTCAATCCTCGTCACCCCATCTGTGGCTCACAACTCTCTGTAACTCCAATCCCAGGGGACCCAATGCCCTGTTCTGACTTTCTCAGGAACCAGGCAAGTACTCGGTGTACATACATACATGCAGACAAAACACTCACTTATACACAAGAAGTAATAAAATAAGTGAATCTATAAAAATAAAGAAGAAAAAGCAAACAATATGTCCACAGAGGGTTGGGATCATGAAGTGTAGACTAATAAGTTAAAATGGAACAGAGCTCAGAATCCCACTTTTGGATGGAAACGAAAGTGCACCAGGGAGGAATTAAAAGCATTTGTTAACACAAACTACACATCAGATTCAACTCATGTGCTTCTGCTTCATGTATTTTTTATCTTTAGCTTATTGTTTTTGAGATAGGGTCTCTCTGTGTAGTCCTGGAACTCGATATGTAGACCAGGCTGGCTATGAACTCACAGAGGTCCTCTTACCTCTGCCTCCAGGGCACTGGGATCAAAGTCATGCATCACCGTGCCAGGCTAAGTGTGTCTTAGAAGCTAACTGTGGTGGAGAATACAGAGCCCTTAAAGGGAGTCTCCCGGTAAACCAATGGGATATTCATTTTGCATCAACTCTGAGGGTGAAGGTGCAGTTGTTTGAGGTTTGTTGGCCTGAGCATAGGACAGAGGGACACTTCTCTGACAGCCAGTCAGGAGACCAGCAGGGAACAAAGGTCAGTACACCCACTGGAGCATGACAAGTATTTTTGGATTTCTCTTGAGGCAGACCATCTCACCTCTTCTTTAGTGCTGAGTTTGGAATGGATTTGGACAGGGAACTCAAAGCTATGTCTATGTTTTTGTTTAAACAGATAGAAACTCAGCATGCATTCCAGGTTCCTGCAGCCACCTATGCCTCCTGTCCCCCATCCATCCCAAGGGCTACAAGTGTGTCTGTCCAGAGGGGCTGTTTCTTTCACCTTCTGGCACATGCAGTGGTAAGTTCCTTGGTAAAATGGGTGCAATCCAAGAAGGCTTGCTCCAGGTTGGCCTGGAGACAAGGCAAATTCCATTTCGGCATCAATCCTTTCTGTTCCAACCAGCCCCAATCAAAAACAATTTGATTCCATTTTTGTCTGTTTGTTTTTAGATAGGATCTTACTGTGTGGCTCTGGATGGGAAGGAACTCACTATGTAGATCAGGCTGAACTCAAAATCACTGGATTCTTCCTGCCTCTGCCTCCCGGGTACCGGGATCAAAGGTGTGTGCCACCATGCCTGGTCCCCTTGATTTAGTTTTGTAATAGTGGTAGAATGTACCTAACAAGAACTTAACATTTAGCCATTAAAAATCATATGGTGACATGAGATGCACTCATGTTTTTGTGCAACCATCATCTAGAGCCATCTCCAGAGCCTTTTCATCTTCCCAAATGATGCTCTTTACATTGTAGGCATTGATACTACATTCTTTCCCCTGTTCTTCTTGTCACCCATCATTCTATTTTCTGTCTGTGTGGACTTGGCCTATTTTAGATACCATATTTGATGAAACTGTAGGTTGTTTGGCCCTGTTGTATTTCACTTAGAATAATATCTTTGATGTTATATTTCTGTGTTCTAGCATCTGATAGAATCTCTCTGTCTCTGTTTCTGTCTTTCTCTCTTTCACACACACCATTTTGATTTATTTTTAATTTTTTTTTTCCTTTTGGTTTTTTGAAACTTTTTGACTTTTGTCTTCACATACAATCTGGACTGGCTCTAAGATTATGTGGCCCATGTTGGCCCCCAAACTCACATTTTTGTGCCTCAGCATCCCAAGTACTGTGATCACCAGTGTGGAGTGGGCCACAACTCCTGAGTTCATCCTTGGTTTATTTTTCGGTTTTGTTTATGAAAGCTGTGAGGAGGGATATGTGTCTGCCACTGTGGGCATGTGTCCATCAGAGGACAGCTTTGTGGTGTTGGTCCTGTCATCCAGGGATGGAAGTCAGGCTCTCAGGCTAGCATTCCAGGCACTTTTACCTTCAGAGTCATTTCACTCTTTATTTTTCCTCAAAGCTAAATAATATTCTACTCTACACGTAGAGTTCTTCTCTTACTAGACAACTAGATTTTATTTTTTAAAGCATAAATGGCATATATGATTCAGGCTTATATGAAAGTCTTACAGGTAAATTAATAGAAGAAGTGTCTTCTATGATCCCTGTGGCATATCCTGATTTACTCTTTAAGTGAAGTCTCTGCTTGAACACTGTTTTAGTCCAGTATTGTTAACACAAATCCCCCCATGCTGCTGCTTTTATCTCCAAAATATCAAAGTCTGTGCAATCTATTGAATATCTCTACCCAACCTATCTGGCTTTTAAAACTAAAATGTTTTAAAAATTCTTCTAAGTTTTTCATAGTTTTAAGTTCTTCTTGTAACTATGAAACTTTTAAGAAGAAGAATAAATCATGTAAATTTGTTTGTGCTCCACATTATTTTTAAAAACCACAGTTCACGGGTGCAGCTTTGAATAAAACCATGGTGGAATAAGCTGTTGTTGCCAAGTAATCTGCTCAGATTTAATTTTGGGCATTATGTATAGCGTGCAGTTAAACCCACATACTCAATTGTTCTTTAAATAAGAGAAAGCAATCAAACAAACTTTTCTAGTAGCAAAGACAATAAATCAAGGAGCACAGCATCCCAGTGATTCAGCCTTACCCTTCCATAAAAACCCAGAAATACCCAGTGCCTTGGGAAAGCTGAGTATCACTGGCATTTGGACAACAACCCCTGTCTTTAGAGGCTATGGTACTCATGTGTGTGTGCTGCAGAGCAAGAGATAGATGAGTGGGTGCATGAGCTTAAGATAAGACTCAGAAGGGAAGCTGGGACTCATCTGATACATGGACCAAATAGCAAATCTCTCCCTTCCCTTTGTAGAGTTGAAAGTTGTGTTTTCTTCTGGCAAACGCCTATACTTGTTGAAAGTCAGCTCTATGGGAACTGCTATAGAGAGAACTCTAGTTGAGGAGCATGCTGGGAACCTCTATTTACTGGATATTGATTGGAAAAGGAACATCATCTATTGGTCAAATGTCCAGGGACATCTTGTTTATTCAGCTGGATATTCAGGACAAAAGCAAGAGATCTGGACCCAGCATACAGGTAAGCGGTGGTGGCCATCTTGTTTTCTTCCTTTATTTTCTGGTTCTGAAAGGTATAGGGCCAAAAAAGCGTATCCCTTCCGAATCTAAATGCATCTTCATGCCAAAGTCTAGGTGTGACTAATTGGATGTGATCTCTCTTATTGACCCAATGTTCTTAGGCATGACCACTGCCATGAGGCTAACTAGAGGTATAAGGCTTTAAAATTTTTGCTTTTCTGGCTTTAAGTCAGGAAAGAATAGAAAAAAAAATAGGGTGGGTGCTTTTCAATTCTTCACTTTTGCATTGCAGATTTTTCATACCCTAATTTAAAAGTCATTTGCAATGCAGATTTCAGAGAGAAAAAGCAAGATATTTTCTTAATATGGCAATATATACTTTCCCTTCCCACACTCGTAAATGCTGCACCTCACCCCCAAGTTCCCCTTATTCTGCCTAAATGCAGCAAACATCAAGACAGAGACTTGAGTTCCACAGTAATTAGATTTTTAAACATGTACCCGAGCGCTCTGCTGAATGCTAAGGCTATGCCTTGATATGAGAAGTGCCTTTGACATTTCTCTCAGGGATGGACAGGGTACCCCGAGGGCTGCAGGTAGGTACGATGATCAGTGTACAGCAACTTCTAATGGCCCAGTCAGAAAACACTCAGGATAAACTAACCATGACAGCATCTAATAGCTACCTGGGGGATGGCTGACTGCAAACGTCTTCCCACTTAATGAAAATGCCACCTTCTCCCCCACTGGATAGTCACACTAATTGGCTTCTGTGTTACAGTTATCATGTCAAGGACCGCCAGTTTCATCTGAGATGGCTCTATTGTGGAGCAGTGATAGCTTTCCATATCTATAAGGAATGCCTGAGGTGATCAACATGTAAAGAGAAAACCCCTGAAACTGAACAGATAATGCATAAATAAGTGAAGGGAAAAGTTAGTTTTGGCTCTTAGTCCATTCAGATTGACTTGCTGCTTTTAGACCTCTGGTGGTGACACTGGATGGCAATGGTGGGAAGTGAATTGTGGACCCTAACTATTCACCTCATGGTCAAAGAGCAACACAAACAAAACAAAGGAGAAAAAGAAAGGAAGGAACAAAGGAAGGGAAGAAGAAAGAGAGAAAAAAGAGAGAGAGAAAGAAAGAGGAAAGGGCTGGTTACCCACAGACCCTTTGAAGGCGCATATTCCCAATTACCTAATTATCGCCCACTGGTCCTCATTCATTAAAAGTTCCACAGCTCCCCAATAGCACCACAGGCTGGGCATCAAGGTACTAACACATGAACTTTAGGAGGTTATTCAGGATCCAAACAATCTGTAGCAGAGGTTAGACATGACAAAGGCAATGGTGTCATTCCTGCTACCTAGACCTCTGGCCTCTTTCTTACAACCCATTAACACATTTAAGGATGCTGATGTCACTGGTTTCTCTTGGGTGCCATATTCTTATGCTAAAGTTGAAAACTATGGCCCAAAAAAATCCAGTTAAAATTTTGAGTTGAAAAATGAGAGGGTGTCATAGTACATCTCTTTAAGAATGAATGTGACATGGTCCAAAGAACATTCTAGGAACCTGGCAAGCAGGCTCTCAACCTTGAATCTGGAAAGGGCCAAAATTAACCCACAATTCAATATAAGAATGAATGTTCTTTGAAAATTGCAGAGCCTGACAAAGGAGAACGAGCACTGAGCTTTGGCAAGAATAACTTCATGGATATGGGGAGAATTCTGAAGTATTATCTTGTGGAAGTTCCTCCCACGAGAGGCTGTGATGTAGTAAAGAAATGTTCCCACCCTCAAGGAAGAAGAATAAGTAGCCCATTAAGCCCTGTGTGTACTGGCTTTCCCACGATGCATCCTCCCCCTCCCATCCTGTGTAATTATTTATGTGTTTGTCTACGCCCTTGGTAGTTAACCTTGAGCTCTCACTATCATGCACAGTGGATGTGCTACAAAATGGCTCTCTGCATATTACACTTTGGATGGGAAAAGAACCCCACCCTTGGCCCAGTCATATGTTGAATGAGGACTTGGCTTTCGGGTAGCATTGTTGAGATTTAATCGTTAAGATGCTAATTTCATTGAAAACCAGTGAGACATTCAGAAATGAATGGGCTGTGAGAAGGCAGAGCCTGGCTGGGGGAAGCAGGCTGAGGATATGCCTGTCTTCACCCTCCAACTTCCTGCCCATTGTGAGGTAAACCGCTTTGTTCCATTATAATCACTCCATAAGGTTATCCTGCCTTACCACATAGAGGCCTAGAAACCTTGGAGGCAAAGCCGTGGGCCAGAATAAATCCTTCTTTCTCTACTTTTTATCCCACCTCAGATATCAGGTTGCAAAGATTAGAAAACAAAACAAAAAAACATGACTAACATAATAGGAGAAAGAAATGCGTGTATATATTCTTCGACATATGTTATAATAAAACCTACTACTACAAGAAGGATGAATAATACTGAATCTATGACTATTTTTTAAAAGCTAAGATCGACTCCCTCAGGTTGAGTTGTAGAGTAAGTGTAACTTCGACTTGAAGACTGTTTCATGCTCTGAAATACCATATAAGCTAGTGGAAAAAGTGATGAAGACACCAATGGCACTAGTTCATCAGCACTATAAAAGAGGCCCTTGATGACCTCAATAATGCATTAGAAGGACTAGAAGATGATTCCTGAATTAGTTGGCTGTTTAGAATTTAATTAATTTCACATGTACATGCAAGTGATACTATTACCTTTCTGCTTTCTTTGCATTTATTTTATTTTGTGACAAACATGACATGCATGTTTGTCCACGCTCATGTGCAGATGTGACACTTGTGTAAGTCGTTCAGAGGATAACTTTCAGGGGTCAGTTCTCTCTCTCCACCAGGTGGGTTTGAGGACACAGACTCAGGTTATCAGACCTGGTGGCAAGCATCTCTACCCACTAAGCCTTCTCTCTTTTCTTAAGCAAAGTCTAAAGGTTCACAAAACTTTGTACGAAAGGTCAAATAGTCACCACCGTGATCGGTGAATTCTTGTCATTGTATCATGAAAACAGCCTTATACAGTGTATGGATTAATGGCTATATTCCAGGAGAAGTTATCTGTAGAAAAAGGCAGTGGACCAAAGTTGGTCCAAGGGCAATTATTTATCTACTCTAGTGAACAAAACACAACAAACAAGCAACCCCAAAACATGAGCTGTGCTGACAATTTTCATGGTGTGGGTACTCCCACAGTGCCAGCTTCCAAGCCACCACGTGACATGGTTAAAATGGATCTGAGGAATGTGTGTGGAAGCAAACATTACACAGTATGCCCACCGTTCAGGAGGGACTGACTATAAAAATGAGAGCATGGTACAATTTGGGCAGTGCCAATTTGAAACTCTAAAGTCCAGAATGCCACCAAATCTCAATGTTCTTGAACACCTAGACGATGCAATAGGTGGGAAATTCCATACCTGTCCTCATCTGGTCAGGTTCAGGCAGTGTTTTATAAAGCTACTTTGAGGCCATATGTAGAAGGTCTACAGGAAACAAAAACATATACCATGTTTAGGCTGGCAGCCTTTTCCCAAGGTAATTTGCAAAAACACAGAAAGAATTCCAAATCCAGAACTACATGCAGGTCCACAATAAGGAATTCTATGTCAGTAATAGTAAATTGTAATAAATAGTGAAGAATATATTGGTTGAATATTACTTTTAGTAAATCAATATAATTAATGTAATTACTTAAACCGCCATCTTGCAGGCTTCCTAACAGTTGGCTCTCATGAGCTTGTGTATCTTACCACAAAACAGCAGATACTATTCTAAGATTTTTGCCTGTTTTGTCTAATCTCGCAACAACCTCATGAGAGAAGCATTCTTATGCATTTGATGACACTAAGGCATAGAAATTGCTATTGCTCTGAATCTTATTGATAGACTACATCCAACACTAGCTGAATCCTAGCTTAGTTCCAGCTGTAGATGAGCTATACTGAGCATGAGTAGGAAATGAATGTTTGAAGTTAGTGCATAACCCAATTTTTGCACCTGAAAAAGAATACCTATCTTAGTCAGGGTTTCTATAGCTTGAAGAGACACCATGACCACAGCCAACTCTTGTAATTGTTTAATTGGGCCTGGCTTAGAGTGCACAGATTTAATCCACTGGCATCATGGTAGGAAGCAGGGTGGCACACAGGTGGACATGGTGCTAGAGAGGTGGCTGAGAGTTCTACATCCTGACCTACAGGCAACAGGAAGAGAGAGTAACACTAGGCCTGGCTTGAAGCTCTGAAACCTCAAAGCCCACCCCCAGTGACACACTTCGTCCAACAAGAGCACACTTACTTCAACAAAGCCTCCCCTCCTAATAGTTTCCCCTTCCTATGAGTCTATGGGAGCCATTTTCATTCAAACCATGACAATACCCATGATTTTTATGTACTTGGTCCTTATTATACATACCTGTGCCTTCTCACTGTCTTTGTTCTCTTGGTGATCTTCCATCCTATCTGAAGTAATGTTCCTTGTTCTAGTCTGTTTCCCTAAATCAATTTCAGCTCTAGCCCTTTGATGTATAATTGATTGATTTGCATATTGATCTGTGAGAAGATGAAATGTGACTCTCAATTTACGGCCTGTGTCTAAATGCAGGCCACTTGGACATCTCCTTCAAGATGTAGTGGCTCTTTCCAGGTGGCTGTGACGAACAACAGAGCTCCAGTGAGAAACAGCTGTATCCAGAGTAGACAGCATGGGGCTTATGATGCAAAGTAGTGTCTGCTCAAGGGGCGTTCTCCCTTCTCTCCTTGACACACTTGAGCCAGTGCAGGAATATACCTAAAAGCCTTTTCTAATGTGGCCTCTGTTCCTCCTGCAGTTTGCTCAGCAAATGTGGACATAGCCACTGGGAACCTGTTCTGGCTACCCTGTGACCGAGGCACTATTCAGAAGACCAGAATGCCTGGTGCTGAGTCGCACACTCTCTACAGCACTCGAAACATCATACTGCAGTTGCTTCTTGATTGGCCCAGAAGAATGCTGTACTGGGTGGAGAGTGGGAAGCCCCTGCAAAGCATGACCCTGGATGGCAAAAACAGACAGGAAGTTTGGAGAGGCACCTGGGCAGCAGACACTCGGATGGCCTTGGATCTAGGGTCCGTTAGTATCCTCTGGACCACCAAAGGGTTGGGTAAGTACTGTACAGCCGTGCAGTGGGTAGAGACTGAGGACATATGCAAAGCTTCTGTTTAGCATCAGGCTTCTAGTTGTTTCTTTTAAATTTACATTTATTTTGTGGTTTTAGGCCATGGTGAAAATTTTTGTTTAAAATTTTTAACTGACACATAATAGTTGCACATAGATAAGGGGTAACTTATAATGTCTTGACACCTGTATATGATGTATATCAATCAAATCATAGTAATTAGTACATTTATCACCTCAAGCATGAGCTCTTACTTTGTGCAGAGAATGTTCTAAACCTTTTTTTTCTAGCTGTCCTACTTATTTTGAGTACTGCTTAGACAAAGCCTTTGGCTTGAAATTTGACAGTTAAGGCGAAGCACTTACTTCAAGCCTATATCTCATCTCATAGTCTGGTTTCAGAATTTAAAAACAAAAAGTTAGAACACTTCAGAAATAATAGACTTGAGAGCTTCAAAATATATACATAGTTGTTTTTTTCAAAAAATTTGTTCCTGTTTTTTTTTTTTTTTTTCCTTCCACATCTAGAAGTAACAGGAGCAAACTTCCTTTGCAAAGGAGTTACCAGGGCTGTGGTTAGACCTTAGTAACGGTGTAAGCTATAATTGTGCAGTGATTTTTTATCTTTTTACCTAAAAGCTGCTTTAGGGCCTGATGGCAACATACTGATAGCCTTCTTTTAAGTACATGCTGCTTTTCTATTATGACCAAAAGCAATTTGGAGAGGAAAAGGTTTACCCAGCCCTCCAAATTATGATCTGCAATGAAGGAAGGGAAGTCAGGGCAGGAACTCACATTCCTGGAGGCAGGACCTACATCAGAAACCATGAAGGAGTGCTACTTACTGGCTAGCTCCTCCTGGCTATTCCCTTCCTTCCTTCCTTCCTTCCTTCCTTCCTTCCTTCCTTCCTTCCTTCCTTCCTTCCTTCCTCTCTCTCTCTCTATTTCTTTCTTTCTTTCTCTTTCTTTCCTTCCTTCCTTCCTTCCTTCCTTCCTTCCTTCCTTCCTTCCTTCTTTCTTTCTTTCTTTCTTTCTTTCTTTCCTTCTTTCTTTCCTTTTGAGACAGAGTTTCTCTGTAGCCTTTGCTGTCCTGGACTGGCTTTGCAGACCAGGCTGGTCTTGAACTCATAGCTATTCACCTGCCTCTGCCTCCCGAGTCCTGGGATTACAGGCATGAGCCACCATGCCCAGCTTCCTCCTGGCTTTCTAAGTTTGTTTTCTTATATAACACAGGACCATCTGCCTAAGGATGGTACCACCCACAGTGGGCTCAGACCTCCCACATCAGTCATTATCAAGAAAATACCTCCACAGACTTGCCTATGGCCCAACCTAATGGAGGCAGTTTTCATTTAAAGTTCCTTCTTCCCAGATGACCCTTACTTGTTTCAGGTTGACAAAAAACTAGCCAACACAACACGCATTTCGACAGTGAAGCCTTGATGGTGTCCCTGCCTGTCAGACCTAAGATTCCTCCACTGTCCCACAGCTTAAGACATTCATTAGTTATTTTTAACCTATAAAACTAAAACCTGTGAAACTTACAAGGAGGGGAATGCCCTTTGCAGTTTGGGGTTTTTGGACCTCCCTCACATAGCACCTAACCCCCCCCCCCTTGCTCTAGGTCTCAGATTAATCTTGGTTCTTCCCTAGGGTTGCACAGTTTTAGCCTATTGAAGAACCGAACATGCTCATTGAACACATCCTGGAGCGATGTGGTTATGGTGGCCCATGAGCCCTACCTGGTAACCGCAGACAAGGCAGCTCTTGTGCTGTGGAACAGGAAGACTCTGGAGCCCTTCTCCACACTGAAGGAGCCACACATAAAGAAAATGATCATCTTGGCGGACAACCAGAAAGTTCCAGGCGAGTCTTTTCTTTGTGGGGCCCTCCCCCATGCTTTTTAGGAGAAAATCCCAGGTGTCTTGTTTATATTGAAACATCACCTCCTCAGTCCAGTCACCCCTATCCCTAGCTTGTTCGTATGCCAGGAGTTTAAGAACTGAACACATATTTCAAAATCACTAAGAGATTTAGCCAGTTAACTATATGTCTTAGAGTTCCCAGAGGTGTCTACCCGCTGTAGTGCTTTAGGGAAAGCCTCTTTCATGTTAGTGTATTCAAGGCTCTCAGCCTCGGTACGAACACAGTCAGCTCTAAACTACTCCCCAACGGATTTGCCAAAGCCACATTCTTTCATGAGACACAAGGCAGTGACACTGTACTGGGGACCCTCTGTGACAAACTCCCAAGACTGTGGATGCAGGCTGAACATCCTTCACCCAAAATATTTAGAATCCAGAGTATTTCCAGTTTTGGACCTCTCTTTTAGGCTATGGAGTCTTTCAGATGCGTAATGAAATAGCTTATGGATGAAACCCAAGTGTCACACTAAATTCACTTTTAATTCGTACAGACATGCACACAAGCCTAAGATCACTTCCTATAATTGTCCCAGTGTCCCCTGCCTTTTGAGTGGGACATGCGACATGAAGTCAGGTGCAGAGCTTTTCTTTGTGACATCACGTTGGATTCAGAAAGTTTTACGTTTTGGATTTCACATTTTTGGACTGGAAAGAGTGTTCACCACCTTCCAGGAAAAGCAGAATTCTTCTCTTTGCTGACTGGTGTCAAGGTGAAGCCGGCTTACATATCGTCTCACGTAATCCTCAGGCAGAGTCAAACACATCCAGTCCTATGTCATGTCATGAAGCAGGAAAGGAATTCCTACCCCAGGTCTCAGAGCCTTCCTTCACAGAAACAGGCAGGGATCGAGGGAATGGACCCATTTTTTCTCTGTAGCCAGTCCCATAACCTCCCATCATCCTTGTCTCTGTGACCCACGTAACTGACTCCTGGGTTGCTTTATCTTGAGCTCAGGAGTGAGAAGGCACCAGGTCTGAAGTTATATTCCTGAGGTGGTAATGTGCCAACGAAATTAGTCTCCCTGCTTTTGATCCTACTCCGATTTCTAATACACCCATCTGCTTGCTGTAGTAGTTGCTGACTGATACTAACTAGTAACTCGTGGCGGAGTAATTTGTGCACCTTAACGATTGAGCACCTGAATGAGCTCATGCTGGCTCTCATCCTATCCCAGGGAACCAGAAGAGCTGTAGTGCATTATGTGAGGTGAGGGACATGTTCTGAGAAGCACGTTACTAGGCGGTATCATAGCTGCGTCACTGTCATAGATTACACTCATACAAACCCAGATGTGGAGGACGCCAAACGTACACCCCCTCCAAGTAAGAGCTACAACAAGTAACAACTGTGGGACCAGAGGTTTCCGTCTCCGTTATGCTTTTGTGTTGCACCCTGTCAGTCAGTGACTGACAGAACATGATGGGATACACAGTTACACTCTGCTTTTCCTCTGTCTGATAGCTCGGGAAGGAGAAAGGTACTTGCCCAAATCCAAAGCCCGCAGATAAGGGTCTATGCAGCTCACTTATCTAAACGCACTTACATCGGGTGCTTTCACTGGTCCCTGTAAGGTAGAGCCATAAGGCTACTTTGCCTTGGAGTGGCTTTCTAAGGTGAGGGGACAGTGGGAGCATGCCCCATTGCTGGACCCTCCTGGACTGATTTGGTGAAGCGACATGGTTTGCTCTAGATCCTGGGCTGAAGGAGGCAGTGCCCACTGCCCCTCCTCCTCCTCCTGTTCTCTGTGCCCGGTCCTCTGTTCCCTGCCAGGATGGGAAGGGATGCATTCCCAGGGAGTCCCTCTGTGACGGTGAGCACGACTGTCAGGATGGCTCAGACGAAGAGAACTGCTCCCGGGTCTGCCATCAACCAGGTTGGTCACCCTGTCCTCGGTCCTTTGTGCCAGGGTCATCTTCAGGCACATGATAGGAATTGCCACTATATCCCTAATCATGACCTCCCAACTTCCCTTGGACAAGTTTGCATGCCATTGTCTATTGGAATACCGATTTCCTATGGGCCAACTTCATCCATTTGTCTGTGTTTGTTGCCTGGTGCTTCCTTAAATTTGCTAATTTGCCAGTTAATAGGCTGGTCCACTTAAATGATCCACTTCTAAGAGTTGGTCATCATTTAACAAGTTGTCAAAGCAATTATTCAAATGGTTTTGCTCAGGTCAGTGGCATAATTGACTGGAGCACATTGCTAAGCTTGCTTATGCATCAGCTAGACATCAGTACTCAGATCAAATGGGGTGCAAATGTTTAATCTTTAGACTCCGGGACAAATTGAGTTCGTTTAATTTTAAATCTTCCTTCTGACCAATGTGAGCCTTAGGCTTTTTCCATGCTAGGGGTCTTCCAGTGTCTGGATGGAAGCGGATGCATTCAAGAGAAATATCACTGTGATGGGGCTCGGCAGTGCTCCGACGGGTCTGATGAGCTGGGCTGCTGGAGGCCTGCTGAAGAATGTCAGCTGCACTGTGACAACGGGACTCGCTGCATCCCTAAGAGTTGGCGATGCGATGGGAAGCCAGACTGTTCGGACAGAAGAGATGAGCAAGGGTGTGGTAAGTTCTGTGAGCTTCCCAAGTTGGTGTGTGTGTGTGTGTGTGTGTGTGTGTGTGTATGTGCGTGCATGTGTGTGAAAACAGGGGTGCTGAGTCTCACTGTATATGTATAGTCCTGGCTGACCTGGAATTCACAGAGGTCTGCCTGCCTCTGCTTCTGGGATGTACCACCATGCCGGCTACTCCAGGATGTCTGGCTTCCAGGAGCACTTCCAACCGTTTTACAGCTGATTCATTTTCTTTTCGAAAGTTATGTTCTATAAGTTACTGTGAATGATAAGCTAAACATTACCATTGAGCAAGTACTGGACCATTGCTTCGGAGAACAAAAAAGTCTAAGGCTGGATCACTTCAAACCCTGTTCACAGCCACCTCTATCCTTCAACCAATGTACCACTGCATTGTTTTTGTAGCATTATTTAAAGATGCCTCTATACTGTTGACTTATTACCAATCACATCTAATATGATCATTTGCTACCTAAGCTACCACAGCCTTTTTGGGTGTGGGTTTGTTTGGGTGGGTTTGTTTCTGTTTCTGAGACAAATTTTCACTATGTAGCCCTGGCTGGTCTAGAACTTGAAACACCAGGTGCCCTTGCACTCACATAGATCCTCATGCCTTGGCCACAAAGGGCCCAGATGAAAGGGTGTGGATCAAAGGTGTATGCCACCATGCCTGCCACAGTGTCTTCTTGTTCTGAGAACAAATGATAGCACTTTCATCTCTCTGAGGTTACTGGAACAGTAAAGTCACTGGAGTATGAAAATGTAAAAAGTATAGTTGTAAGTAGACTGCACTAAGGATGCTAGACTACAGAGTGAGAGTTGACACAAAAGGCATAATGTCACCTGTTCAAACCAGCTGGGAGCACGTGCGTGCACACACACACACACACACACACATGCACGCACACACACACTGGGTGTTGTACTTATAATAGACGTTTGATAGTAAAGGGTTCGAGCTAGAAGCTTCTTGAGTGCTCTGCCATACACTCCTCTTTCCATCTCAGGAATAGTCCCATTAGGGGAAAACTGGTCCAGGTTCCAAAATTATTTTTTTGTTAAGTTAAAGATCTACTTCCCTGAAAATTTTGCATTTGGTGCCAGGTCTTCTAACCTGCCGGGCCATCTCACTTGCTACTTTTCTTTCATTGTTATGGGCTGCAGAGTTGTTATTATATATATTTTTTTCTTAACGGTTAAAAGAGCCCCATCACTTTGTGAGATTAGGGTAGAGGAGAAGAAACTTGAAGAATTAAAGTGGGAAGAGCATGTTTGGTTGTGTGTTGGACCACTTAGCTGGGGCTGTGATTGTGCCTGGGACCATGAAACCATCAGGAGGAATGAGATACAGAGGAAGCGGAGCTCTTCGATGGGACATACCTTTGATACGTATTTATGTTCTTTTCTGGGACTAAATCAAACAATTTCTGTTTGTAGGCACTGAGTCCAACAAGACAAAATTATAGAACATTTTGGGTGTTGTGAGAGAATTCCTCATATTGCTGATGAATAAAGCTTCAGAGGAGGGCCCTCTCTCTGCCTACTCAGATATGTGTATAGATCCTCCCATCCCAGTCCCTCAGCCCTTATTTTCCAGGCTAAGAGAGGACTGGGGTAGTAGTAGGCCTTTCCTAGTGTAATTTTTAACTTGAGTTTTTCTCCTGCCTGATGGAACTGGCTTCCAGGGTGACAGCAGAATTCAGGAAAGTCCTTAAAGTCTTTTTCTTATCGCCGATTGCGTCAGAGTTGCCTGAGCTCTTACCCGAAGCATCTCCTTTCCCAGCTCATGAAAAATGCAGCTCCTCTGAATTTCAGTGTGAGAATGGTCAATGTGTATCTTCTTCTCTGCATTGTGATGGGAACCGAGACTGCCTGGACCACTCGGATGAGGAAGGCTGCCCTGTTGCCTGGTCCATACGGTGCCCAGAAGGGGAGATGAAGTGCCCGAAGAGTGGAGAATGTGTGTTGGCAGAGTGGATATGTGACCATGATATAGACTGCAAAGATGGAACAGACGAGAAGGTAGCATATTCCTCCTTCAGAAACATGCAGAGGTACCATTGCCCCAGGTAGCCAAGGGGGGTCAGTTCTTGAATATCTTCCCAGGATGTCAGAATCTGTGGATACTCAAGTCTTTCCTAGGGCATGGCATAGTATTTGCTTATAATGGACCCACATTACCTCATGCATTAAATCCTCTTAGGTTCCTCATAACAACCAATGCAGTGTTTATGCTGAGTAAATCATTGCCACACAGTTTTGTTTAGGAAGCAGTGAGAGAAAGAAATCTGTACCTGTGTGGTAGAGAGGCAATTTTCAAAAGACATTTTTGATTCTCCATGCAGAATCTAGCGATGAACCAGATTGCTGAGTGTTGCTCTTGGTCACTGCTCTCCGTGGGGAAATTCAGGAAAGCGCGGAGGCAGAGGAGTCACCCAGAGCCGCATCAGCGTGGTGCCAGGAGACTGTAGAAAGCCAACCTTTTAAGAGGCATTTGTGGCGTAGGAGGGCCCCAAGGATTAGAACATGATCACCATGGTTTGAGCAGTCACCCTAAAGCTGAGCTCTGAGCCTGGACAGACTCATTCGTAGCTCCCTTTTTAATTATCACCAAAAGAGGCTTACTGAAGCTCAAGACTGTCCACGATGCTTCCCAGATGCCAAGAGCTTGTACATGACCTTAGCTCTCAGCAGCTGGGACTGTGTTGAAAGGCTCTGGGGAGGAACAGGTGTGCAGATGTCCCCTCCCCTCTAAATACTCAAGTCAGATTAGATGTGAAAGATGCTTCCAATTTTAATTCACTCGAGCATGTTTCCATTGTGGCAGAAACAGTTCTAGGTTCATTTCTAGATTAGATTCCTTTGCGTCTGTTATTTAGATGAAATGAAGATTTCCCAATTGGTCATTCCCTCGTACTTTATCTATTTATTTTTCTGGTTATTCACAGAACAGTTTATTTGCCTACCTCACCTGGCAGGCCACTCCTTGTGAGCTGGGGTACCCATAATTGTACTCTGCTTAGACTCAGCTTGTGTCCACAGGAGGGGACACTGATCAGGGCAGCCCTAAAGGCAAGAACCTGACCCATTGCTTCAGAGAACAAAAAAAGTCTAAGGCTGGATCACTTCAAACCCTTGTTCACAGCCACCTCTATCCTTCAACCAATGTACCACTACATTGTTTTTGTAGCATTATTTAAAGATGCCTCTATACTGTTGACTTATTACCAATCACATCTAATATGATCATTTGCTACATAACCTACCACAGCCTTTTTGGGGTGGGTTTGTTTCTGTTTCTGAGACAGATTTTCACTATGTAGCCCTGAGGCTCTTGTCCTCCTCAGTCATGGTTTGTGTGTGAGTAACAAGGCCAGTGCCAGCGGTCTTGCTGCCATCCCTCAAGGTGAAATGCTGGCCTTTCTCTAAGATCATCATCTGCAGGAAGACGAGGCTAAGCCTCACTCAGGTCCTCTTCAGGCATGGCAGGCTCCTTTCCTGGAGGCAAGATGACACCAAAAGCCATGTCCCAAGTCAGAGAGAAGATGTCAGGCAGGAAAGGAGACACAAGGAGCTTATGGCAGCAGCCTTTTTCCTTGATGAGGACATACACCAGAGAGCCTCAACCTTCTGGTGGGGCTGAGTTGACTGTAACCATGCCTTAGATCCTCATGATTCAAGTCTCAGACCAGAGCCCCCAGATGTCCCCTGCTTCAGGCTCTTGTAGAACCTCTCAATGCTTGTCACCATAGTATGGATGTTCTCCTTATATCCCTGCAACTCACATTCATCTCCCTTCTTCAACATGTCACATCCTGGTGTACCTGTTAACCACTGCGCCATGGCTAGGATAGCGCAACCTCAGTCTGTGGACAGCAGCAAAGGCCTCTCTGGGTGTGGGGTGTCCACGTCATCCAGCAGCCTCTGCACTGACTTCATACCTAGTTCAGTGTCCTGATGCTCTGGAGCGGAAAGGGCAATGCCCATGATGACCGGAATCTCCTCTCCTTGATAGCCCAATTCAGCAAGCAGCTTCCGTATCTTCAACTCTACTAGTTTAACCATCTCCCCATCCTGGACAGTGTCTGCCTTGTTCACACACACCACAATATGCTCTACCCCAATCTGTTTAGCCAGTAATATGTGCTCTCCAGTCTGGGACATGAGGCTGCCATTAGCTGCCACCATCAGGATGTAGCCAGCCAGAGGGGGCAAGCTCTGTGATCTTATCCTTCATGTAACTGCATGACCAGGGCTGTCAGTCTCGGGCACAGTGGTTGGCAGAAGTGCATCAGCACAGAAGCTGTGTTGATGGTAACACCCCGAGCTTGCTTCTTTGGGTCATTGTCTATCTCCCTCTGCTTCTTGAACTAGGCCACCTCTCTCTGCTGTAATCTTCAGGCTGTCAAGGTAGTCTCACAGTGGGTCACATGGTGAGAAGTACTTTCATGCACATGGAGCTTGCCAACGCATGTGGGTTTGTTTGACCTCCACTCTCACGAACTAGGACAAGAAAGGTGATGCTGGGAGCTTCAGCACCACAGCTCACCTTACGGCAAGAGGGTCAAGCTGGTGCTGAAGCCAGGCATCATTTGCAATCAGGTGGCAGTTGTGATTGTGTTAGCACTCAGGGACCCAGACCGAGTCCCAGGCATGGGGAGCCTGCATGCCTCCCTCACACTTTCTGTACACACCAATGAAATAAGGCGTTCTAAGGACAACAGGGCAGAAGCACACATGAACTCACAGAGACACGGAGGCAGCATGCACAGGGCCTGCATGGGTGTGCACCGTGTGGGATCTTAGAGCTGAAAGGAGAAGTGGACACAAATCTCCATCCCCAGGCCAGAAGCTAGTTGCATTTGATAGCCACTTACAAATGAAAATTTAGCCTTTTTCAAGAGTCTCACTCGGGAATCAAACTACTCTTAAGGCTAGACCACAGGTCCAGCTGCTGAAAGAGACTCGTAATGTGTGTCCCTCTGACACCCTTACAGAGAGAACTTGAGACTAGTTCCCCAGCCTGAGCCCTGTCTAACTCTGCAAACTCCTCCCTGAGGTGGATCAGGCGCAGCTGACTGTCACTGTCTCCTCAGGACTGCGAGCGCGAAGCGCTCCTGTGTGGCCCCTGGCAGTGGGCTTGCGGCAGTGGAGAGCAGTGTGTGCCTGACTTCTGGCGCTGTGATGGACAACGCGACTGCAGAGACGGCAGTGACGAGGCTGGGTGTAAGTTCAAGACATCCCCTCTGCGTCAGGAGGCAGGGGCTTTCACGGGAGTCCACCCTCTTCTGCCTTTGGATGGCTCTTGGTTGCCTACGAGGAGCCATGCGGGGGAGGGACGCTGGGGGCTGGATTGTAAAACTCTAGTGGAAGGCAATCCCCTGCCGAATAGGTACTCCGCCGAAGTGCCGGGACTCCGAGTTCGAGTGTGCTACTGGTGCCTGCCTCAGCTTCAGCGTGGTGTGCGATGGGCGAGAGGACTGTGTGGATGGTTCCGATGAGGGTGGAGAGTGTTCCTCGTCAGGATGCGACCCAGGGCGATGCCACCACTCCTGCTTCCAGTCCCCATCTGGGCCGGTGAGTTGCCCAAGCGACTGTTTGTTTTCTAGCAGTCACGTCTGTGCTCCGAGAAAAGCTGACAGTGCACTGGTTCGGGTGGTCCCAAAGGCACCTCCATCTCATAGCAGAACTGTTCTGGTTACCTATCCAGGTACCTGAACCTTCCTGGCTCCTCCTGATCCTGTCTACCTCCCTCCCATTTATTGTGTCTCTTGCTACGCCAACATGAAAATTGTTCCTGTGGCTCTTCCCATCTCTGCAGTGAGCTGTGGGAGAAATGTTGCATGGCACCAAGATCCAAATATCTCGGCAGGTCAGGAAAATGACAGCATGAAAGTTTCTTCGTGTAGATATTTGGAACTTGCCCTGCTCTTCAGTTGAGAACCGGCTGCGTTAAGGCAGTATTAGTCAGCTTCATGCAGTCACCTCTGTTCTCACAGTCAAGTAAAAGAAAGTGTCCTGATAGTTAGTCTCGCCAGCTCACCACTGGCAGATGACCAATTCAGTTACCTTCATGGGCTTCTTCTCTTATGGACCCAGCAGAGGCGCTGGTGTCCTCTTCTGAACCTAGCCTTTGTTACTCTTGTCCTGTGACGGGTAGAAGGGTGTAAGGCGTCCAGTAAGGTTGATGGGGCGAAGAGAAGTGACCATTCAAAGTAAAGCTGATTTAGTTGTCAAAATGAATGTGTTGCCATGTGAATTTCATATGAAGATCAAAACCCTTTCGTCAATGCTGTTCTGTCTCCAAAATGTGCTGATGGTTTCTCATCTCTTTCAGGTGTGTGTCTGTGACCCAGGCTTTGAGCTGGACAGCCGTGGTCAAATCTGTCAGGATGTAAATGAGTGCCAGCAGCCAGTCGGCCGGCCCTGCAGTCAGAGCTGCATCAACACCGAGGGCTCGTTTATCTGTGCCTGTCACCCTGGCTACTTGCTGGGCCCCGATGGCCACACTTGTAAGGCAACAGGTAACCTGGAGCTGAGACTATCTTCTAAGTCCTGGATCATGAGCTTTGAATCCCCAACTCAGTAACTATGGGTCAAACATTTCTTTCCTGCCCATCTGCTCTGATATGTCATTCACAGCCAGCCTAATGTTTGTTAACAAATGTGTGAATAAAGAAAATGTGATGTATATACACAATGGAATTTATTTAGCAAAAAAAAAAAAAAAAAAAAAAAAAGAAAAGAAAAGAAAAGAAAAAAAAAAAAAGAAATCATTACACTTGAAGGAAAGTGAGTGGAGCTGGAGATCATGTTAAGTGAAATAAGCCAGACTCAAGAAGACAAATATTGCAGTTTTTCTTTTCTGTGTGGAAGCTAGATTTAATTATGAATGATGCATGGCATGAAAGTAAAAGTAGGGCTGTGGGTGGGGATAAAAAGAAAGGGAGGGAGGAGAATAAGAGAGGGTAACAGAAAGGAGAAAGATAAACTATCCCATATTTTCTTTTATATATAAAATTTGTACATGTGCCGGTGTGACATGAAAGCAGAATTGGGAGTGTTTGAAGGAAGGAAGTGGACTGACATTGTGGGGAGTGGTAGTGGAGGGAGAGAGTGGATATGAACAAGGTACAATGGTGTGTATGATGCAAATGTCATAATGAAATTCCTGATTTGGTCCACTAAAGAAGAAAAGAGAAAAGATGTTACTTTTTATTTAAGCCAATAATTGCTGTATCGTATATACGCTTAAGTTGTGGTTATTATTGTAACCATTGTGTCATGAAATTTTTCATTTGAGCTAATTGACAGCCCAGCCTTGGCAACAGTAAGCCAAAGGCTGTGTACTCTGTCATGTTCTTTCATTCATAAGCCCATGCTGATAGTCTCTGTACAAAATCCTTTATGATCCCGTTGAAAGCCATTTCTTTTTGGCAGGTGCTGAGCCAATTCTGCTTGCTTCTATTGAGTTTAACCTTTTCCTTTCTGGACTGAGAAGCTTAAAAGAAGATATCCTGGCAACTACAGACAAGAACCTGGCTATTTATTCTGTGGACTATGATTTATTGGATCAGAAAATCTTCTGGGCAGATCCCAAAGCAGAAAGTATAAGGTGGATAAGCATGACCACAAAGAAGGATGGGATGGTGGTGAGAGGTAAGTCCATCTGGAAAGCTCTTATCAAGTGCTTAGAACAGCAACAGCAACAATGAGGGACAGTTAATGAAAACATGGGTTGGGTTCAATCTCTTCCATTGAAAGAGACCATGGCTTTGCTGGTTAGTGAGAAATAGAAAGACTCATCCATTGTCATCTCAGTGGACTTGGGTTCTACCAAGCTGCAAGCCATCATCCACTGCTTTAATGATGTATTTTGGGACATATTAATAATTTTCTCGGTTGGATATGTATACAGCAGTTGGAAATGAATGCCTGCAGCATGCAAGTCTAGAACGTACTGAAGTTACAATTTAGCATAAGCACACCTGTCAAATGGTCTCTTTAGGGATAAAGCCAGACTGTATAGGGGTTGACTGGATTGGAAGAAATCTCTACTGGACTGATGGGAGAGCTGGCCAGATTTTGGCAATTCAGCTAACTGCTGTTGGTAGAGAAAAATCTGAGTACACAGTTGTCGTGGATGATGATGTGATTCAGCCCCAGGCTTTGGCTTTGGATCCCCTGAATGGGTGAGTCAGGTGTCAAGACACCTGGTCAAGAGCCTTAAGCTCATTATTCCTCCCTGGTTCTACTTTGATGCTTGCGTTAGCTCAGTCCAGAATGAGTGAGTTGAAAATGAGTCAGGGTTTTAGATTTAATGCTGAATGGCATCAACCCAATGGGTGGCTATTAAACATTTCAAAACTTTGGGGAAAGTTCCAAGTGCAATTCATGCTGTGGTCAACCAGCAGTTTCTAAGACAAACAAAAGGACTCTTGGAACACAGTTATGGTTTTGAAATTGCAGATGAGGAGAGAAGGGAACTCGTAAAAATGGTTAATTTATGATGGTTTAGATTTGACTTAAGCTTGAGTGATTCCAGTTACAGTATTTTCTTTCTGAAAAAGCATGTAATTTTATAATTTAAAAATTTAGTGTGTGTGTTCCAGTGCCATGGTACATGTGTAGAAGTTACCGGACAACTTGTAGAAGTTGATTCTACCTTCCCATCATTTGGTTTCCAAGAATTGAACTCATGTGTTCAGACTTCAAGGCAAGAACTTTCGTCATTAATCCTTTTCTCCAGCCCAAAGGCACACAAGTTAACACTCCCATTTTATCATTGGGATGACTATATGTGTATCAAACATAAGAGAAAGATACAGAAAATCTAGAGTCCAATGATAACCCACTTTTGATATCCGTTTTCTTATCTTTTTAACACATCTTATCAGGAATTGTCAGCATGCTTCTAGCAATAGTTTCTAGTCCACATAGCCAATACTGAGGTCTCACCTAGACATCCACCCATGACAATTTGTAAAACTACTTACAGCCTAATTTTTATTTTTTTCTGGTTTTCTTTCTTTCTCTTTCGTTCTCTCTCTCTCTCTCTCTCTCTCTCTCTCTCTCTCTTTCTTCCTATCTTCTAGTTAAGAAAAAAACTGGTAAGTTTTCTGGAAAGTTTCCAGGGTATGGACTATTGTACTCCAAAGATTATTGTAATAATTAATGACAATTAAACAATCACCATAACATTTCAAGAAAAAAACTTCCTTTTAACATTTCACAATTAAACTTAAGAAACTGAACTAATTAAAAGTTGAGGGGAGAATTAATTGAACCATAAGTCAGTATTTTTCCTTTTTTTAATGATGACATTAAATTCTAAGGCACTATTTTTTTTTTTTTTAGTTCCATTTGGAATCTTTTTATTCTTTGTAAGTCAGCATTTCAAGATGTTCATTGATAAATGTTTTCTCCAAGGGAATATACTACTTTACTGCTGGCTTTTATTCACACAGATTGATGTACTGGTCTGAAGTCGGAGAAGAACCTCAGATAGAACAAGCTGGAATGGATGGTAGCAGCAGAAAGATACTTGTCAATCAAGGCCTTGGTCGGCCAACTAGCATAGCTCTTGACCGATTAAGTTGGAAGATATTCTGGTCTGATGAGAAACTTCACTGCATTGGTTCTGTCAACCTCGATGGTAGTGGCATTAGTGTAAGTGTCCTTTTGACATTAGGCTCAGTTGAAATACCATGTGTCCTGTATAAAACTCACCTTCACCATTGTAGATGATGCAGCTAACTCGAATCAAGAGCCCCTTTTCAGTCGCTGTGTTTGAAGACGAAGTCTTCTGGTCTGACCCAAAGACAAGAACAATACAGAGTGTGGAGAAGGTAACAGGCAAGGGCAGAGCTGTCCTCATCAAGCGTTCTGAACAGCCCTTTGGACTCAAGGTATGTAGAGTACTCTTTAAAACACCTCCCTTATCTGCTTTGAAAAGGCTTTGTCTATGAGCTACCCAATCACCAAGTGTAGTGGCACCCATCCACACTGATTGAGGGCATTATTGGGACTGTGGCTGTACCTCCGAGGTAGAGTGGTACATGCTAAGCAGGCATAAGGCCCTGAGTTTAATCCTCAGGAAACGGACAAAGGTAGAAGGGAAAGAAGGTACAAAGTAGGGAGAAAGGGAAGGAGTGAAGGGAGAGGGGAAAGAAAGGGAGGAGAGGAGAAAAGAATTGGTTGACTTTCTGCTTGAAAGTATTTACCATGTAGCAGCATCAAAATGTCCTTCTTCCTTCCTTCCTTCCTTCCTTCCTTCCTTCCTTCCTTCCTTCCTTCCTTCCTTCCTTCCTTCCTTCCTTCCTTCTTTCTTTCTTTCTTTCTTTCTTTCTTTCTTTCTTTCTTTCTTTCTTTCTTTCTTTCTTTCTTTCTTTCTTTTTCAGATAATGCATGAAGTCCTTCAGCCCAGGTCTTCTAGTCCTTGTCTGGATGTACAATGCTCTCACTTGTGCCTTCTGAGCCCACGAGCCAAGGGAAGTTGTCACTGCCCGGTTGGCCTCCTGCTGGCAGAAGATGGGATCACCTGTGTCTCCCCACAAGAGTCTGAGTTTCTTTTCCTGGTGTTGCCCAGTGTTCTCACCCAGGTACTGGTCTAGAGCTTTCCTGGCATGCCTACGTTTGGTTTGTGTTCTGTTTCTGTCTTCCAGTGTTAGACTTTCCCACCTCCAGTTATAAATGGTGGAGGCCCTTTCACTTGGAAAATTCTTAAAACACAACTTATGTCTTAGTAGTCACTGTGCACCGGATATCCTTGTCATGTAAAACATCTCGATCTGAAAAGGGATAGGGTGACCAAAGTAAGGTTTCTTGAAATGCTTAAATGAAAATGATGTGCATTTTAAATTTAAATTCCTTTAAGATCTACTTAGTATGTGGGACACAGTGAGATTAGGAAGCAGAGAGCACGTGTGCTCCTTTTTAATTACCTAAATGTTTATGGGGATTCTGATCAGTTCTAAATTCAAGCAGCTCCCTGGGCTACAGCCTGGGGAGGAAGCATGTTTTGTGAAGAATCATGTCTTAAATTAATAGAGGCTAAAATTACAAACAAGCAGGCCGCTCCCCAGCGGATATGTCAGTGCTTGGTATTGTAAAACAATGGTACAGATGTTGGGGTTGAAGAACAGCTCCAGTGTCAGTGTGATATTAATTAATAAGTGTCATTTAAAGAGAAACACCTTTAAGAGAGATCATGTCTTCAATTGATTAAAAAAATGCCTTGTAAGATCCAGCTATAGGGCATTTTCTTAATTCATGGTTGACATGGGTGGGCCCAGCCCATTATGGTTGTGCCATCCTTGGGCTGGCTGCCTTGGGTTCTATAAGAAAGCCGGATGGGCAAGCCAGGAAGCAACACTCATCCGTGGCCTCAGCATCAGCTCCTGCCTTCAGGTTTCTTCCTTCTTTGAGTTCCTGTCTTGACACTTTTTGATGATGAACTATGATGTGAAAGCATAAGCCAAATAAACCCTTTTCTCCCCAACTTGCTTTTGGTCATGGTTTTCATTAAAGCAATATGATGACTAAGACACATGGATTTCAGGAATTCTCAATGGTAGAGGCTCCAGGAAAGGAACAAATCAATTGCTTTCTGTTTTCTGAAGATAGAATGCCTGAAAATACTAATTTTAGAAACCTAGCACCTGAGAGGCCTCCCTTTTTTGTGCCTTTTCTGAGGAAAAGGGGAGGATAGAAGGATGGCAGGGGGTGGGAGGAAAGGAGTGAGGGGATGCTGCAATTGGGATGTAAAGTAAATAAAATTTTAAGATGTATATATACATAATTTTTAAAAAATAAATTAATATTATACTAAAAAAAACCCTACCACTAATGCCATATTGAGATTAAACAGTTCGAGTAGACTTGATTAATGTTCTCCACCTAATTTTCCCAACAGATCTATTTGAAAAATCTCAAGACTACCTCACAACAAACAACCGTACCAGAACACAGAACACTTCCCTTCACCAGTGTCAATCAGCTTGCATCCATGGATTATCTCGTCCAGGAAAAGGCCCTCTACCTGTCAGAACTCAATACCAGTGACATCAGGCTACTGAGGCTGAAAGAACCAGGGATACTCTCCTGGCAGAGGGTCATCTCTGTGAAGGGGACAGTGATAGACTTTGCTCTGGACTGGCTGAGTGGAAACATATATTGGATTGACAGTGGGAATCCCTCCATCAATGTTGCTTCCTCTACCGGCCAGTATCCCACTGTTTTGCTCAGGGAAAACCTTCATCACCCAGCCTCTATTGTCCTCCACCCACCTACTGCTGTCATGTGCTTGGCAGACCTGGGTTTGCAGGATGATGGGAGAGATGGCTCCAGCATTGAATGTGCCTCTATGGATGGCAGCAGGAGAAAGGTGCTATGGCTGAAATCCCAGGTGCCTGTGGGCCTGGCCTTTTCGGATGCAGGGACCCGAGTGTACTGGGCTGATACTGGTAAGCAATGAATATCTGCACCCTAAATATGAACCTCACAGACCTGCACTGAATATAGAAGTTCTGGTCAATGACCTTCAGCTATAACCTCAAAGAACTTTCAGATCTCCCGAATCTGCCAACACAGTAGAGACAAACAGATCTATTCCTAAGCAGCACAGAGCCATGCAGCTGCTCCTTTGTAAAAGAAAAGACTGAGAACTCAAAATACGTGAATGATAATGGGGGGATGGTTCAGTGGGGAAAGCACCTGCCTTGCAAACTTGAGGACCTGAGTTTAGATGCCAAGAATCCATGTAAATCTGGGCATAGTAGCACATCTTGGTAATCCCAGTTGTCCTGATAATGGAGGTGGCAGCTTATTTGCCAGCTAGCCTGGTTTATGAGGTAGCAAACAATAAAGAGCCCCTCCCTCAAACAAGATAGAAAGTAAAGCTAGAAGCCTGGCTTTGTTCACTGACTTTAATATGTATACTGAGACAAAAATATCCCTGCACTCACATATAAGCGCATGACTTACATACCTACTCATCATGTACAAACACATCACATCATATCATATCATATCATATCATATCATATCATATCATATCATATCATATCATATCATATGTGTGTGTATAAATAAACCATTGTGAATCACTGTTATGGAGAGGCAAATAAGAGAGACCATTTCGGAGCTTGGATGCAAACAGTGTCATCCTGAAGCTGGGACAAGATATAGCAGGCTTCCGGAGATAGTAGAGCTATTAACACTAAATGAAATTAACTGACCATCTCTTCGCAGGGCAGGGACTTATACAAAGTATTCAAGTAGATGGCTCAAGATACAGAGTGGACCATCAAGGACTTAAGGGTCTTCACCTCTTTGCATGTGGTCAAGACACGATGTTATGGACAACAGTTGGTGATGGTAAGTCTCAGTAGGTCTCTCTGCAATCCAAAGAGTATCAGTCTCTGCTTCACATCTGTCCCTAGCAGTGTCTTTCTTTTAGTGGATGTCTGACCTTCCTAGATTACAGAAGGATGTGTAGCAGTGCATCTGTGACTTGGAGGACCTTTCACTTATTATTATACAGACTGGTTATTCTCTGTGTCGGTGGTTTTCAACCTTCCTAATGCGGCTGCCCTCTAATACAGTTCTTCATGTTGCGGTGACCCCCCAACCATAAAATTATTCTTGTTGCTGCTTCATAAGTGTAATTTTGCTACTGGTACTAAATGTAATGTGAATATCGGGTAGGCAGGATATCTGATATGTGGCCTCCAAAAGGTCGCTATTCATTGGTTGAGAACTACTTCTCTATATGAATAAGCTTAGGTCCTGAGATTTCTCTATTTCATATGATTTTTACTGTTATGTTATCAATCTGTCACTTGACAAAAGACCCATGACAACCAACTTTATGAGGAAAAAGTTGAATTTGGATGAGTAGTTCCATGGGCTTCAGTCCCCTTGTCCCTGCATTTGGATCTTTGATGAGGAAGAATATCATGATGGATCATGTGGTGAAGAAACCCGTTCCTCCATGGAGGCAAAAAGCAATGAGTGTTGTAGTAAATAAAAGTGGTGTTGGGCTATATAGTGTTTATTTTTCTTAGCCCTATAATTATTACGATGCTATTATTTAACTTGCTATCACAATTAACAGACACCTGTTAAATTTTATAGTTGCCTTATTTACCTTCAGTTGGGCAGATATTTCACCTACACTGTCTCAAATAACCTCACCATCCAGCTCCCTGTCCTCATCCAATGCCATTTACCTTAACCATTCCTATTTGGGCTACCTTCCCAAATTATTGATACTTGCTTATATATTTTTTTTTATCTTGGTGTGTGTTTTCTCCATCCATGCCATCCTTGGAGTCCTTCCTCTCAGACCATGTTGTTTCTTCTCCACACTAACCCATTGTGGCATCCTCCTTCTTCCTCTCTTCCCGACTTTCTGTCAGTTTCCCATGATTCTCCTGTTCTCAAAGCCCTGAACCTTAGCTACACCTACCCCATTCTGCCCTGCCCAGGTTTAGGCTTTTTAATCAATTGATGAGATAGAATATCTTAGGCAGGTTTACACAACAAGGACAGGTGTATCCAGGAAGTAACCAGATCTTGAGGGCCAGTAATTAGCATCAAAATACAAGCACCAGACCAATCCCTAACAATTCCCCTTTACTGTATAAATAAAAAGGCTGTTTTATACAGTAAGAATAATTATGAAACAATTATAAAAAACAATACATAAGATTACATATATATATATAAGAATTCATATATATGTAATCTTACCTATATATATAATATATATAATCTTACCTGTATATATATATACATATATATGTATATATATATGATGTCTAGTCTAAATGTATTTGGCAATCTTGAAGAAAATATCTATTTTATCTATGAGGGTCTAAGGCTTTGTACCTAAGTTACTTTTTATTATAGTTTCTATCTATCAACCTAAAAACTTCTATCTAGATCTGAAACATCTCTTTAATTCCTAAGCAACTAAGCTAATTATAAACCTATGACTCTCTGGTCTTCAACTCCATCAGAGACTTGAGAAGGAATAAAATTAATTATCTAAGTAAGTAGGAAGTACATTTTATTAGCTTCCAAAACAAAACAAAACAAACAAACAGAGACAATTTGCTGCCTGGATAGCTACCCAAAACTCGATAATATTGGAGCACCATCTTCAGCCTTTTAGCCCAGTACCTTTGACAGACATATATGTGAAACAGGAACTATTTAGGACTTGCTTACCGTGTCTTGGCAGAGCTAGGCAGTCAACCTGTCCTGCATTTAAGCTTGCCCATTTTATGTAGGATTCTGTATGTCCTAGAAACAAGGGCATTTCCTTTGCCTAAATGGCTGGTTTGTCACATTTGCAGCTATCTCTATATGGAGGTCCTTTGATGTTCATCATCTTCTTTGAGGTAGACTGGATGCTGCCAGATGCCTCATTGTCAATGAATCCTTAAAATAATAAAAACATTTTTAAATGCCATATTCTGTAGGTCTCTGAGGTTTTTGAAGACTGATCTATTTTTATATAATCTATCTATAGAATCATATCTATCTGTTAAACCTAGGATGTATATTACTGTTATAAATTAGATTAGTGTCTGACATGACCATGAGTTGATTAACAATTAACCTACCTAGTTTACTGTATTAATATACCAAAATTTATACCAATGCATTAAAAATACTTATTTTTACATCAATATACAAAGGAGAGAGAAAGAGGAAGACCAGCGACCTAGGATTCCTACCTAGGGCAAACCATTAATAATCTAACTTTCTTTGCCTTAACCCCAAGCTGGAGACCAAGTCTTCAACACATGGACCTTTGGTCAATCCTAGTTCAGAGAGAACAGGCAGGGCCAGGAGTTGGATCTAGGTGGCATGCCCACCCTCAGTTACTAGTTGTTTCAGCTTACCAATCAAATGACAATACATGTCTTAGTTGACAAAGTAAACCTGAGATACTAGATGGATTATACAACATTCTTTCTATTTTCATTTTAAATTACCTTTTCTAATCTGTATGCCCTTTTGTATGTACTTTTTCTACTTGTATGCTCATGTAAAAAAAAAATGGGTTTCATTGTGACATTTTCATACATGTTTACTATTTATAGTTTATTCTTATTCAAACCCTACAGTCTTTCACAAAGCCCTGTTCCCTATCTATTGATTTCCTTCTTCCACTTTCTCCTGCTTCTGCTTTTCTGACACACAGAGCTTTATCTGGGCATTTCTAAGATTTCCACGGTGTTGTCCAAAATCACAGTGTTCTAGTATGTTGCTGTGTCTATGATAGATCCCTGTGAATATCCTTCTAATAAGTATCTAGACTTGATAAAAGTGTAGAAAAGATTTAAAATAAACCTGTTCCCTTAAATTTCCAAGTGCCTATCAGCCACAGCAAAACTAGTTTTCAGATCGTTTCCCAGAGGATCTGAGGGATGTGATGAGCCCCTTCCCATCTACTTTAGGATCCCTCACAACTCCTACAAATGAGCCATCTCTGGAGGTGTGTTATAATGAATTTTGAGATACTTTTCCTTAATCACATAGACTGTATTTAAGTGTCAGACATTCTAATTATCTAGTCTAATATCTATTGATGTTCTAATGACATGCAACTTTGAATGTTTATGTTTGTGTGCTTACTTTTTGAGACAGTGTAGCCCAAGTTGGCCCCAAAATCACAGACCTTCTGTCTCAGCCTCCTGAGTGCTGGGATTATAAGAGTGTGCTACCACAAATGCTTAACACTCAACTTTGCTGGGGTTGGAAGTTTGTAGTTTTCAAAAGTTCTCTCAGAATTTTTTTTTCTCAAAATGAAACTCAAAAAAATACGTCTTCTGAAAAGTTCTTTTTGTCTCATGAATAAGTTAAAATACTTCTGCTGCACATTTCTTTGCCTAGGAAACGGTTCTGCCATGGATTTTATTTTGTTTCAGGCCAGATCACCAAAGTTTGGTACAACAAAGCACGGATCTCAGAAAACCAGTGGTTCCAAGTAGACCAGAAGATTGTAGACTTAAAAGTGTACAGTGTACTTAGTCAACAGGGTAAGTACACATCTGGTGATTATGAAGACATTGCAGTCTCCTCAGTTTCCACGGAGGGGACAGTCCATCCTCCCATCTCCTTGGAATGTCTTTGTGTTTCCCATTGTGTTAAAATACTCCTTACTAGAAGTCTTTCTGGTCTATGCAATGCTCTCACCCATATGCAGTTCTCTAGAGTCTGGGTTATGTATACCGTTGGCACCATTGTCTCAAACACAGCTATGGTAAATCCACTGGGCTGAAAGTTGGTAGACATGACGCGTTAGCTTTCCATAGCTGTTACTATAACACATACGGAGACAGCTGACTTCTACAGAGGGGAAGGTTTTTCTGACTTGTTGTTTTCCAGGTTTCAGTCTGAAAATGGTCTGCCGCCTTGCTATGGGGTCTATGGCAAAGCAACATTTTATAACAGGAGCATGTGGCAGAGAAAATCTGTTCTTTTCGTGTCTGAAAAGCAAAAGAGGAAGAGACTAGAGTCCTATAGTATTCTTTAGAGGTGTCCTTCCACTGTTTCATTTTTTAGGCCTTTCTGGCCTTGTCACTGGATGAGTTTGAGCGATGCATGCCAACAACGTAGTCGTGAATGATTAAGTTATCCCCTCAATTCTCAAGGTGGTACCTTGTTAAGCATTTAACCCACATTGATCTATGAAGAATTATCAGTTACACAGAGCCTTTTTAACTAAAAGGAATCAAACTGAAAGGCTTTCTAATTTGTTGGAAACATCTGCTAGTAATGTATTGGTAAAGAGCTTGTGGACAACTTCGTCAGAGCCTAATCTCACTTACTATATTTTGGGGTTGGGAATTGGGGGTGGGCATACACAGGTAACAACAGCTGTTCAAAAGACAATGGAGGATGCAGTCACATCTGCTTGCCAAATCCTGAGGGCAAGACTTGCAGGTGTCCCAGTGGCTACTGCTTGGTTGATGGCCACACATGTGTAGAAGCTGTCCAGTGCGCTCTGCTGTCACAATGCTGTAAGGACGGCCAGAGGTGCATTTCCAAGGAGCAAGTTTGCAATGGGCATGTTGACTGTCTGGACGGATCTGATGAACTGGACTGTGAGTACCCCTGACCCAGCACTGACCCTGCGTCGGTGTTCATGGCTTTTGGAAATATCCAATTTATTACTGTTCCTCATCCTACAGTTCACTGCCATATTAACACTGATTTTTGTTACCGGAGAACTTGAAGTCTCTACTTGTGAGAAACAGGATATAAATTGCTGTACATTCTTCTGGAAAGCTAATATGCCTTTGGTTGTTAGGAGAGAGGGCATGAGAGTGAGCTACAAGAGGCTGGGCAGCTTTATATTGTTTGAAGGGGCTTTGATTTCACCAATTTAAATAGAATGACTGAGTAACTAACCATAATCTAGGGAAAGAACGTTGTGCAAGTGATTCCATCAGTCTTGGTCTTTGTAGGTATGAACCCAAGTAGACCCCATTCAACATCAATGCTTAAGAAGCCAGAAGCTTGGAAAAGGTTGACACCCGAAGCTTTTGAACTTTCCCAGGCTGCTGAGTCTACCACGGATGTACATCTAGGACAAGAAGGAATGAGACACCCTGTCAGAAAAACAGTGGAAACTGTCCAGTCTAAGGATCTACAGAAGGCAACATATATGCCCTGTAGCCAAGACTTTTGCAATGGGAGAGGGATCTGCACTGTGGAAGGAAAGCTGAGGAGATGCCGCTGCCTGATGGAGTATGGTGGAGAGTTCTGCCAAGAAGTAGCCCGGGGCCCTGCCTTGGGCTATGTAGCTCTGGGTGTAGTCATTGCTTTATCAGCTGTTCTGGCAGTGCTGGGGCTGTCTCTACATCTCAGAAGAAAGCGTAAATTCAAGAGGCAAGTGACTAGTAAAATGAGTGGGTTTGAAGACTTAAGTCCACTCCAGGAGTTCGTTTTCTGGGGAAGGGTTTAGATGATGAGGCACCTGTTAAGTAACCTGGGAAAATAGTAATTGGGTCCATGTCCTTGAGTGAGACCTGAAGTGTATGATGCAGGGTAGGCAAGGGTAAAATCGGCTTTAACGGCCCTGGCAGTGAAGCTGCAGGAATGAAAGCGAGGAGGCTGTCCATCTATGGCACAGTTGGCTAGAACCAGATATTGCAGGGATGTTTGGTTGGAGGTTGTTAATTTGCCAGGATGCCAGGCTGGGTATCACAGAGAGCATGGACACACGTTTTCAGGAAGTCAAGGCACATTGCTTGGTTTTGTTGTTTTTTCTTCTTGGCTGATAGACGTTGGTAGCTCCCTTTCCCCTTCACAATGTCTTCCCCTCTCTGTGTGTCTGCCTCTTAGGGAGACACAGTCATGTTGTGGTGGGGTTCATCCTTCCGGCCTCATTTAACACAATTGTCCCGTTAAAGACTCTACTATCTACATCTCATGGATTTGGGGGCATTGGTGGGGTACAATTTAGCTTATGCCTAGAGGTGAAATTCAGGAATACTGTAAAGAATGTATAGTAAGTTTTATCCAAGGGCAAAAAAGTCATTAAAGAAGCAAACAACAGCAAAATGGTACTTGTAACATAAGACAGAGAGTAGGAAGGTTTGTTTGAAAAAAGTGATTGGACATTCTGAGAAGGAACATTAGGCAGCCAGCACATGAAGAATTATAATGGGGCCTAATGCTTTAGAAGCTGCTGTGATGTTCTGCCTCTTATTCACAGACTGAAGAAAAGGCAGGAGAATGAACATGCCCTACCAAACGCTAGTTAATGTGTTACTGGTTCACTCTTGGTCCTTCTGCTCTGTTTACCTGCTTTCCTATTTTACTTGTGTCCCACTGCCCCGTACCTGTCCTTGAAGTCATTTCTCACTGCGTTTCCTTCAGGGGAGAATCAATGCTGTATTTGCCTAGTAGGAAATAATAATTGACCCAAGTATCATCCATTTTCTTTATTTAAGAGAAAATTAAGATGAAACATAATTTGTATGTAATTCACCCTGACAGTGGATAAGTAATTATATATTTTTAGATTTATTTCTTTTTATGTTGTATGCATGAGTATTTGCTTGGGCGAATGCATGTCTATTATGTATGTACAGTGCTTTCAAAGGCCAGAAGAGACTGGTGGATCCTTGGAACTGGAGTTCCAGACAGTTTTGAGATTTCATCTGGCTATTAGAAACTGAATTCAGGTCCTCTGCAAGAGCAAGAAAAGTTCTTAGGAACTGAGACATCTCTTCCCCCATCTCTTCTTGGTTTCTTTGAAAACTATTCTTTTGACATGGTTTCTTTGATTGTAGAACATCATCAAGAAATTTGGACTATGATAAAGAAAATAATCAAGAAGAGGAAAATCTAATGAATAGTGAGACTTTTGTCAATGAAGTCTACAATGAGCAGGTATGCTGAGGGAATCTGGGGAATCTCTCTGAGGAATAATAGGGTTGGTGAGACATCCTTAAAGAATGCCATTATGAAAGGTCCACGCTGAGTTAATGTGGCTGTTCTTTATGCTAAACTTCTGCTTACTAAGTCTTTGGTCCTCAGCTCTGCTCTGGAGAATTAAAACAAAGCATGCATGAAATAGCAGCTCAGGCATCTCAGCAGAGTGCACCTGGGACTAATGATTTTTGGAGTGAGATGGGATGCTATTAGGTTTTAGAGTTACACACACCCCCCAACTTAGGTATCCCATCCCTGTGGTCTCTGCTAATATCTCTTGAAGATTTATTTATTTATTCTGTATACAATGATCTGCCTACATGTGTGCCTGCATGCCAGAAGAGGGCACCAGATCTCATTATAGATGGTTGGGAGCCACCATGTGGTTGCTGGGAATTGGAATTGAACTCAGGAGGTCTGGAAGAGCAGACAGTGCTCTTAACCTCTGAGTCATTTCTCCAGGCCCTTTCTGCTAATATCTCGAAGTCTCAACAACTCTATTCTCTTGTTTTCTACAAATGCAGCAGGTGTTCTCTAACTTCAATTCTTTCCCCCCACAGGAATCTTTAACCTCTTTACAAGCTGAATGACCTCATCAAAACAACAACAACAAAAAGAGCTGAAATGTTTCCATAAATAAATATTGCTTATCCAGTTTCTTGTATGCTGTCTTAACTTCCTCGACAGTTTGTGGTAAATACTGATTACTTCTTCAGGTGATTCCTTCTGAAATTAGAGACGGTCATCTGGTTTTGCTCATGGGTTTTAGAGAACTGTAGCCTCTTAGATACAGTGAGGGTTCAATGTAGTTTGCCCTATGACCCAGCTGCAAGTACTGTTTCGTGCCAGTCAGCTGACCCAGTGCCGGCCTGAACTTCTTGATTTAAACCTTGACTCTAAAGCTGACTTTGAGATAGTCAGTCTTCTGAACTACTTTCTTAGTCTACCAAAGAGAGTGATGTTCTTGTCATTCCAGTGAAAGCCGAGTTTCTGTAGAGTGGCAAATGTTCACGCATTTGCTGTCCAGTGTCCCCACCCCAGATAAATTTCACTCCTAGGTTGTCACTCATTTATAAAAACTGTTTCCTTTATGACAATTGCAATCAATTCTGAAACTAATGGAACAGATAAATACACTTTGTAGAAACAGAATCTTAGACACAGAGAATGCCTCATGCTATTTAAAATAATGTCAGTGGATACTGTAGTCATCAACATAGAATTTAGGCTGCACCAGAATTAATCCTAACTAGCTCTTTTCTGCTGAGGACCACACAAGTACTTGGCCTGCTAATACATCCACTGGTTTTGCTAAGTTATTACTGCTTCATGGGGAATGAAAGGAACTCAATTTGTGATGTCCATAGGGTCACAATGATAGTATAGTCTAAAATTTGGTAGGAGCAAGCTTGGGCAAATCACATTGTCCTGTACAATGCCTATTCATGGCTTAGCATGGTACCTGAGTCCAGTCACATGAATCTAAAGTGTAATAAACCCAATATCATTTAGAAGAGTTTCCTTGCTTGGAATCCTTTCTAGACCTTTGCATTTTGTCTTACAGATGAGTTTGTGTAAGCTACTAAGCCTAACGAGAATGCCCTGGGCTCATTACTCATTACTCATGGAATATAAAATATTCCATGCTCTTCAGTGAGGTATGAAATCTAAGTAAAGATCAACTTGATCTGAAGAACAAATGCCAGGGAAGCCTCCCTTCCTGATGACGCTGTGCTGGGTCTTTCTGGCTAGAAGACAGGACAAGCATCATTAAGTTGTACAGAAGCTCAGCTGTACCAGAGAAAACTCATCTCCACCTTCCAGTACCCTGTATCCCTATGGCCACAAAAAGAATTTGTTTTTCCTACCCTTTCAAAGCTTACATTACTGATCATTCTGCCCTCGACAAGTCTCTGTCTTCACTTGTCCATACATGCATGAAAATGCCATGAAAAAAAATCATGCTCCAAAGCAGCTGATGTACATCATGATTAGTGTCACTTTGGACAGAATGGATGTGCTGCCTGGGTTCCCCCTGGACCTTTGGCCTTCTTCCTCGGGCCTTGTGATGTGGCTTGGTCAGTCAGCTTCTGTATGCAGGCTCAGCACTTGAATGTGACTGTCAGTTACGCCTCAGACCCAGATTCCAGTGCAGACCCCAGGAGTTCCTGCCATTTTCTTTGCTTGCTGGGGAAGAAGCTTACTAACCATGGTCATCAGCTCCCTGCATGCTGTGCCACCCCTCTCAACCCGTGCCTGGGCCTATTTATTCTTTCCTATGAGTATATGCCAAACTATCTCTGTCTGAATCCATTTTAACATATCCCTTAATGCTTCTCCCCTCTTGAGAATTTATAATACACACTGACTGTCCTTTTCATCAGAAGAATATGATTTTAGGATGGAGTCTCAAGACTATATCAAACCATTCCTAACCATCCCTGCCTCCTGAAGTGATTTGTCAACTTGACAGTCTTATCTACTGGTAGAAACGATGAATTTTAAAGTATAAGAGCCTTCTAGTGTGACAGTGTCTATTTTAAGTGTTAATTTATCAGTTTCTTTACACCCAATGTTATCAGAAACTCAAGTTTAAGCTTAGTTAGTGTTACTGTTGCTAAGATGAAACACCATGACCAAGAGCAACTTGAAAAGGAAAGGGTTTATTTGATTTATATAGCCTAAATCACAGCCAAGTGAGCCCTCAGAAGGCATGAACTTGGAGGCAGGAGCTGATGTAGAGGCCATGGAGGGGTGCCGCGTAAGAGCTTGCTCAGCCTGCTTTCTTATAGAACTCAGGACCAGCTGTCCACAGGGGGCCACACCTACAGTGGACTGGTAGTGGACTGAGCAACTCCCACACCAATCACCAATTTAAAAAAAAATGTCCTACAGGCTTGCTTACAGCCCAATCTTACGGAGCCATGGTCTCGGTTGAGATTCTCTGATCTCAGATGACTCTAGCTTGTGTCAAATTGACATAAAACTAGCCAGCACAATAACATGGTTTGGCCAAATTGTAAATAAATGCATTCCTTTTACTCAAGTCTGTTTCCTAAAGTTTTGTTGTTTTTTTATTTTTATTTTTTACATGGAAATTAAGGTGGCAGGTTTTGGAGCGCTTGTTTTTATATCATGAATAAAGAGAGCAGTCTACTTATGGTAGAAGTGAAATCTCCAAGTTTTCTTCTGAAAAATGGGGGTCTGTAGAAATGTTGATGAGCCTATGCATTAGTCTCAAAGACATCCCACAGACATGAACTGGTGCGTCCGCTAGCATTAAAAATTAAATCAGGCACTTTATACTTCTCATAGAAAACAACCAGGCAGAGGCGACTTCTGACTTCTATTTCAGCTCCCGGAAGGCTTCAGGAATTCAGAGAAACTGAGAACTCAGAATACTGAGGTCGTGGCTCTCAGTTAAACCTCTAGCATTTAGGCCAATCAGCTTTCTGAGCCTGTCCCATCCAAACTGTATTTGTGCACTCTCAGCAGAGCAATTAACTGTTACGTTCAGAGTGCTAAAGAGAAGGATGCCCTCTGGTAATAGCTAGCAGTCTTTCCAGCTAGAGGAGATGACGCTGACAAAGGCAAAGCTCCCACCATCTGCAGAGGCCACACATAAGCTAGGACAGTTGTCTACAGTGGTTAGCCCCTGGCAGCCCAGTGACAAGAGGAATCCATTTTGGAGCCCCATGGCATAAACGACTATCAAGGTATGGGGAGGGGCCTGGCAGGGGCATTAGCCATGCAAGTGGCCAAAGTGCCGGATACTTGTGAAATGATGTTACGACTCTTTCAGGCCCTCTCTCCACCAGTCACACTGCTTTCCAAGTGGGATGGCTGGCTCACCCTCTGGTCAGCCTGGATAATGTGTAAAGCAAGGCTTTTGCTTTATTCTTCGCTTTATTGTCTGACCCTGATTCTTGCTATGTCACCCAGTCTGGCCTTGGACTCCCAATACTCCTACCTCAGCCTCCCAAGTGCTGGGAATATAGATAAGAGCCCACACTGAGGGCAGTCCTTCACATTCCCCCACTGGCCAGCATTGTCCCTGTGCTGAGCTTTATCTGTGTTTTCCTCGATTCAAACAAGTTAACCTTTGTTTTCGAGGTCTTCTTTCTCATCATGGGAGGACAAGGGGAGGAGGCTATTTTACTGTTTGCAGCACAGTGAGGACACAGAATAGCATGGGAGGGGTGGGTGGCAAGATAGCATGAGCGTTCTAAACCTTTTTTTTTTTTTAAATTTGAAGCAATAGATAATTGAGTCCTTGTTTTCATTCTTCCCATGTGGGGAGAAGGAGCTCATTGGTAGCGACACCCACCCCCTGGGAATTGGAAACAGTGGCCATGGATACATATAACTTTCTATATGCATGAAAAGTTATTTATGAGGAGAGGGAAAGGCTGTGTGTGTGTGTGTGTGTGTGTGTGTGTGTGTGTGTGTGTGTGTAGGGACCAAGTGTCACTCTATCCCTAGGCTGGCTTCAAAGTCACTATATTGCCTTGTATGACCTTGAACCTCGAACCCTCCTCTTTCTACTTTTCAAATTCTGAGATTACAGGCATGTACCATCACACCCTGAGAATCTGAGGCTGTGAGCTTCCAGTGTGTTACCTGGCCTGGTGGTTTCTGTGGTGATTCTTACCTTGGCAGAGTAAAATGTTCCTTAGCAGCTAGCTATTCATATGCCAGATTGTTTTTATTCTAAGAAGCATTCTATAACACTGATTGTATTTGCTCCAGACTATGTCCCCTACTGAAGTTGCTACTATTTTCCCAATAAAGAGCAAATGTCAAGGTGTACCTAGTCTTAATTGCTAGCTTCTAGTCCTTACCATGAGATTGTAGGATGAAGGACAGAGAAGCAAAAAAGAAAAGGAAACATGTTCCGGAGAGTGGGCTCTGCCATTTCCTCTGCCTGGAGTGATCCCATCTCTTCTTTCACTTTTCTGCTCCATCAAAACTTTTTCCTTCTTACTTTTCCTAAAATATCATCCCCTTCCTCCATCACTTGACTTACTACTCTTCAACCTCTTCTATGATATCCCTCACTGGAGTATAACTGAGCCAAATTGTTTTGTTTTCCAGTATCCACAAGAATGTTTGCAAAATGTCAGGTGTTGAAAAATACTTACTGGGTGGAAGACCTGTGCGATAAAAGTGGTTCCTGAAGCAGCCTGCCAGCCCTTCCTACAGTCTCCACGTGGATAAAGAGCTTCCGCTCTGAAAACCACGCCTCATCCCCCTAGGTGAGGCTTGCATCCCAGGGAAAGCCCAACCAGAAAACAGGCATATAGCCAACATCCTGTAAAGCCACCTCTTCTCTACTCTCTCAGGCACTGTGGACCTCTAGGAAAACTTGAGCAGCGTGAGAGGCCTGTAAGCCTGGTGAGAATATATCATAGATATAAAGACCTTGGGGCCAATGTGGCAGAGCCATCCTATGTCAGGGAGTTAACTTCAGTGTAGGGTGTGACTGGTCAGCATCAACTCAGGGATTATACTCACAGCAGGACTCCAGAGATCACCGTCTCCAGCAGCTTCTTCAAAGCCCACTGTCAGTGTGTGCTTCTGTGGCAGAGAATGACCACTGGACCAAGAAAGGATCCCAACCTTATGCAGGAGTCTCCATGCTGGCCTGGACATTTTTATATTGAAGAAGAAGAGAAAGAGAAAGAGAAAGAGAAAGAGGAAGAGGAAGAGGAGGAGGAGGAGGAAGAAGAAGAAGAGTATTTTTAAAGAGAAGTTTGGTGAAAGAAAAATAGTTTTAGCTTTTAGTGATCAAATTTTATTCATCAGAGAAATTTGCTTTGTCTATAAGCCAGGGAGAATAAATAAGGGGGGGAATAAAAGGTTCAAGAGACCAACTCTGTTTAAAAGTAGTGCACGATGGCAGCACTTGGAGTCAAGATGCAGGTAAAACTCAGTACTTTCAAGAAACCAGGTCCTCTAAGTTGTTAGCTACCTCTGGACCTTGGAGCCTCCTGCTGCTGTCTTTGAAATAGAAGCTTAATACACCCAGCCTACAATTTTTATATTCTAGCTTTGCACCTACAATATGCCGGTTAGTTTTAGGTCAACTTGACCCAAGGTAGAGTTATCTGAAAGGGGGAAACCTCAATTGAGCAAATGCCTCCATAAGAGCTTCCATAAGAGTAGAGCTATTTCTTATTTGGTGATTGACAGTGAAGGGCCTGGCCCATTGTGGGTGGTGCCATTCCTGGGCTGATGGCCCTGGGTTCTATAAGAAAGCAGGCTGAGCAAGCCAGTAAGCAACACCCTTCCATGGCTTCGGCATATTCTCCTGCCTCCAAGATGCTGCCCTGTTCAAGTTCCTGTCCTGACTTTCTTCAATGACAGACTATGATCTGGAAGTGAAAGCCAAATAAACCCTTTCTTCCCCAACTTGCTTCCCGCCGTGGTGTTTCATCACAGCAAT
This sequence comes from Psammomys obesus, assembly GCF_907164565.1. Lineage (NCBI taxonomy): Eukaryota > Metazoa > Chordata > Mammalia > Rodentia > Muridae > Psammomys > Psammomys obesus. Next base: position 1,561,209 of record NW_026596143.1, on the reverse strand, counting down.
AGGAACCCTAACTAATACACACAGTAAGCTTCTACCTTCTAAAGCATCTGCATAGTAGGTGCTCAGAGGAATGCTGATGAGTGGTCTCCTACCGTCCAACTACAATTAACTGAGGCAGAGTCCCTGCTGAAGCCTTGCCACTTGAAGTACCTCCAGGACCATACACCCTGGGACCATGGTTCTCATCCTTCCTAACGCTGCAACCCTTTTAATACAGTTCCGCATGTTGTGCTGACCCCTCAACCACAAAATTATTCCATTGCTACTTCCTAACCGTAATTTTGCTACTGTTATGAATCATGATGTAAATATCTGATATGCAAGATATCTGATATGTGACCCCCCCCCAAAAAAAAAAGCTGTCAACCTACAGGTCGAGGACCTCGGCACTGTGGTCTTCTGGGGTCTACTTATGGAGCAGTTTCGGGGGGGGGGTCTGCAGTAATGGAATCTGCATCTGAAAAGAACTCTAATGCGGTATTCCTGCTTATTCAAGTTGGATGATTTCTCTCCGGAGTGGCAGGGGCTGCGAATTCCTACCTTCTCGGCCCTTCACAAGTTTCAGTTCCTTCAAGTGTAGCTCTCCACAGTCAGCTCTGGCTCAACACTTGATTCCCACTTCTGAACTTGAAATTGCAGTTTCAGTTCAGCAAAAGGCACCTTTAGCCCCATTGCTTAGGGAGCCAGAGCTGCTGGGGATTTCGGCTCTCTCACAAAACACTGCTGCCTACCTGGGATGTGAAGCAGCTGGGCAGGAAGAAGAAGGAACATGTACCCTTATCCCTGAAACTGGTACTTCTAGTCCCCCCCCCCCCCCAACAATAGACTTGGCTAGCACTGAAAACAACCTGAGCGTGAAAACAAAGCCGACCGGGATTTAAGTGGGGCCCTTGGATCCTTTCAGACATTTTAGGCAGAGAAGGGCAAAGATATGAGTGCTAGATTGCAGACAGGTGGCTGACGCCAGGAAACTGCTAGTAACAAATGCCGAGACTCCTGACAGCTACACCAGAGACAAGCTTTTGTAACGATACCAAAACTGGCATTTGCGATTTTTATTTATAAATAAGATAAGCACATATGGACTTTAGCCAAATGCAACTTAACAGTTCGTTTTGTATAAAATATATCTGTGTTCAGGGTGAGGTATCTAGAGAAAGGGATGGTGTTGTGTTAACTCTTTCATTCACCTGGCTTCTGCAAGACAGCCTCTTGAATTAGCTCAGCTTCCTACACAGTAGTAAGTAATTAGGAAAGATAAATATTATGTATGCAAGAAGAAATATAAATATGAGGCGAACAAGTTACTTCACCTCCTCAGAGCCATGAAAGCTGCTGTCTTTATGGCACATCCTTCAAACACAACCGGACTTAAACTTTTGGCCACTCAAGTTTGCTGGAAACTGAAGCAGGGAGAAAAACAAAACAAAACACCTCAATAGTGACTTTGTGAAGACTCTGGGCAGCTTAGAATACTGTACTTTCAAGGTGTTGCGCCTCTTTTATAAGCCGGTTGGCTGACTGCAGTTTTTTGGTGCCAACTGAGATTAGCAGTTATGCAAAAAAAACAAAAAAACAACAACAACAAAAAAAAAACGCCACCTACTATTGTCCCTGCATAAGACCTGGTGGCTCTGGAGACAAAAGTGAAACTCCTTAAAAGATGAATGAACCCAATCTAGTATCTGGAGATTTTTGTCCCAGGAAAGGAAGGCTTGCCCTCCCGTTAAAGAAAAGTGTCCAGGGTTCTGGTGGCAGATGTCCAAGTAACACACAAGTTCAAAACACCCTCAGACCCCAGGCGGAGCTCAAACAGACTGTGCGTGAGCCGCACCTACAAGTCAGAGTCACAGGGCAGCGAACTGTGGCAGGGCCGAGTGCTGCGAGTGGAGGAGCCGCCTTGGGAGGTGGCTGTCTTCTCCTCTCCCTCAAGCACGTCCATGGGGTTGGTGTAGGCCTTGGGTGGCGGCCGTGGCATGGGGAATCCGACCTTGAGCTTGCCGGAGGCCCTGTGCTCGGTGGGAGGAGGCCGATGCTGACCGTCGCTGTAGTACTTGATGGCCGGTGTGAGCGCGGGCTCCGGCCAGTCTACGTAGACGGTGCTGATGCTGCTGCGGCGCGGGCCTGAGGGGGGCGCCTTGCGGCAGCGGCGACAATGTTCTTTGCACCAAGGCGCAAAGCTGAGCGCCAGGGAGAAGCCGCCCAGCAGCAGCAGGCAGCTGCCTAGGTAGCCCAGCACCAGGCTGTAGCTGACCTGCACTGTGACAGGGTTGCTCGGGGCGGGCAGGACGGAGCGATCCGCCAAGAAGTGGTTGTACCAGGAGACCGGGATGAGGCTGAAGAGACCGGCGACGAAGAGCGCGACGCCCGAGAGGCCGGCTAGCCCGAAGTGGGGCTCATCCTGCCAGCAGCGCACGCCGAGCGACGCCAGCAGCAGCCCCAGGGCGGTGGTAGCCAGCGACGTGATCATGAGTCCCCGGGCCGCCTGCACCACCTGGGTCTCGAAGTAGCTCCACTGGTCGGGCTGGCCACACTCGCGCTCGCGGCTGCTCTGTTCGCGGCAGATGTCCCACAGGCCCTGGTACAGCACCACGTCCACCGGCTGGTCCAGAAAGCCCTTCATCAGCCGCCAGCCTGGGGCCAGCGTGCTGATGAGATTGAGCAGCAACCCGCAGGGCGTGAGCACCATGCCCAGGGTCATCACCACCGGCGTCCGCATCCCTCGTAGCTCCGTGGGTCCCCCCAGCACCCGTGCCGGCTCCGCAGCGCGCCCCAAGCCCGGGGTCCCCAAGTCTGCGAGGCGAGGCGCCGGGCTGGGTGGCAGCGATGCTCGCCGCGCTCTCCGGACGCTCTTTGTCTCCCTCGCGGGACTGTCCCCACTGAGCCTCTCGCAACGAGTCCCCTCCCCTCTGGAGTCCCGACTGCTCCGCCCTCTCGCCCAGCCGGTGTCCCTAATCGAAACTAGCTGCGAGTCGGGTCAGACCGAAACCGCGCGCCCAGGAGCGCCCCCGCGGCCAAACCCTGCCCGGTGGGAGGGGCAGGAGCGGCGGGGCCACTTGGCAAGAGGCGACCAAGGACTCTGAGGACCCGGACACCCCACCCCAGCCCGGCCCGGCCGCTTCGCCCCACCCGCCGGGTGGTTTAGGGACCGAGCAAAGGTCGCCCCGCCCTGGCTCCTTGACGCCGCCCTCGCTCTCGGGGACTGGACGAAGGGGGCGGGCCGCTCCTGGAACCTCACCTGCTGCCTAGCTGGGCTCTGCCCTCACTTCCCAAACCGTCTCAGGTCAGAAAGGGACCCCCCCCCCCGCCTCCCACCCCCAATTCTCCCTGACTATGCTGACACAACTCTCCATCCACTCCCAGCTGGTGACCAGCGTCCCTTGAAGGTTTTGAGCGGCTACCCGCAGTCACTCCCAGCGCGTTGGTCTGCCAGAGATGCGCAGGACCCGTGTGCACCGTGCTTTCCCGGCCCGGGGTGTATGCAAACTAAGGGCTCCACGCTCCGCGAGAAGTTTAACTCGTAAGAAAGGGAGAAATACTTTTTGCAAAGGGGTTTTCTTTGCAGTCTCGTAAAAACAGTTCAAGCGGATCCGAGGATGGCTCGATGATTGTCTCCTCTGGACTCGGCAAGCCTATAATGCACTGCAGAAAACCCGTGGTTCTGAGAACGTTTTCAGATAAATGCAAAGGGGTAGAGTATGATTGATTGTCGCCCAAAGAATGCCAACTGGGTTTTTTTCTTTCATGAAAAAAAAAAAAAAGACAAACTTGTAATCATAGAAATATAATTAGAAAAAAATCGCTTTATTCTTTATTCCCCTTGATTAGTTAAAAATGAAAACTTGAAAATCTGCATTGGCAAAGGTAGGAGCTAGCTAGTGATTCCTGGTGTCGTCTGCTTCGTGTGAAGCCTTTAATAAACCAAATGAGCTGAAGTTTCTTTTTCAAAGGTTTTTTGTTTTTGTTTTTGTATAATGAGCATTCCTGTTTGCCTGTGTACGAGTTATTTGCATTCTCCTTTGATTTTCACACTAAACTGTTTCCCTCCTTAAACACTTTCATTTGGCACACATTCACTTTATATTAGGGCAAGAGCCATGCCTTTACTGTTCTTTCCCAGTACTTTTCTGAATTCTCTACATTTCTTACAATGGGAATAAATTTTTTTGCAGTTTGTACAATTGAAGCTATTTGATAAAACCAGCTAACTTGGAGTAGTAGTAATTTTGAACATTCTGCAGTGGGCAAACCCAGAGATGAGAAGCACTACTTTCTGGATTTTGTTAATACAATTTTTTAATTACAAAATTTAAAAGATTATTTTTTAAACAGTACATATATGTGACATAAGAGGCCAGATGATGACACTGGAGCCCCAGAGCTGTAGCTTGAGGTGGTCTTGAGCCATTATAAGTAAGTGCTAAAAACCAAACCCTCATCCTGTGCAAGAGCAGAACCAGGTCTTCATCATTGAGCCATCCCCATATTAAAGAAAAAAAAAAAAATTGTGGCGAAGGGTCCTGTAGGTGTACATTTTCAAACTCTATTCTATTGGACTTCTTATACCTCTACCTCCCTGCCAACCCCCCAACACTGGTAGGAGAGAGAGAAGGTTAGAGGGGAAAGGGACAGCGTATGTCTCTTTATACTATTTCCTGCTGTTTAGGGACTTAGTTCCCGCAGCAGTCCAATCTTCACAGTCAGGATATACAGCAGTCTGGCAAAAGCAAACGCAGCAGCAAACCAAGCCAGCAGCAGCTGTGGGAAGCAGCAAGGAGAGGAGCCACCAATGCAGACCCTCTTGGGTTTCTGGCATTTACCCCCACTCACGAGTTCTCAGCTGAAGTACCTGCAGCTGGTACAAGTATCTGCAGCTGCTAGAGCACGAGACAATCAAAGTTAATGGCTTCGGACAAACCACATTTTTCACACTTGGGATTAAAACAAGAATGTATTCACCAAACATAACCAGATTTTTAAAGAAACCAAAACTCTCATATATAGCTGCCCTAGCTTGCTTTCTGTTGGTGTGATAAAACGCCAGCCAAAAACAGCTTCAGAAGGAAAGGGTGTACTTGGCTTGTGCTTCCTCATACACCACAGTCTGTGGTTGAGGTAACTCAGGGCAGGAACTGAGCAGGCACCTGCAGGCAGGAGTGGGAGCAGATGCCATGGAGGAATGGTGAGCACTGGCTCGCTCCTCGGTCCTGAACAAATTGCTTTCTTACACAACCCTGGACCACTTGCCCAGGGGTGATGCCATGGACAATGGGCTGGGCCCTCCTACATCAGTCATTAATCAAGAAATAGCCCCCCCCACACACACACACACAAAAGCTTGCCAATGGGCCAATCTGATGGATACAGTTCTTCAAATGAGGCTTTCTCTTCAAGGGTGACTCTAGCTCGTGTCAAGTTAATGCAAAGTCACCAGCGTATGGACCTGCCGTAGCTTTTACTGGCTTACTCAGTTTTAACTGCATAGTCTTGCAGTGAAAATGCAGCATGCTGCCATTGTGTAACCACCAACACCCTGTTTGTTAAACAGTGAGAAGTGTGTTCCCCTCATGCCTGAAGCCCTCACTAACCACCACTCCACTTTACCTGGACAGATTTAACTAGGTACTTCATTTAAATGGAAGTCAGCTGTGCTTGTGGCTAGGGTATTTCCATAAGCAGAACAAGGTTTATGCAGTTGTCACTGTATAAACTGACCACATGACGGCTCCATGGTGTGGTTAAAGGGAAGCTGTTTCTTTGTTTCTTAATTGTACCTATGAGCAGCCAGAGGCACCAGAAAGAGTCCAGGGTAGAGAGAAAGAAAGTAGACTGTACATAATGGCTATGAGAGAAGCAGGAGCATAGCGGTGGAGACAGAGAGCTGGGGGAGGGGAAGAGAGGAGGGGAGAAGAAAGGTTAGGGAAGGAGGGAGGAGAGAGAGAGAAAGAGAGAGAGAGAGAGAGAGAGTAAAGAAAGGGAAAGAGATCATAGCTAAAATAGCCAGGATAATGAGTAGCTGGGCAGAAGGAAGCACATGAGCTGGAGGAGTTTATAGTAGGAGAAAAGGTGAGAAGAGCTGGAAGGGCTGGGATCCAGGATGGACTCTGAAGTGTATAACAGGTGCTTATGACATCGAGGGAGCCTGGAGGCCAGCATGTGCTCTGTTATGCTGATAATCACCGCAGATAGCCATTTGTCCTTCTGCCAGTGATAAGAAAAATGGCTCCCTTGGCTAGAAGAGAATGAGTTTCACAATTTCCTGGCTTTTGTCTAACTGCTAAAATTTGGAAAGGTGGAGTTTCCTCTGGACCTGAGAGTGACATGTATCATAGTTCTTCTCCCTCAGAGCTGAATAGTGTTTACTATGGTGTCTGTGCCACTTGTGTTTATTTCGTCATCTCTCAATAGATGATTGGGTTATTTCAGCCTTTTAGGTATTGTGAACTGTGCTACGAAGAGGAGTGTCTTGACATCTTTCTGAGACCCATCTGTTAATTCTTCTGAGTGCAATGACCCCTTAACAGTCCCACCTCAGCCATGGGAGTTCTGATTGCTCTGAACATTTTGTAAAATATATTTCAGTTATTATGTGTGTGTGTGTGTGTGTGTGTGTGTGTGTGTGTGTGCATGATGTATCTGTGGGCACACATGCGTATGTGGATGTCAGAGGGCAACCTTGGGGAGTCACATCTTGCCACATTCATGGAGGTGCTGGAATTGAGCTCAGGTCTCCAGGCTTGTGCAGCAAGCACCTTTGACTGCTGAGCCGTCTTGCCAGCCCATTACCTTTGGTTGAAATAGAACCTTAGATTATCCAATTCCTCCTGTTTTAAAAGAACTTTCAAATTAAAATACCTTAACTTTTTTTTTTTTTTTTTTTTTTGCTTTAATGCAAAGAACATAAATGGATATATGTTGATGTTTTCCATTGGGGTTTGTACAGGTATTTTCAGAAAGAATGGAGAAAGAAGATAGAGATTTCTTTTAAACTGAATGTAGTAGTACATCCTGTAATCACAGGGTTTGGGCAGCTGAGGGAGGAGAGTTGTGAACTTGAAACCAGCATGAGAGCCTATAAAAATATAAAGAGGAGTATGCTAGTGCTTTCGTTGGATATCTGTAGTTACTTCATGACTCACCAGCATGGACAGTATGGCATGGATGAGCTTGCTTCCGTCTGTCCTGCAATGGGACTTGTCTGTGAAGATTACTGTTACTCTCAGAAAGGACAGTGTCTAGAAATGGCTGTCTTGACTTAGCTTAAGGTGGAATAAATACCTTGTAAAAGACATTCTCTATGACAAGGTATTAGAAGCTACTGACTCTGTCCTCCTCAACCCCCTCACCAAACTCTTGAGACAAAAGATTCTCTGTAATAGAAGGGCTGGCTCCACCTAAGAGCTGCTTAACAGAGCCACTTCCCAGCTTAGTGGTAGAGTGCTGGGCTAGCATGCCCAGCATCCCCGAGTTTGATTAAGACTACGGCAAAAATGAATTGAAATGGCGAAATAGCCGATGTTTTCCCGAAAAGGGACAAGGCCTGGGATGAGTTCTCAATATTTTAAATATCCAGACTGGGTTGCTGTTTGTCAGCTTTTCTGTTGCTGTGACTACCCCCCCTCTCCGAGGAGGCTCACAGTCTCTGGTTTCAGTTCTCGGTAACTTCCTTCCCCCCCACCTTTGGGAAGGCATTGGTGCATTGGGAATAATATCTGTCTTTCAAAGTCACGCCTCCAGGGTTTACTTCCTCCAGCCAAAGGCCACGTGAATGCCCATTCAGCTAAGGGCTCAGCCATGGGCTAAGCCGCTGAAAAGGTCAGCGTCCCCAAGAACCGGAACCATTCCTCACAAACCGGAACCATTCCCAACTCAGTGTCCCTGCCTCGCAGCACCTGTGTTTCAGACCCAGCCCTGAACATGGGAGTCTCTGGGGGACCTCCCAAGTCCACGCCTACAGAAATGAGTCCGTAGGGCCAGGATTACAAACATTTGTCCATAATAGAATGAAAATCCCCAGAAGGCACACATTGCTGCTCTGAAGCCACACTGGTGAATAGAGAGTGAAATTATGACTGAAGCTGAGGAAGCTTTTAACAAGAGGGGTGTCCGTAAAGCGAAGGAGCTGTCACTCACTTGGCCTTGGATGGGACAGAACCTTAACAGCAATACCTGGCTGCAAGAACACATATTCAAGAATATAAAATGGTCATTTGCTCTTTTACCCGATAGCTTGATTACCATTATCTTCCTTTCCATGCCACCTTGCGTCCCTTGTAATTACATTTAGGACTCATCAGAGACCTCCTGTTACGGGAGGTGTAAATGGTGCACCATAAAGTATACCTAAATGGGCTATAAACTACTGTTTCAGTTTCTTGCTTTTCCTTCCTTCCTTCCTTCCTTCCTTCCTTCCTTCCTTCCTTCCTTCCTTCCTTCCTTCCTTCCTTTTTTCTTTTGATGCTGTGATAAAACACTTTGACTAGAAGCAGCTTAGTGGAGGGAAGGGTTTATTTCATCCTCCACTTCCAGGTCACAGTCTATCACTAATGGAGAACTGAAGGCAGGAACCCAAAGGCAGACTGTATGCTATTTCACACAGCATCACCTGTGACAGGGAACTGGCTCACAACAGAGGGAGTACAGAAGAAACCACAGAAGATGTAGTGTGCTGGCTCGCTCACAGGTCTATGCTTAACTAGCTTTCTTATACAGCCCAGGACCTCCTGCCTAGAGATGGCACTGCCCACAGTGGGCTGGACTCTCCCACATTAATGAACAATGGAGACAAATCTGACTCCCATGCCATCAGGCCAATCTAGGCAATTCCTCTTCAGTGGAGGCTTTCCTCTCAGATGACTCTAGGTTGTTCCAGGCTGACAGTTAAAATTTAGTAGGACGCTGACATGCAAGAAAATGCACATAGATGAGGTACAACTGTTTGTATCTCTGAATAGATCATAACCGTTGGGTCTTAAACCCAAGAGTAATGGCTATCTGAGGTGCCTATTTAACATATCAAAGCAGACCTGGCCACCAGGTTTCCCAGCATCCCTCAGCCCTTACCTGTTACAGGGTATGATTGGCATATCCTGCCCTCTACCAGCTTGGGGGGGGTGGGCTGTCCTTCTGATAGTTGTCCCTCCCTATATAATCTAGCCATATTGGTTATTCACCCCTTTGGTCTACCCTTTACCTTCCTGGCCTCTTGGCGTGATTCTTCCCTCTCCACATCCCTCTAATTGCCAGGCTCAGGGTCATGTACACTCTGGACTCGCCCAGTTGTCCCTGCCTCTGGCTAGGTTCTCCCTTTTATTTACAATAAACCTTCTCCACCATACCTACGAGCAGTCATGTCCTTCCTTTGTATTCCTTTTTTCGTTCAATCACCTGCTAATAAACACACACACACACACACACGCGCGCCAGGCAATTCTCAGAAACCACTTACCTGTCTGTCAATAGAGAATGGTTTGTAACTGCTAGCATTTTGTATTATGGAAGCACACAATATACATAGCCTGTAATAGAACTCCAGCTCGTCACCAGCAGCTCAATGACTTTCTAGTTTGAGCACAGGGTCTACCTGGGGTGCCTGGGCAAATAGATTCCTGAGCTACATTTCAGACCACTGAATGGGGTTCTCTGAGAAAGCACAGTGAACCTCCTAGTTTACAAGACTCCAGAAAGTTCTCGAGCTATGGACCACAGTTTCAGCTTTTGAATGTACTTCATCGTCTGCCTCTACCTTAGAATCAGTATCACTGTGCGTGAGAACACCATGGGTGCATTGTAAGCATTTTATGACTGGAATTGTCTTCCAACATCTTATTTTGGGGCGTGAGCAAGCCCCAGCTATCATTTACCAAGGGGAAGGAGTCCTGTTAACTCTACTTCCTAAGTTGTTCTCTCATCCTTTCCACTTCCATCTTTTCTTTACTTTCTCTCTATAGGCTCTTTAAGCTAACTGGCAGTCTCCCATGCTGTCCTGATTAAATACCCATAGTTAGCTCTCTTCCCTGAGACCCTTCCTTGTGAGCTTTCAATGGAATCGGGTGTTACATTAATCATTTAGGAGACCCTGTACAATCTGACCCTAGCTCTGTCTTCCATCCTGGCCTCTTCCTCCAGTCCTCACCACCCTTAACTCCTCAAGCTATTTAACCCAGGTGTACTGGCTAGTTTTGTGTATCATCTTGACACAAGATAGAGTCATCAGAGAGAAAGGAGTTTCCATTGAGGAAATGCTTCCTTAAGATCCAGCTATAAGGCAATTTTTTTTTCAATTATTGATCAATGGGAAAGAGTCCAGCCCACTGCGGTTAGTGTCATCTCTGGGCTAGTGGTCCTGGGTTCTATAAGAGAGCAGGCTGAGCAAACCATGGGAAGCAAGCCAGTAAGCAGCACCCCTCCATGGCTTCTGTATCAGCTCCTGCCTCCAGGCCCTGTTTGAGTTCCTGTACTGACTTCCTCCAATGATGGAGTATGATCTGGAAGTGTAAGTTGAGTAAACTCTTTCCTCCCCAACTTGCTTTTTGATCATGGTGTTCCATCACAGCAATAGGAATGCTAACTAAGACACCAGGAAAAAGCATTCTCCCAAAGCTTGTATTCCCCCTTTCTTCTGAAGCTCTGCATATACCTTTTTCTTCATCTACTGTCCTGCCTGCTTCTTCTGAGCTAGGAGGCACAATTCAGATCTTTGCCTGATGCTCAGTTTCCCTGGCCATTTCCTCTTTGCCTCTGTTAAGTTTCCTTGTCCTATGTTTTTCTTTCATTGGCCCACTTCTGACAACATAATTGCCACATCCCTCCATATTTCATTTCTACCTAGTATGTGATTCTTGTGAGCCAGCGTCTCCTCATCCCTTCTGTTCTGTGTAGAGGAATTTTAATCAGCAACATGGTTGCTCTGGAAAGGGATCACTTCCAAAAACCTAGGTCTGTGTGATCGGGCTTAAATACAGACATGCCCTTAGCATACTCTTTTAATCCCAAACAATGGCATCTAATTGAGGGACAGACGAAGTTTGACAGAATGAGCCAGAATGAGCCCAACTCTCATGAGAACAGATGCGAACGAGAAGCTACTGAAGAACAGTTTAAGAGAGTTCAAGGAGACGCTGCAGTAGAGTTCAGGAGTACAAAACAGTTTGGTGCATTTCAGTTGAGTGCAATTGAGTTCATGCAGTTCAGTTCAGGGAGTTCCAAGGCAGTTTTCCCAAAGCAGAAGAATTCAGTGAGAAGCAGACAGAAGCCACTTTGAGTAAGTCAGCTTGGAGCGGAATTTTGAGTCAGAGTTGAACTAGCCAACCAGAGTTCAGAAAGAACTAGAAAGAGTGAACTTTTTCAGCATTAAGTCTTAAAGCCTGAAAACACTGTAGGCCTAGAGTTAGCAGACTGAGGCTGGAAGCTGAAGCCTTCAAGGTCTGGGCTTGTAGAAAATTAGAATGTATGGAAGCCAGATGCTTCTAGTCCTAGGCCTAGGGATAGGTAGATAGAAATGTTTGGGATTCAGCTAAAGCTTGGGTACGGCTCTCTTCTCATCTCCTCATCTGAGGAAATAAAGATGACATTTACAGTTCTGTCCTTGAAACCCCTTAGTGCCAGCCCACTCAAACAACCGAGTTTGTCCCTTTCTGCTCTGTGTTCTTCCATATTGTACCTATAAAATTTAAGGATCTGTTTCCCACCACCATGGTAAATAAGGAGAAACCGGCTAGGTCCACAGATTCATGACCAAGAAATGGAGAAGTTTCCTTCCACTGCAAACAGGGAAAGTGGGAATTGCACTGCGAATAGCATGAGAGTGCAGAGCCGGCATCTTCTTTCCACACGCTCCTGAGTTGAGAGTGAGAACCAAATCATGAATCAGAGCTGCGGGACTGCATTCCTAATGACAGTGCTACTTGTGCCAGCTGGCCCTTAGAGTCCCCTTTTTGAAGAGGCCTCTCTGTCCCTCTCCCTTGTAGTCCTGCAAGGATCTGTTGACAGCCCCAGGGCTCAGGATGGACTGTGAGAATCTAGTGACTGCCCCTACCAGCTCATGCTGGACTCCCCACTGACCTTTGAGGCTTGCCCCAGAGCCCAGCTAGCACAAAGCCGTGACCTTCTGCACTGATTTCATTGTGGACAGCCACACCTCAGACTGTGGCGGTCAAGAAAAGTCACCGACTACATCAGCGTACAGATGTCACCTCATTCCTTATCTCTGGCCTCCATATTTCACAGACCAGTGAGTAAGGATTTGAACAATCCCTGCTTGTCTTCCTTACGGTCAGTCCAATTCAGGGAAGTCGGGAACACAAGTTAAACTGAAAAAGAATCAGACTATAGCTTTTTTCTCTGTTTTTCAGTGATGGGACTGCCATAGAGTGTTGATACCCCGTGTCGGTAGAGAGTCTGCTGTTTGTTTTTTTAGCTGCGTATTCCCAATTTTATAGACTATAAATGAAACCTTGACTTGAAAGTAACTCTTAGAAGCTCAGTAACACACTGATCAATTTTTTTGCCAAACTTTTTTCTTTTTCTTACTTCCTGGCCATGAGATGAATTTTCCTCCACTTCAGGATCACACCATGTGCTGTTCTTACCACAGCTCAAAGCCAAAGGAGTGATTCTGAATTAACGTTCCTCCCCCCCCAAAAAAACCCAGCAAATATGGGAATATTTTCTAAAAGGAGAGTCACAGGAGTGTGAAACGGAGAACTCTTAAAAGTGAATGTATTACAATGTCCACTTGACTTACCCCGAAGGGATAGAATTTACAGTTGATTTTTTTTCCTTTGAGCTTTGATATAGGTCCTTTCTCAAAGCAAAAAGGTGATTTTAAAATTGTTTCTCTATTTCTTTTCCATTGAAAAGATTTTTTTTTTTTTTTTTTTTTTTTTTACTTTTTTATTTTGACAGAGTTTCAGTATATTTTCACTCTGTGTGGCCTGGAGCTCATAGGTAAGCGAGGTTGGCCTTTTCCCACATCCTCCTACATCTGTCTACCTTCAAGGGGAGAGCCAGCCATCACATCCTGTCAATCTTGCATTCTTGGGACAGACATTTTGCTTTCATAATTGTGTGCACACAGTCGTTTATGGCCACAGTTGGGTGCAATCTGATATGGAAAGCAGGGAGCTACGTTCTGTTTTCATGTGACATCAGAGAAGTCACAGAAATGCATTACACAGTATATGACAGGCACACTCCCATTTCCTTTATTTCTAAGCATTCATCTTTTGTCTGTGTGGCATGGAGACACTATAGAAATGCATAGCAGTAGAAAAACCTGGCCTATAAATCAGTTATAATACTCAGAATTTATAATTGGCATTGTTTTGAACCTTAATGTTTAACTTATCTTTTCCTACAGGTAATATTTAATATCACTTCAATCTGTATAGAGAAACATTTTTTTTCTCTTTCTTCCTGGAGCTCTGCATACCCTTTCCTGGTTGCTAGGCAGATAAGACAATTCTCTGAATGACCTAATGTTATGTTTACAATGTCATGCTATGTGGATACTGGGTATGTGTGAAAATATGCCGAGCCTAAAAACACAGACAACAATTATATGCGGCTTACTCTAAGTTTTACTAGGAGAATTAAATTGAATTTATGAGAAACTTTTAACCTAAAAATAAAAGGCAGTAAGTACTTTACAGGAACTAAAAACTAAATAACGAATTTATTATTTTGTATAATATAAAAATTAATCACCAGTTTTGACTGGTAGGTCCTCCAGACTTCAATAAAAGTGGTATGAAAGTGCATGATGGGCCCTCTCCCTTGGCAGTGATTCCCTGTGGTACCTCAAGGGGCAGGGCGTGTTGATTCACTGACAGTTTCTAGAAGACGGTATACAGCTGTCTAGGAAAGTTCTATTCCTGTTTTCTGTCGTCATCACGGATGCTTCACTGAAACAGTAACGGAGTGAATTTTTCAGAAACAACCATGGTTTGAGAAACAGCGAAGCCACACACACACATCACCAACATGTGTGCTGGTTACCTGGGGCATTGTCTCCTCGCAGCCTGAGCTGAGTGCTGCTGCTCACGTCAGGCAAGGTGTGACAGCTGCTGTGTAAAATGAGTGTTATAAAAACAGAGACCTTTATGAGCTCAAGCCTTTGAAAAGGGTCATTCTCAAGTCAGGCCGCCACCCGGCTGCTTCCTCCCCCTTGTAGAAGCCATTCCGAAGGGAACCTGTCAAACCCGCAAAACTTGTCAGTTGTTTGTGAAGGTTGATGCCATCAGGGAAGGCTTTTATCTGTTTTTTCGGTTCGCTTGAATCAACAGCAACACACAATATCACCTCCTGGCCAACTATACTTGGGTTCCTGACCCTGCTAGGCTCAGAAAGGGTCGAACAACTCTAAATGCCCTGATAGAGACATAAGAGTACTCCTTGTCTTCATGCTGGCATCAGCCCCTCTGTCTGTCTGTCTGTCTCCCTCTCTCTGTCTTGCTCCTTCCCTTCTTTCTCTCTCTTTCTTTTTCCCACTTTTCTTCTCTCTTTCCCTCCCTCCCTCCTCCTCTCTCCTATTTTCTGTCTTTCTTTCCTTCCTTCTTTCTTTCTTTCTTTCTTTCTTTCTTTCTTTCTTTCTTTCTTTCTTTCTTCCTTCCTTTCTTCCTTTCTTTCTTCCTTCTCTCTCCTTTCCTCACTCCATGCCTCCTCTTAGTGCTGGGGGATCAAACAGAGAGCCTTGTTGTACATGCTAGGGATATCTCCTGCCTGAAAATGTTCAAACAAGCAAACAACGATCCTCACATCAACTTGGGAAACATGTCTGTTAAGTTGTTGTTGTTTTTTTTTTCCCCCCTCCCTGTGATAGGAGGTCTGAGGTATAGAGAGGAATGGCAGATAGCAGAGGGATGCAAGGAGTCAAACAGCGATAGGCTTGGCCTGGGACAGAGCTGACCACAGAGTATATTCTGTCGCCAGTGTTGTGCCTCTGGGTGTTCTCATAAACCATCATCTGATGAAGCAGCTCAGGTTCAGTAGGATAGCTATAAGGGCAAGTGGAATGGTCCTTATGAAACCCATAAGGGCTAGCAGGCACTTGTAGAAAATACGTTTTGTTATATTAACAAAAACTAGATAAGTCCCTATTCGAGCGATACTGGATTTCAATTTTTCACACTCATTGTCTCATGTTTCTGAAACTTACAATGGGTGAATTTTAGGTTAGAAATGGGCCCCTATTTCCGAAGAGATGGTGTGGTAGTGACTGTCCGGCAAGCGACTTGCGGGGACTAACAGCCTTGGTGTCTAGCTGTGTTCTGTAGTTCTGGGAAAGAAACCAAGACTCAGTATAGGATCAGTTTCAAAACCAGTATGTCCAGCTGCAAGTCAACACCAGCAGTGGACAGTGTCAATTAGAAATCTATTTGTGTTTAGACTCAAGTTTTTCATACCACTGGTCAAAACTGAAAGTTGAAAATGTAGCCTTTTAAAATTGAACTAGTAGATAGATAGATAGATAGATAGATAGATAGATAGATAGATAGACAGACAGACAGACAAATCTGAGCTAGCTTTGTCAAAGGGCTTACAGAAATCTTAGAATTTGGTTCTGGTCAACTTTTGTATAGAATACTAAAGCTAATTAAAAATATTTTCCTAATTATTCAAAATATAAGCAGACATTTCTAAGTTCTAATTAATTTTATCTAATTGGAAAATGTGGACATAAAACTCCAAGTTGGGATAATCAAATGACACTGTTAAGTGGATACAGTGCTCAACTGACAGAATGAAGATAGACAGCTATAGGAAATGAGGGTGTAGCTTAGTTGGTAGAGTGTTTTTTTTTAGGGGGCATGAAGCTGTGGGTTCTAGCTCAAGAGCTGCCACCATGTACAGCATGGCCATGACCCCAGCATTTGCAGAGTGGAGTCAGGGAGATTAGGAATTCAAGGCTGTTCTTGGCTCTGAGGCCAGCCCTGCCTTACAACAAAACAAACCATGAAGGAAAGCAAATGAAAGCCTTACAAACTAGATGTCTCCATTTAGGAAGCCTAGAAGGAAGGACACACTGTGGCCTAGTCCCTTATCATATATGAGGCATGTGTGATTTGTACTTTGGAAATGAATATAAATCTCTTCAATACATAGTTTTCTCAGAAGACCGTTCATGGACATTTCTATTCATACAGTTACCCAGCTGCTGATGGTCCGGAAGAGCAGGTTTAATTAATTGCCACCCTTATGGCCTGGGGAATACCTGCTGATTGGGTCCACGGGGAGAATGCTGTCTGGATTTAGGGGGTTAGTCAGCTGGAAAACTCTTGGGAGAAATAATGACCTCAGAGGCACAAGTCCTGACACTGCTACTCATTAGTCAAGGAGCATGTGTGAAAATCGACTTGTTCTCTAGGCAACAAACCCACCTGTGGAGGTGAAGGCCCATCCTTTTGCGTCCTATGAGGAAAAGAAGTTTCTGGAGAGTAAAGACCGAATGTTGAACTACATGATAAGCAGGTGAAAGTAAGGGCATGGATAGGAAAGGACATGCTGTGAGTGACCTAGTCTAAAGTCCCATGGCAACAGGCACTAGATAATTGGTAATGGTGTGTGTGTGTGTGTGTGTGTGTGTGAGAGAGAGAGAGAGAGAGAGAGAGAGAGAGAGAGAGAGAGTTCATGACCATGTGTGCAGAGGTGTACACATGTATGGGTATAAGCATAGAGGCTTGATGTCAATTCCATGTCATTTTCCATTATCACCCATTTGGTTTTTTTTTTTTTTCCTCAAAATTGTTTTCTAATAATGTGTTTTTCTTACGACTGCTTTCTTTATTGTTTGAGGATTTCATACATGTATATAATGTATTTGATCATATTCACCTCCCACATCCCTTCCAACTCCCCCTGGAACCGTCCAGCCCATCTCCCCCCCCCCCATCTTTTTATTTTTATAACACACTGAGTCCAATTCTCATTCTCCATATGTACACATGTGCGGGCCATCGGCTGGAGTATAGGCAACCAGTGGCCACACAGACAAAGAGAAATGGTTGTTCATTCTCGAACAACCACCGATCTCTCTGTGGGCTGAGCAATTAGGCTTGGTGATTGAGTCCCAGGGACCCACCCGTCTCTACCTCCAACCCCAGCACTTGGTTTACAAGTTCATGAAGTCACACCTGGCTTTTCCATGGGAGGTGGGGAATCGAACTCAGGTCCTCATACTCACGCAGTAAGCCACTTTATCCATACACTTTCCCAGCTCCATAGTAATAGGTTTTACTTATTAAACAGAACATGGCCATTCCTCTTATACACACAAGTATTGGGACAATTAGCCTTTGTTTCTTAAAAATCATATCAATGTCTCATGGCTTAAATGAGAGTGTTTTATTATTACTTTTAGTTGTGTGGCTTGGCTGGGTGACAGTTCTTCAGGTCTTTCCCGGGTTAAATGTCATGCAGGGGTCAGCTGGCAGTTGCGGCAAAATGTGAAAGCAGAACGGCCGCTCTCTTCTTGTGTTCTCTTGTCCTCTAGGAAGCTGCCCTAGCGGTTTCAGGGACAGGCATTCTTAGTGTGGGCTCACATTTGCTGAGTCACAGGGACCACCCAGAGTGGCTTAGGGGATACAGTAATCATTTAGAGCAGTGGTTCTCAACCTGTGGGTCTCGACCCCTTTAGGGCTCACATATCAGACATCCTGCACCTGAGATGTTTATGTTACGATCCATAACAGTAGCAGAATTGCAATTATGAAGTAGCAACAAAATGATTTTATGGTTGGGGGTCGATACAACATAAGGAACTGTATTAAAGGGTCATGGCATTAGGAAGGTTGGGAACCACTGGTGTCCAGGGTATGGATAGAGGGGAGAACAAATTGTAGTGATCACTGAGATTGCCATGGTTGTGTTCAGCATATTTATGTAAGATATTTGAAGATGGGTAGAGTAAGAGGATGTATAACTCAAGATCAGGGCTTATCTAGATGAGGACTGCTCAGCTGTTGGACCCTGATGATAAGGTCAAAGTCTGGCATTACCAGATAGACCCTGAGCTCAGTGGAAAAATGATAGACTCCCTTCCTCAGCTGGGTTCCCTTCTCTCCCCCTGATCTGGGGAGACCCTAGATCCTCTAAGCAGAATTCACTTAGCCCTCAGGCTCTGGAGAGCCTGAGGCTCTCCAGAAAAGAACATCATTCAGTGAGCACCTGGGATTTCTTGGAAATGCCCACCCTATGCTCATGAGACCTTAGCTTTCATCAAATGACCTTCAACTGAACTGGGAGTTCTTCTGACACCCATTGGATAATTAAGTACTGTGCCCACTTGTTACAATAGAACTGTCCACCCTCTTTTCTTAGACGCCTGGTGGAAGAATTGCAGTGCCTAGAATGCACAGGAGTGAAAAACCATTGGGCCCAGACTTTTAAACAAAGCCATCCGAGGCCGTTGTTGCCTCTGTGGCATGAGACACTGTTCTCTTCTTGATGACACATTACCTGTTTCATTTGCTCTTGCTTGTGTCCCTTTGAAAATAGTTTCCTGGCTTCTCACGTTTTATTGAGTAGCACAGCCCGACCCTACAGACACGTGCGTGTGCTGGGGCCTGCCTGCTGAGAATGAGCATGCCAACCGGAGCTTCCATCCTGGAAGTGAGGGAGCAGAGGGCACACCAAGGTCCTTGACTGAGGAGCAGCCATCAGGCAAGAAAGGGACAGACCACGAAGAGTCGATGCTTGAAGACTGTCAAGTGTGTGTCTGCATAAAAACATGTGGGTAGAGGGGATGCTTGAACACACAGAAGTGTGTGTGTAAGTGTGTGTCTATGTGTGTGTGTATGTGCATGGTTGGGTGCTCACAGAAACAGGAAGACAGTGTCAGAGGCCCTGCAGTTGGAGTTAAGGGCTCACGTGGGTGCTCGGTCCTCTGGACCAGCCTCCAGCACTCTCACCACTGTGCTTAGGGCAGATGGAGGCGTTGGAAAGCGGGCAACCCCAGGACCCCTGATCTGGCTCTTTGTCACTGAGAAGAGAAAGGAGCAGGGCTGCTTGGGGAGGAGCTTTAATTTGGGGGATGACAAGTGTTACGCTTGAACATTAGACACACAAGCTTTGTGAAGAGCAAAGCCGACATGTTGAGCAAGGTGGCTGTGATGGAGCGGCGAGCAGAAAAAGCCAAGACTCTGGCAAGATGGAGAGAAAGGGGGTTTGTGGGGCTGGAGGGCTGGGCGAGAGAGCTGATGTGTGCCCCGGGGTGAGCTGACCTTGGCGGTCCCCGTAGGATAGAGGGGATCCTCCTGTCGTGACGCTGACGTCGGTGATGGACGATGCTAGGTCTCTGGTGGCTTCACAGTCCCGCCAGCTTCCGAAGACTCTTCTCACCTGTTCTGATGCTTTCCTCAACTTGCAGCTTGGTTTCTGTGTCACCTGCGATCAGAGATAAAACTGCACGCTGGCCTCCCTACTTTCATCTTTTTTTTAACATTTCTTTTTGGCTGAATGTCCTGATCTGGTATTTAAAGTAAAAGAGAACAGAATGTCACTTCAGTCACTCGCAGATCAAAAGGACCATCTGCCACACTGCGTATTTTCCCCTCCAGCACGTAAGGCTTTTGCTCCACTGTAATCGTTATAACTATCGCTCATAATTCATACGCTTTTATTGTCTGCTCCAATGTCATTTTTTTTTTCTATCTTCCACTTAGTGAGAAGAAGTAGATAGTGTGACCTTTTCCTGGCCATCTTCGGACACTGAGACCTACATTTGCATGACCCATTGCCTATCAGCTGTAGGTATCACCTAGAGATGTAGGATGCCAGGGAATAAACTCTGCTCCCCTATAAAAATATTCTGGGCAGATCCTCAGCTAAAGAGATGAACAAACACCTCGCCCCCATGGCCAACTTTCACAGTGCTGGAAGGAAGGGCCTAAGGAGGCTGCTGGGGAAAAGAGATCAGTGATCTCACCCACAACAGACCTTGCCCCATTCAGCACCAACCTGCCAGGCAACATTTTGGTACTAGTGGGCATTAGTGGCACCACTGTTAGGGTGTAGCTGACTGGATTTGAGGCCTACTTTACAAGAGGAAGTTTTATGTTTGAACTATTACTCTAATTCTAGTCACAAGCCACAGTTGGGCAGGTCATGGGCTGTAGGGTAGAATCTGCCATTACTATTGTCTTACTCAATTCTGCTGTCAAATTCTAAGCATTCATGTTCGTACCCGTAGCCCTGTGCCGCCTGGTCAGAAAAAGCTTCTGTTTGCTGTGGGCAGTAGTCAGTGCAGAGATGTGGAAATGGTCCAAGAACTGGGAATAAGAGACTGAGCCATCAGCCCCAACAAGGCATCTGTAGCCAACTCCCCTTTTGGGGAGGGGTGACTACGCTCACTCACACACGAGCAGTACAAACATGACCTGATAGGTAAAACAAAAAAGAAAACAAACAAACAAACAAACAAACATAAAGTTGGGAGGGTTATGTTAGTGAGGCATGGGGAACTTTGGAGGGAGAAAACAAGAGGGGCTAGATATGGCCAAATTTTATTGTAAACATTCATGAGATTCTTAGAGATAAAGAAAAAAATACAAAAGCTTGAAAAATAGAAATAAAAAGGCCAAAGTTCCCAAGGGTTTTTGTTTACTTGTTTGTTGTTGTTGATTTTTGGAGGGAGGTTATTTTTGCAGCACGCACCTGGGGCACGTGGTAGTCCTCTTACGAACGTGTGTTGAATGAACTACACCTAACTTATTTCAGAGGTTTCTCAACTTTGCACTGACTCCTCCTTCCCTTTAATGGAACTGCTGTCATAAGGAAATACTCACGTCCGTTTTGATTTCCAAACAAGTTCCAGGTTACCAGAAGCCTTTGGTGACTCACAAACATTTTGACTCTTATTGCAGTCAACTCCCTCATTGGTGAAAAGGGGCCTCGCGGAGCTGTCTCCAGCCAGAAACGTGGCTTTCACTGGAATGGCTTCTTAATCATTCTGCCATCTTTCTTTGCTCAGCTGCAGGACTTATTATTATGACAGTCCAGTTCCTTTCTGTGGTGGGTAGGCTTAAGTGAACACACATGAAGGCTTGGTCTGTAGCATGAAGAAAAGCGTCAGTGGCACCTTACAATGTTGGCTTCATGCGTTCAAGCTTGTCTTCGTTATTTTTCCCTAAGGAACTTTCAAGACTCCAGCTAGGCAAAGGCGAGGACCTGACAGGTGTTCCTTTTAGCATTAAGATCCTGCGGGACAAACGAGCTACTGGGACATGAACCCACTCTGAGGTCGTTTGTATGTGATGTATGCGACAACCCGCTTTGACGGAGGAGGGATTGGAGTTTAATATTCAGTATTTTGGTTCCTGTCACAAGAAACACCTTCTTAAAGCCACATGCGTTATTCTGAGCAGAGTTTCGGATTCAAGGTGTAAATATTTGGTGAATTTAGGCAACTGTATTGTTCATGGTAAATTGAAATGACCTGCCTTTGTTTTGTATATATAAACAGTACACACACACACACACACACACACACACACACACACACACACAAAGAAACAGCAGTAGCTCTGACTTCCTGGGCATCCTTGCATGCAACACGCTCAGCCCACATCTGCCAATTCTCTTCTCTCATGCCTGGATGGGTCATGTGGCCTTCCCTGTGCTCTCCTTGCTTGGCAAGAAGTTCAGCTCTTGAGGACAGCAGGAGCCTGACCATTCCGTAGAACCAGCTCTACCAGTATTACCGTCAGCCGACACACCTCCAGGCTGAGCAAGACAAAGATTAGGAAAAAAAAAAAAAAAAAAAAGAAAGTCACAGGAGCTCGGTGGCTGGAGGTCTGCCGACCCTCCGAGGGCCCGCATGCAGCTTGGTTTTAAAAGGCCAGCCTGGTTTTGTTTTTGTTTTTCTTCCTCCAACATTTTGCTCTTATTTTCTGTAGAATGAGCTTCCCCTGTCTGTGGATGCTCTTCCGTGGCTTTCCCCCTTCTTTCAGATATCAGGAAGCGCGATGGCATTTTCCAGCAGCCTCCTTAGATGTGTCCTGCTTCTGGCGAGGGAGCAGGCATCACGGCTAGATATAGTGGATTTCCTTTTTATTCACTCACCTTGCTTCTGAGCTCCTCTCCCCTGTGTAGGTGCGCCTTTAAGATTCACGGAAAGAGCGAAGAAGGGTCAAAGGAAAAAAAAAAGTTTCAGACTGAAATTGTCTTGCCCTCTTCCACGGGCCAAATAGGCAAAGGCTGGTTCTTTGTCCTTGGGCGCCCTCTCGTGGCTCTCTGGGAGCACCTCCACTGGGCACAATCCCTTGCAATTCCATAGATGGACTGTGGCTGCTGCTAGTGTTCCTGTCTCCGAAGGGGCAGTTCTAGAGATGCTTTCTTTCCAGCAGCGTTCCCTTCTGCTGTGCTCTCCTCTGTGGCACAGGAACCATGGCTTCTGTGGAGCCTCTGCTGCCTTGCCTCTGGTTTCCACTGCAGGCCCCTCCTTGCCGTCCCCTTCCTTCGGTGACGCTCGGCACAGCCTTTTAGCGCTTTTTATGAAACAGGATGGTTGAATCAATAACCTTTGGACCACCGCAGGCCAATAGCGCGCGGATTCATTCTCTCGCTCTCCTACATCTCTCTTCTGTATCTAGTCAGAAGTAGGATCGTGGTACAGGAGGATTTTTTTTTTTTCCTACTTTCACTAAAATCCCCATGGTCTCAAAGGATTTCTCGCTGCCAGCCTGTCAAGGAGTAATCTCTTGGCCTTCCCTTCTGAATGTGAGGGGAATGATGGGTACTGGCGTTGAGAATCTCTCTGCCAGTTCTGCAGAAATGGTCAACAGCCTGATGGTCACATGGAGATATTTTCACCTCTGACTGTCAGTTTGGGACCATTGACCCAATCTCTTCTTATGCTTAAATGTGCTCGCTCTTCCTTCCTTCCTTCCTTCCTTCCTTCCTTCCTTCCTTCCTTCCTTCCTTCCTTCCTTCCTTCCTTCCTTTCTTTCTTTCTTTCTTTCTTTCTTTCTTTCTTTCTTTCTTTCTTTCTTTCTTTCTTTCCAAAAGGTGTAATTAAGACTCAGAAAGGTTAGATAACCCACCCAGGCTTATACAACCAAGACAAGACATCATTCCACTGATGCCATTATTTCTTAAAGACTTGGAGGGAGGAGGTAGAGGGAGAAAGGAAGAGGGATGAGGAGGGAGGGAGAAGACAAGGGAGAGGATCGTGACCTAAATTCTCGGTTCAGAATTTTCTGCAAAGGAAAAACCCTGCTTTTAAGTCAGCTTCACAAACACACCAGGCCTCTCCCGTGGTCCAAAATGAGCTGAACCCTTCCTGTTGAAAAAAACCAAGGTCGCCTGGAGTCTGGGTGAGTGCCTGTGGGCCTCTAGAGTTCAGAACAAAGGCTCGGGATAACCCACAGTCTCCAAGGGCCTTTTCCACTTTAGTGTGCACTAACAAAGCCAGCAAGGAAGGTAGAAAATCAATTGCGCTCTCAACACTTGCGTAAAGGGAGAGACACACGGGCATTGTGAGCCTCCGGCCTCCCGTTTCTCCTTTCTTTCCACGACTCTCTTGTGTGAGGTTGGTGTTTAAGAGTTTGCTTTCCACAGATACTTGCAGTGGTCTCCTAGAGCCGCTGGCCAGCAGAGCAACAGTAACCTGGCCGGCGACTTGAAACAGCGGACACCTGTTGGCAGGCAGTCTTGGAGGTCAAGAGGTTCTCGTTGCACAGCTTCGCACAGAGCAAGTGGCCCCAGCCACTCTTGAAGGTCGGGGTACACAGAACCCTGCCTACCTGGGAATTTGACTCCCAAGCGGCAGTCCTTCCAGCTCATGATGCCCGTGCAGCTCTAATTTAAGATGACTGTTTGTATACGATTGATTTCCACCTTCCTCACTGGCCCTTTTAGTCTACACAGAAAAGGAAAAGGACTCGGGGAACCATGGTGTACCCTGAGCCTTTGTTCTGAATGCTAGATACTGAACCAGCAAGCACTGGATTGAAGCTCAAGTGGCCTTGCTTTTTCTTTCAGCTCAAAGGCTTTGCAAAGCTTTGCTGAGACAGACACTGGTAACTCATGTCATACAGAGCGCACGGGACCCTTTCCCCATCTAGGTTCCTGCCCAGGGGAATTTGGTAGTCACAGTCTATGGAAATTCTCGTGCAGGTAGCTTGTGGCATGGTGAATTTCCCCAACAACAATGGATTAGGTTTATTATCAAAAGATATATATATATATATATTATACTATTCTCTATAATTTTAGTTGAAAAATTGCATCTGTATTATTTAGATATATATTTGTATGCTAGTTATATATAACGTATACCAGTTCTACACAATGCTTACTACAGAAGAGTGCCCTAAAAACTTTCAGAAAGTTTTTTAACTGAAATTCTAAGTCAGTTTCAAATAAGTGAAAATGCTGTTACCTTCGGGGTATGCTGTAAATCAACTGTTTTCTAAGAACATTCGAGAACAGTGTCCAAAGGCCATAGCAAATAGGTGAGTGTTGGTGCCCTTGTATCCTCGGCAGTCTCTGGGATTATTTCCACACATCCTCCCACGGGGACTCCTTTCCAGCCCTCCAGGAACCCTGAGCAGGCTGTGTTTTCCACTAACCTCTCTCTAACACCATTTCTGGCATAGATATAATGTTAATAAATATACTAGTCTCAATAAAATGCATTATTAAATCTAAATGTCACGTGGCTAAAGATAAAGCTTGAATTTTTAAAGAAATAGTTGATGCCAGGCTTGTCAAGCCTGGACACCAAGGTAAGACTGTAGCAACGGGAGCCTGCACACCCTCATAGAGAGTGTTAGAGAACTTAGAGACACACTGGGTTATTTTCTAGCAAGAGCTGAGAGGTAGAGCTAGAAGGAGCACAGCCTTTTGGAAATCAGATTCGAGTTCACTGAAGCAAGCACTGGTGAGTGTTTGAAAGGTGACAAGAGCTTCCCGGGTTTAATGGAAGATTCTAAGTCATTGAGTAACATGACAACGAAAATACAGCCAATTGTACTGCTAGATGCATCACTGGGTGGTTCATTCTGCCAACAGGAAGACAAAAACCAGAGCCTTGCGTTTGTATTTCACTAGAAGGTAGTAAATGAAAAGCTCTAGTGGAAATAGCGTGTTCAACGAAGACTGATGTGTGCAGCCTGGTGCAGTTGTGAGAGCTGGGATAATGTCATGCTCAGTGCTCTCTGCAGAACCTGACCTCTGACCGCATGTTCCATCTTGGTACTCAACTTCCTCCTGAAGCAAGCTTCCCGCAGAGTGATGCCCTTCCTCACCTCCTCATTTATCTCCTTGTTGCTCCATCAGCTCTCCCATGTCCCACAGAAAACAATGATTGATTGTCCATCACTGGAGCACAATTTGGCACAGCTGCCTTCCTCCTTGTTCATCGAGGTTCACCCTGTACTTTGAACACTGTGTCTCTTCATTCCAAACCCTCTCCCATTGTTCCACAGGAGCCAGATCCACGTGGCACTGCACACTTTATCTCTTCTATGCTGACAGCTCACCCCGTACAGGTTAGAATTTGTCAACTTGACACAAACTACAGTCACCTGGGAAAAGGACATTTCACGTGAGGAATTGTCCCCACCAAAATGGCCCGTGGGCAAGCCATGTCATGTCATGGCCTCAATTAATGATTGATGTGAGAGGGCCCCACTCACTGTGGCCTACCCCTGGGTTTCATAAAGCTGAACAAGCCACAGAGGCCAAGGGAGTACACCATGTTCCTCTATCGTCTCTATGGTCTCTGCTTCTGTCTTCAGTTCCTGCCTCCAAGTTTCCTGCCTGGAGTTCCTGCTTGGCCTCCCTCCATGGTGGACTGTGACCCTTAAGTCAGATAAACCCCGTCTTCTCTGAGCTGATTTGGTCAGTGCTTTATCACAGTAACAGAAAGTGTGCTACGGTACTCACCGACACACTGCCAGTACTGACCCTAGAGAGCATTTCCAGTAAGCGTGTGGAATAAAAGATGCTTAATGCCTGACACACTTGTTCTCTACCTCTACCCCCACCACTGTGTCTGTGTCTAAAAGCGATTTCGATAGGTTTTGTGTGCGAGGCTGTTTGCTGAGTTCTAAACGTTTTGGGTTCAGTGCTCTGAGTTAAAAATACCAAAACAGAGTGAGCTCTGGCGTTTTGGAAAGTTGTAATATGGCAAGGGGGGGTGGACACAGGAATACAGTTCTCACGTGGCGATGAACGTGTCTAATACAGTATTTATCATTTTAAGAATTTCTGAGTGTGCCACTCGGTGCTGAAGGATCCATTCAAATGTCCTGTGTCTGTCTACCAACCTTATCCTTAGCATAAACTATACTTTCAAACAGTAACTCTCCTTGAACCTTCCCTGCTGATCTCTGTTCTACTTCTGCCTTTATAAGTATCTATTCTGAGCCCTTCATGTACATCAGAAGCCATTGTATTTGACCTTCTATGACTGGTTTATTTTGCTTAAAAGACATCTTGAAGAATCATCCATGTATTAATATGCTCCTAATTCCTTTCCTCTTTCCAGGCAGAATAATATTCCATTATAGACATCATGTTCTTGGTTTTTTTTTTTTTTTATCCACTCACCTGTTGATAGATACTTGCATCTCTCTCTGTGTGTGTCACTATAAATGATGCTGCTTTTTATGGTTTGTGTACGGAATGCCTTTCACAGGCTCTTGTGTGATGAGCCTGTGTGATCATCCCCAGATGATGACATTGTTCTGGGAAGTCGCAGCGCCTTTAGGGCTTGGGTCAAGCGAGGTCACTGAAGCTGGCCATTGTGGGTTAGAGCCAGAGTCCACTTTCAGCTGGAGCACTCTGTTTCTTGGTCAGCACTTCAAGAAACTTCCATAGCAGACTCCTGTCACTTAGCCTAGACTGGCTGGCTGCCTTGCCTCCCCTCTCACAACAGACCTCCTGAACCATGGGTCCACATAAGTCCCTGTTCCCTTAAGCTGCTTCGGTGAGGTATTTGGTGACAGGGATGTGAGAGCAATTAACACAGTACTCAAACATACATGTACAGACATCAGCCAGAGACCCTTCTTCTGAGTCTTTTTTATTCATGTAAGTGCGCAGAGTTGCGGGATCATAAGGAAACCCTGCGTTTAGCTTTTTGATGGGGTTAAACTACAGCAGCTGCACCAGTTTAGATCCCATAAAAATCTTCAGTAGGGCATCTGAACTCACTTTGTTTCCTCGTGTTGGTCGCACCGTCCATCCACCCAGCCCGCTGAACTCTTGTGGAAAGTGTTTCCAAATGTTATGCTGTGCGGGCTAGTTTCATGTTGACCCGATACAAACTAGAGTTATTAGCAGGTATCCTTTTGGGCTCTCTGCCCTGTGCTCATCATTGTCGTCAGAGAAGTTTCTGCTGGCCTCTTCAGCCTGCACAGCCTTTGTAAGAAGAGTCCCTTGGTGGTGGTGTTCTCCCATATGCCAGCAGGTGTCAGCACATCTCAGGGAGTAAAAACCCTGTACCCGGACACCTGTTCTTTTTGTTACTAAATTTTGGGTGGGAAGACTTGAGAAAACCAGGAAGAAAATTACTAGCGTCTTTAAACAGTGTCCACATCAGAGTTCCTGAGTTGCTTTTAAGAGGCAGCTCTATTCCCTCAAATCCTTTCAGCTTGGGATGTGTATACCAGTGACAGTCTGTCAGAGACTCTGTCACTTTTGCTACTGAAATAATTTATGCTCAGGACCATAGGTTCTTCACATTTGAAAATGAGAGTGGTTGTGTAACTAGCTCGAAGCAGGAAGTGTGAGAAGCAGGCTTCCTTTCTTTAGTTATAAGGCACAGAGCATTAGTGGTTTACCCTTTGCTAGAGATGGATGCCACCTCTTAGCATTTCTGCTGGCAACAGGCCACACCTAATGATTAGCATTTTGATTGACTGCTGTGAATGGAATTTGTTTATCCTATTAGGATAAACAAAGGCACACAGAGGATACAAAGGAAGTCTCTGGGTGTCTCTGAAAATAGGCTCTCTTGGAGCATCCTGGGACATTCTCTTCACTGAGGTGACCTGAGATATGCCTCATGCCCTAGGAGACAGCTCACCAGGAGACAGGAGTACCAGGTAGAGGATTGTAGCAGTTTGTTCCCTGCAAAATGTATCTGGCTTTGGAGAGAGAGGAAGTAGGGAAGAAAAGGAAAAGAATGAGGTTGGAAGAGAAGGGGATGGGGGAAGAGGAGGAGGGACAGGAAGAGTGGAGGAGGAGAGGGGAGAGGAAACAGCTCTTTCAAAGCTGTCTGTTGGAGTTGGGATAATGAGATATAGTCTCTCAGGAAAGGCTGGGGATCTGGAGGCTTCAGATCTGCTCCCCTGTGCCTCCAAGGATATAGTTTGCTCACTGGCCACTTCTGCTGGATCCTGATAGTATTCTTTGGCTAGTGGGGATCACCCCAACCTCTGTCCCGTGGTCTGTTGGCTCTCCCTCTGCCTCAATAGTAAGGGATGAAAATGAGTTGCTAAGGGGAGAAGATACAGAACGTTAACTGTAAAATTTATTGAGAGCTGAGGTTGTAGCTCACAGTGACATGGTGCTAGCCCGGCATGCACACAGCTGCGGGTTCCAGGCCCGGTGCCCCCATAGTATTTTCAAAGGCACTGCGTTCAGGATCGTTAATAGTTAGAGATCCCATATAACTCCCGTACAACCCCAGACAGGTGGGGCATCTCGAAGCCAGGAGTGTCATAGCACCCCGAGGACCCTGTAAGTCCTGCCTTCGCCCTGGCCAGGCCTCAGGTGATTCACAGCTGTGTTAGTATCCTTGGTTCTCCTATAGAGACTTCCAAACCTCCCGGCCCCCTGGCTGAAGATGTTTTTGTTTTCATTTCTTACACTGCTCCTGCAGAAATGTCACATGCCATGCTTAATTGGGTTCTAAAATGCCCCTTATATTTAAGTCCCATCATTAGGTTACATGCGGCGAAGAGGAGGCCAGCACAGTGAGACTTCGTGGCCGTGTTGACAGTTCCACCTGGTGAGGGAATTGGTCTCACTAGCCTCTCCCAGCACTGATTTTTCTCATTCATTCTAGAACTCCTGACAGTTTTCCCTGCTTTCCATGGTGCTGTGGACTTCTGGTAAGCATCTCCACCCCTTATCTCAGTAATTAGACATACCAGGCCTCTACTTCATGTTCTCCGTGGTGTCAAACAGTGATGGACAGAGCTGCACCTGCTACCGCCGGAGTCAGCAGGTGTCGATAAAGCCGGAGATTCTGTTATTCTAATGAATGTCCAGGCAATGCTATTGTGCCCTTGCCTGGGATCCTCTCTGGCTAGCAAAGCCGTAAAATCACCTGATTTGTTTCTGCAAGGGACTATGCCATTGTAAACCTTCTTCTGGTAATGAATATTCACTCCACGCCTAACAGCATGTGCGGCATGGCTCTGGTTCCCTCCCTCCCAGAACACACCGTAAGTTTTCCTGTCAGCGTGAACCGTCCCGCCCCACCCCCTCCTCCAGGATGATCTAGATGAAGACATTCCACACGGCAATTAAACCCAACAACGCGGAGTAGAA
Organism: Psammomys obesus; assembly: GCF_907164565.1. Taxonomy (NCBI): domain Eukaryota; kingdom Metazoa; phylum Chordata; class Mammalia; order Rodentia; family Muridae; genus Psammomys; species Psammomys obesus. Next base: position 1,531,704 of record NW_026596143.1, on the reverse strand, counting down.
CCAAAGCGTTCAAATCCCGAAGAGGCGATGACAATGGCAGCAGCTGTGGACAAGTTTGCGCACGCAGGCAGTGACAAGCTGCCTGAGGTCAGGGGGCGGTTTCCAATTTTAGACAGTTCGGAGATGTGGACAGGGCAAAGGGTTGTGCCTCTTAGAATCAGCGCTAACTGCGAGGTTGGTCGTCTTTCTGTGCCTTGTACTTTCCACCTTCCCTGCTTCTTCTCCACCTGGAGCCTTTTCTCCACCATTCAGGGAGCCTTTGGCTGTTCGGGAGCTTGCTGTGCCCCACCCTGCTCGATCCAGATTCCTGCCTGAGTCATCGGGACAGCTCTCCCGCACGAAGAACTAGTTGGAGCTTCCCTGTCCTGAGGCCTCCTGGCTATCTCTGGCCAAGCCACTTATCGGCTTCCTCAGAAGCCCCTGCGTTGTAATTCCTTCTGGGTACTTCCCTGGCAGTGCCTTCTGCGAGCTTGCAAAGTGGGTGTCCTGCTGGGATGCTTGTTGCGTTAGTAATGTGCTGAGCCCGCCACATGATGAGAGCCTGGAGAGGGTCCTCCGAGTGCTCTGCAGCGATAAGCCACTCGGGTCAGCGATGCCGGGCATCCTCCCGTGAGAGAGGATGCCCGGCTTTGAGGAGACTGAACTGCCCTGTCGCTTCACACAGCCGGGGGAGGGGAAGGTGGAGTGGCAGTCCCCAGCACTTAGGCCAGCAATTTTTCTCACCATGGCACAGGCGATCAGCATTTGACCCGAAGCACAATATCACTGCGAAGAGGGGACAGGATAAAATAAACATGCAAAGAATTGAAATCACTACCCCCACAGTTCCCAAAATATTTTCCATGCAGAAACATTTCAGTTTCCAGGGCTCTCCCCCGGCCCCCAGTTGTTTTACTGTACTAAAATACACAGATAATATTTATTACTGAAACTATTTTAACTAAACAGCCCAGCGATGCTAAAAATATTCACAATGGTATGTAACCATCATCACCATAAAGTTTTTTCATCTGATAAAACTGATGTTCAAACCCATTAATAACACCCCTGTTCCCCCTTCCCTTCCATCCCTGGCAAACATCATTTCACTACCTGGTATAACTGTCTCTTCCAAAAGAAAAAAACAAAACATTTAATTTGGAGAATTGTATCACTGAACATTTTGATAGATGTTTGGAATTGGGGACATTGACGTGTAATGATTGTTCACATTTAACTGGGTGCAGTGTGGTATCTTAACACAGGCGTGGAGCCAGCACATGTTCAACCACACCTCCCTGCCCTTATCATTTATCCTTGGAAACCTGGAATTTCCCCCTCCTAGGGATCTTAATACACACCAATGAAAGACTCCCGTTGAGCCTCTCTAGATGGGGAGACCCCGCTTC
>NW_026596143.1:1447450-1530306 GCF_907164565.1 Psammomys obesus | reverse complement strand
ACCCGGAACAGGGAAGGCGGGAAGGCAGTGGGTGGAGTCACGCACCCGGAACAGGGAAGGCGGGAAGGCAGATGTGGGTAGAGTCACGTACCCGGTTCTTATCCAGAGTGTTTCAGGCGCCCAACCGCAGCAGATATCCTGCTGTTGGGCATCTGTCCCGCCTTGCCTCTGACCCTGCACTGCTCCAGTCTTGTAAAATAGTGTTGACAGCATTATGCTAGGGCTTTATTCTTTCAACCACCTCCCCAGTGACTCTGCCTGTTCTGTGAGATAAACACACACCTCCTTTAATCACGGTGGTTCTCAACCTGCTAGCTCTCTGGCCCTTGAACACAGTTCCTCATAGTGTGGTGACTCTCCACCACTGAATTGTTTTTGATGCTACTTCATATCGGTAATTTTGCTACGGTTTTGAATCATAATGTAAATATTTTTTAAGATAGAGGTTTGCCAGAGGGGTCCCGACACACAGGGTGAGAGCCACTGTTACATCTCTTCCTGTGCTCAGCCGTAAAACCTGGACAGAAAGCAGAAAGCAGAAAGCACAGCAAATAACTCTGGGATCAGCTGAATGACAGGGTTTCTTTGCTCTATAAACTTGGGTCCCCGTTACTCCGTTACTGTGGATCTTAATGAGGATAGGATTTTTAGCTAGTGACCCCCTCTCTGGTTACATCTGTCTCCCCCCCCCCCCGGGTATTCTAAGAGATATGCTGTTCTGCTGAAGTGTGTCCCATGTCCACATGGGGATTAGATGGATATGACTCTGCCCACATTGCATATGGATGTCACAGTTTTTGACACTTGTCCCATTTGGTAGTCATTTTATGGTGACTTTAGCTTGGTCTCACTGATGGCCAAGCTAATGGCTATGAAACAGTTACTCTAGTTTACCAGAAAGACCAGGTTGGTTTTTGTGTCCCTGTTGAGTGAGTGATTCTTGAATAGAAAATCAGAAGCCCAAGGTCCATCTGGTTCTTTAGCTTGGCTTTTCATGAATCTGAATCAAGATGGCAGCCATGGCTGAGTCTTTTGAGATCCAAAGTCTTTCTCAATCAGTTATTATTCGTAGGTGGATCTACTTCCTTCTAGCTTCAGAACTTAGAATGTCACAACTTCAAGGATGACTGAAGAACCTTGTCTAGCTTCCAATTTCTCTAACATTACACTCAGCCGAATAGCTCAGGTACATCTATAATAATTTTTCTATTGATTAACTTAAAGTCAACTCAGTAGAGTCCTCAATTGCATCTTTAGAATCTCCTCTGCCACACACACACAAAAAAATCATGGTGTGCTATCCCATCATAGTCATAAATCTTGCTACACTCAAGGAGAGATGACTACAAGGCTCTACATAAGAGGCAGAATTTGAGACCCATGCTGGAGTTCTGTCTGTCATATGAAGTTTTCTAAAGTAAATGTCAGAAGGCAAGTCAGGAAAGGACATTGAAATAAACCCAGAAGCTCCAAGCAAGAAGAAAGCTCAGAGCATGATGGTCACAGGTCAAGGGTGCAACTCACAATTTAATGTCATTCAAAGGGCTACAAGCACTTCTGCTCACATGGGCAAAGGCAGTCAACGTATGTGGTGATTAGGTAAGGTATATATCAACGTTAAATGAAGAAGCTCAAAAAATTCTTATAACGTATGTGTGTGCCTCATGCATATTATGGACACACATATAAATGTGTACATATACCACACAATATACGCTTTAGTTTTTTCTAAAAGATGTTATTTGTGTGTGGTATGATGTATGTGGTGGAGTATGCCATGAGGCACCTGTGTTGGCCACAGGACAACTTTGTAGAGTCATTTTTCTCCTTTCCCCTCTACATTGGTTCTAGGGATCAAAGGTAAGTGGGCTTGCAGCGAGTACAGTACCAAAGGAGTCATCTCCCGGTCCCATATACACGCTGTAAAAGATTCTTTTAAAAAGTAACTTTCTACACAGTGTTATTAATTTTTTTTTTTTTTTGTGTGTGTGTGTGTGTGTGTGTGTTAGCTTGGGCTTGGGCTTGTCCATTTTTCTTCAGCTGAAAATGCTTTCCAGTTTGCCATTTGATTCCTTCTGTCTTTGAGTTAGTATTACTGTGAAGAGACACTACAACCACCACAACTCTTATGAAGGAAAATATTTAATTGGAGGTTGCTTGTAGTTTTAGTCTACTGTCATGATGGCGTGAAGCTTGGCGGCACGCAGGCAGACTTGGTGCTGGAGGGGAAGCTGAGAGTTCTACATCCAGATCTGCAGGCAGCAGGAAAGAGAGTGAGACTGGGCCTGGCTTGTCAAAGCCACCCCCAGTGACACACTTCCTCTAACAAGGCCACGTCTCATCCAATAGGGCCATACTAATTGTGTCACTCCTTCTGACTATATGGGGGCCATTTTCATTTGAACCACTGCACTCGCTTTGATCCATTTGCTATGCCTAAGTTTGTTGTTCAATTCGCACCGCTAAGATATTTATCAATTGCTAGAAGTAATTTTTGATCTGGTCACCTACTTTACAGCCTAGGATGTGACCTACTTTGTTAATTCCTTCTTGTCCACGTGAAGATTGCATTTTCCTGTTGTTAAATGAAGTGTTTTATAGGTGGCAATTATGATAAATTGGTTAATAGTAATATCAAAATCTTTGATGAGCTTGCTAATTTTCTCTCAACTTGTCCTAGCATTTGCTATGAGCCAATTATCTGACTGTAGAGTGTAGCCTGTGATTTGTTGATTCTCCCGGTTCTGCAGTGTGGTGTGAAGTTATACGGTGTCCTTTTGTTACTGGTATTGTCACTCCAGCTTTTTTCATTCTTTTTATCTGAGTGAATCACTTTTAATCTTTGGAACCCTGACCTATATTGTTATAATAATAAAAATATATATATACAAATAGTACCCACTTACATATTTTTTAATCCCGTTTGATTACGGTTAATGTAATAATCGATATGATTAGATTCAAGCTTGGTATCTTGCTATGTAGCACTGTCTTCTCTGGGGTCTCACCGGGTTCAGTCCCCAGCACTGAAGAAACCAAGGGGAGCAGTCATAGAGTAAACAAGGCATAAGTGCTGGATTTGAAAGCTTGAGGTTGTGGTAATAAATACCATCCTGACATTAAATCGTATGCCATCCTCAAAATGCAAGATTCACTCTAAAAAAACAAAACAGATGTTTTCAAATACAGGAAAACTGAAAAAATTCACCAACAAAACTATAGTACAAAAAGGCTTAAAAGAAATCCTGTAAACACAAAGAAAATAATGCCAGATGGAATCTATACAAATGAATTAAAACTTAATAAAATGGCAAGTATTTTTTTCTTATTAGATGCTTTATAAGATAATTTCATGTTTAAATAAAAGAAATAAAAGAAAACTGTTTATAATTTATTTATAAGTAAAGTAGATGATAAAACATAAAAACAATGTGAGGTAAAGTTTTCTGCTTTAGCTTTTAAACCATACACGAAACAGTAGATTACACCAGCATACCAACAATAAATCTGAGGTATGTACTCTATCATACCTCATGTATGATAATGTAAACTACATTTTACCACAAAAATAACACAACAGGTATTTGCAGTTACAAAACCAACAATAGAAAACAATCAAACAAAACCCAAGTTAATCCAAAACAAGACACAGAAGAACAAGAAAAAGCCAATAAGGAAGAGACGACATCTAAAACCCATGGGCAGTCATTCTCCTTTGTCCTTGGAAGATTTACTGACCGGTGCCCAGGGGATGCTGGAGTCTGTGATACTACTAAACATTACTCATATTTCACTGTAGTTTTCATCTGTATAAATCTGAGTTAAGTATGGTTTTTGAAACAACCTTTTACTTATGCATAGTTTTCTGAATGTCTGGAATAGAGTTGTAATAACTGTTACGGTTTTGATCAGAAATGTCATTCACAAAGTCATGTGGGAGACAGCTGATTCGAATGCTGTGTGTGATGGAACCGTTAGGACATGAATGAGGCCTTGTTGGTATATGTCGGTCTTTAGGGCATGTAGGACTTTACGGTTTATAACCTAATCTGTTTTTCTGTCTGTTCTCTGCTTCCTGATCTGCTAAGATAAACAGGCCACATGTCAAGCTACTACCCTTACAAAACAGGCTGCTGCAGGATGGACTTAATACCTCAGAAACTGTGAGCCAAAATAACCCCATCCTCCCGGAACTTGCTTCTGTTATGTGTATTGTCATAGCTCTAAGAGACTTTATCAATAACAGCATCTCTGCTAATGCACTTGCCACTAATTCTATCGTCTTTCAGTTCTGAGTCAGTTTTGAATAATAGACTATTCTCCATCTCATACATTATGTATTTTTTCTCATACTTTGAATATCTGAAAGTGGTGGATTGGATGCCAGCCATTGTCGTGACTGTTTTGGTTCTCCTATACCCATTCTCCGGAGGTCAATTAAGTTACTGAAAAACAGCTCGAGGCTCTCAGGTATAGACGTGTGAGGTAGATCTGTCTGGAGCAGTGTTTGGTCTGGGAATAATTATTTCCCGCTGCTGAGTAATGGTCTCTATGGATAGTCTTTCTACTGTGCACCAATTTTTTTTTCCCTCTAGTTACGGGATGGTGGGTAGGCTATCTTCTTGACTCATGATGATTAATGGATGCTATTATCTAACCTAATCCTTTCAGAGATTTCCCTCTTAGCAGTGTTCAGTATCTTCATATGTGTGAAGACTCGGCTGATGCATGGGAGCTCCTCTGCAGGGTACTCTCTGTGCACCCGTCTTTTCTCTGGGTCTCTTTTCTGGAAACTCTAGTTGCCTGCTCTTTTGGACTGTTGTCTCCATTTCTTTGTCTGAGGGAGTCCACCAGCCTCTGCCTGGGTTTCCCTTCCAGGACAAGAGCGAGGATTATCTCATTTTCCTCTCATTTCTGTTACACATGACCAATTTATTATGATTCTTGTCTCATACACTTTGCTTTTTTTTTTTTTTTTCTTGTATGTGTTAATGTCAGGCAAAGGCAAAAATCTGTTCTTGGTGCTCCATCCTGGGCAGATGCAGTTCTTCAAGCGGCATAGCCCTACATGTGCTTCAGATGATCCCACAGCCTCTGACTGACAGGCAAACAAGGCACTGGGAGGCTGAACGTGGAAGCCCTGAACATGGTTAGCCTGTCTTTGTTCCTGATGTGGACTCTGGTGGGAGGGCGCACAGGCCTCATTTCCTACAAAAGAGATTTTAACAGAATCTCTCCAGCATAGAGCCTTACTCGAGGATAATTACATTATAGACACTGATGGGAATTATAATCGCAATTATGCCAATTTCCGTATTTACTGCCCAGGGTTACAAGCACTTGAGCAATTACATTTTATTAAGTGTAGCCACTTAAACATAGCTCTGCTTTACAAATACTGCCTTGTACAGTATTTACTTTTAAAATGTCCAAGGAAGGGTATATATTCTTATAAAAGGCTTTTTGTCTTTATTTTTCTTAGACAGAACAAAAGAGGAAAACATGCCTCGTGTCTGTTTTGACCTGTCTACCAGGCCACTGTGGAACTCCTGAAAAAGATTTCAGAGCATGTTTTCTGAAGAAACTCCCCAGTCCTGGCTCAGTGCTCTGACGGGAACAGCTCACATCCTGCATGGCAACAAATAAGAGAACTGGTCACATGAGAAGACAATTAGGACAGGAACTTTAGGCATATCCGAGATCTCTTTATTTATACTGTTCAGATTTATTTGGCTAACCATCAAAAGCTGATAATTTAAATAGATGTAGAACTAGATGGAGACAGAGTCAGATGTTTACATTATCGTCACCAGGAAAATGAACCATGAAGGCACACTGGCTTGTCCTAAGTCTAGGACTTCGCTCTTCTCTGAATTTCTGGGGATGTAGTGAGCCTTTAGTGCTCATCAAGACCCCCACGGTAAAGGCTAGAGTACCTGTCAGTCATCTGTAGTGGAGGCTAGTGTATCTCTGTCATTCACAGTGGAGGCTAACATATCTCTAGTAAGAGTCTCAGGGGGAAAGCCATTAATTAAATACGAAGTACCAGAACATGCTGCAACCACTTACAGCTAGCTAAGACTATTGGATATTTTTCTCCTCACATAGCACCAATAGAACCTTCTAATATGGTAAAAGCTATTAAGTAGAGATAAAACTTCCAGGTTGGTACCATCTTGATTTCGCCATGTTCTATGACTTAATTATGTGGTGCCTTTGGTCATAGGGTCTTACTATCAGATTTCCTGGAGGGTAATCCAGATCTATAGCAATACCCTGTAATGTCTGGCTGTGGGGTGAGTGTGCGTGGACTATACTGATCAATGGCTCAAGAAGCAGTAACCTAAACTTGGCCCTGAGCTTTTTATTTGATGGCTTATGGGACCCCAATGTCTGGGCTAGACATCAGTCTCCCTAGTGTAGGGTAACTCCACTGAAACTCTGATTACACATGGATATGTCTATATTTTAGAAAGCTTCTTACAGAAGTAGGTTTCCATATGGCATCTTCAAAGGTCCTTAGTGTTAGTTATCTCTTCCCGTATACCCCTACCACACCTTCCCACACTCCATACCATTTAACCCTTCCTGTTAAATTCCTCTTTCCCCTTCCTACCACCCGTGTTCTATTCCTTCTTCATTGAAACGCCTCACCATCGCCCCTTACTACTTTCTTCATGTCTCTGGGCCAAAAAATTTAAACACATATCCAAAGATTCAAGGCTAGCATCCACATATGAAAGAGAATACATGATTTTTGCCCTTCTGGATCTGGTTTCCTCACTCAGGGCAACTGATTCCGGGCCTATCCATTTACATGAAATTTTCATAATTTTATTTTTTTAAACAGATGAATAAAATTCCATTGTAAATATGCACGACTTTTTCATTATCTGTCCGTCCACTGATGGACATCTAGGCTGTTTTTATTTCCTGGCTTCTATGAACAGAGCAGCAGTGAACACGGATGAAAAGGTATTTCTGTAGTAGGATATAGGGTTCTTTGGGTGTATGGCCAGTAGTGGGATAGCTCAATCACGTGGCAGACCCAGCAGTTTTTCTGAGGACTCTTCACACTGATTTCCATAGTGGCGTCACAAGTTCACACTCCAGCCAGCAGCAAATGCACGTTCCTCTTTCCCCATATCTTGCTTACACTTCATGCTTCACAGGATGCGTGATATAGCAATCATAATAATACACACGTGCAATGAATAAATACATACATTTCATCACAAATGTGCCTATAAGTCTTGCATGTCATACTAGTGATTTGGTTTCAGAGGACCATACAAAATGGCATATAACACGTAGTCTAAGAATGAGGCAGGCTGTATTATTATTATTATTTTTTATTTTTTTCCCATTTGTGACTTCCCCCTTTTGTCTGAGAAGTTTTTTATGTGACGCTGAGTATATAAGTGTATAAGGTAGATAAGCAAAGCAAACATTTCTGGATAATGAAGTACATGTTAAGACAATTATTTAGTATACTAAGTTTCCCATTCATTAACAATGAAGACAGTTTAATGGTGAAACAGTTGCATGTGCTTGTCTTTACACGAATTAAATTTTTGCTCAGTATTTGATGCAGAAGGAGGCATGGCACTTTCAGTATTTTTCAGAGTCGACTGATATTTCTGTTTTATAATCATCCATACTGACAACACAGCTTTGCATAAATACATAGTACAAACGGCCGAAGTATATTCACAGGCATTTCAGAAATTGCTGGAAATTCTGTCCTAAATTCAAGCCAAGGACCTTTTGTGGAACGTAAGTAAGCTCCTTAAACAGTAATTTTTGAAGCCAAGCATTCCAGTAGAATGCAATCCCAAAATAAACTAATGTGATACCCACATACTGAGGAATGATGTAAGAAAATGTTAAATGTCTCAGTTTTCCGCAATTAAACCACTGTATTTCTGGAAGAGCAGAAATGAACACTAAAGGACAGTGAAAACACTTCATTGTGTCACGTGTAATATCCTGGAACTGAGCTGAGGGATTTGGTCAGCATTGGTTGGCACACATAATGGGCATAGTTCGTGTACCGAGAGCAGGTTGGGTGTCCGGAACCGAGACTAACTTTGCTAAGCTGAGCCAGAAACACTTGAGACTCATTATGTGCTTGAGTTGGAATTTTCAGTTGTAGTGTGCACTCAGAGAAACAGTTTACCATTGCCAGAATGTTCCCAGTGCCCACATTCAGTCACGTGATTCCATACGGGGGCTCGTGACTCACAGTTTCAGCAGCTGTTTACATTAAGTGTGCTCGGTGATAGCCACATGATGGAATCAGCTGATGGTGCAGCTGTTAAAATGCACCCCATCCTTACGTGAGGAGTCTCAACCTTCCGTAAGGAGAGTTCAATACCAGAACAGACAGGGCAATGCCAGGATGGAGATACCGGTGTTAGTACCATAAACTAGATCTTAAGGTTTCTGGATACAATAATTCTCCAAAAAAGCAGCCTGAATCCTGCCCCACCCCCTTACCTTAGTCATCAGGGCATTTGGGGTACCATTTCTAGAAATGCTATAAACATCCATAAACTCTTCTTGAGTTTTCCTACCTTTCTTCTCTGTAGTTTATACTCTACACATCTACACAGATTTACAGTGGCGGATTGGCAAACAATTTTGCATGTTTAACACAGATATTTACAAATAATAGGCAAGTTGGAGCTGACAGTAGAAAAAAACACAGGATAAATAATTTTTCTTTCAGTCCATTACACTTAAAGGTACAAAACAGTATGATATAAGTGTGGCATTTATCTTTTGTTTCTTTGTTTGTGGATTTTGCATGTGTGTAAGAGAGAGAGAAAGAGAGATAAGGTTTCTCTGTGTACCCTTGGCTGTACTAGAACTTACTCTATGGAATAGGTTGGCCTTGAACTTGGAGATCTCCCTGCATCTCCATTCTAAGTGTTGGAATTAAAGGGGTACACCACCACCACCCAGCTCAGCATTTATCTTTTTTTTTTTTATTAACATTTATTTATACAGCATTCTGCCTGCACGTATGCTTACACACCAGAACAGGGCACGAGATTCCCTTATAGATGGTTTGAGCCACCATGTGGTTGCTGGGAATTGAACTCAGGACCTTTGGAAGAACAGCCAGTGTTCTTAAACTCTGAGCCATCTCTCCAGTCCCAGCATTTATCTTTTTAAGAGAGAGTTTTACTGGAGTGAGGAGGAGTTCTCTCTTGGCCTGTCTCTCCTCCTTGTTTGACACGCTAGCATTTTGTGTGTCTGCAGAATTTTTTTTTTTTTTTTTTTTTTTTACCTGAGATTTCAGTTTGTCCATTCCCGCTGACCCTGTTTAAGTTCTCTAGGTTGCTACTGTGGTCACATTAGCTCTTCTAGAAAGCAACTGGTCTTCTAAACATAATTTCCAATGTTGAGGCATTACCAAGAAGCGTTAGCACCTAGCCTCCCGCCAGGTGTAGAGTGAAGAAAGATGGCGGGCAGATTGACATCTCTGGTATAGGGCAATATGGGAGATGGTGATGAGAAGCTTTGTTTCCATCCCTCAGCCCTGATACCCCTTCACAAACTCAGTGGCCAAAGCATACTGCTCTGACGAACCACCGCAGTGGGAGCATTTAAGCAACCCTCTTCCAGACACTTCCCACGAGAACACCCTGAGAAAACCGGAAGTTATGATCTGCCCACATAACTTTGGATGCAAACAGTCTAACTAGAGACTCCTACAAAGGCTAGAAATGGACTGCTCTGTGGAGGCTGTTCCTCCGGGTGTGGAAACCATTGCTCTTGTCCTTGAATCAGGACACATTTCAGACATCAAGACGTTCTGGCACCTCTGTAGGTCCAGAAGGCAGTCCTGGAAGACTGGAGTCAAGCTTTTACCTGAGCACACACAAAGAGAACAATTCCCGGCATCATGAATGTGACCCTGCTCTCCTTGTGCTGGGGAAAAAAAACATAAGAAACGAAGGAAAAAGAATTGAATCCTGGCCAGTTAATAATGCAGCCCACTGGTTTGTGCCAAAGACATTGAATCTGAGATTGATGTCTGCTTTCCAAAATGATCCAGGCCTTCAGGAAACACATACCCTTCTCCCTTACACACCATTTGTCTTTTTAGGCTCAGCTACCTTGAAGTCACCTCTTTATACTAATGGCAACACCCCGAATTAGCCTCCATTCACAAATTATTTCTGATGGAAGCAGCCTCGCTGGGAAAACATTCAGCCTATTTAACTGGAGAGGAGCCATTGCCAAGAAGTTAGCCTGGAGGATGACAGTAATTAAATGATGGTAATATTTAGGATCTTGCAGTTATAACAAAGGAAACTTTCTTTGTCTTGGGTGGGGACATCTTGCCTGTGTCTGGGAAAGGAGGCAAGGATGGGGGAGGCGCTCTTGTGGGGGTGTGAGAGAGGGGAAGAGAAGACAGGCAGAGGAAGCCGTTCCTGGGGGTGAAGGGAGAGACTGAAGCCACCAGCGGTGACAGAGGCTTAATGTCAATATTCATCAGAGAAGGCCCCGTGGTGTCTCCTCCCAAGACATCAGAATAGGTGAGCGATGGAACAAAGCCATGCTCCTTGTTAAACGGTTTTATTGTCTGCAGAGGAATGGCAACGAGAGGGAGGTGGAGGCTTTCAGAAGGAGGGTAAGAGAAAGCATACAAAACAGCTACAGGCACATGTATCTGGGTGAAGTCTGCACTGTGCAGGCTGGTGACATAAGGCTGGAACAGACTTCAGCTGTGGCCCCACTCACATTCTTGTCTTGCCGAGAAGAAAGACCTTCTAAGGCGGGAACCTAAGACCTAATCATGAGACTTTCCTCTTTCTTGCCATGTGAATTTCTGAACAATCAACCACCCATCTAGAAAGGAGAGCTTTCCCCCTCGGCAGCCAGCCTGCCCTCCAGCCTGCACACCAACATGTGTGCTGAGAAGCTGACGCCCACTCTGTGGTCCTACATGTGTGAGCGCACCCCAGCTGTTTCATCTGCTGCTGTGTGTATCGGTCTCAAAAGTTAGTTTTGACACAGAGATCAAAGGGATGGATAAATCCTGCGAATCTCATAAGTAATGACGTTTGTGCCATTTCCTTCAGCTAAAGCCATTTCATCTGTTTGGCTCAACAAGAGGATAAATGGAATATGAAGGTCCCAGCTCAGGGCCAGGGTTCCAAGCATGTGGGAAGAGCCTGCATGTTTTCATCATTACTGCTTGAGATGGAGGAGCGCCATTCGGGACCTGGTCCCAGGTCAACCTCTCCACACACTGCTGGAGTTGGGCTCTTGCTAAGAGAGTTTGAACCATGGTAGGTTTCTGCAGAGTCAAAGATTGGGTTGCAGCCTACTGTATCCACTGGGACTCTCTGGGTGGGAGGTAGGAGCATGCAGAGAGCAGGAGGAAAGCGGAGAGGAATTTAGACCACAGCATCTTCCCCTACCAAAGAAAAGCAAGGTTGACTTGGGCTGGCTTTCACTTCTAGTTCTTTTGAAGTGACTCATGGGAAGGAGTTGGGAACCCTTCAAGAAGGGAGAGGAGAGGAGGTATGAGGGAGCCTTCCCTTGCTTCCAGGGCTCTTAATTTTACTTTTTTAATATTGAGGTGAAGACATGTTCATTGTAGAAGACACACAATGACCTTATGGAGAAATTTACATCCTAAATAATTGCAAAGTTAAAAGATAAAGAAGCATTAGCCTTCGGGAGAATTTCAGCATTTAGTTGTAATTTTATATCCTGCTTTTTCCATCTCAGTAGTCATATGCAGGGCGTTTTTCAAGGACATTGCGGCATCCGCAGAACAGTGTCCTTTTAAAAAAGCAGCTGACTCGTGTCTTGCAGCATGGGTAACCTGTAAGCTATTCAAACATTTCCTAACACCAGCTACTTATTATTGGGGAATCCCTCCCCCCACCCCGGCACCCTCATTATATACAAGAAAAGCTTCAGTGTTTGCAGTTGTTTGTACATTGTGTGTGTTTGTGACTGCATCGGATTCTAAAAAGGCAGTCACAGAAGCGGGGCTGCTGAATTCATTCTCAGTGTGCTTCTAAAACTTAGCAGACAGAGTATCACCCTGGGCCAGCTCTCAGACGGTAGCCTGTGTGTGGTGGGGTGTGTATCTTTGTGAGTGTTTGCAGTGTCTCTATAGGTATGGTTTTATGGTGTCTGTGTGCTTGTGCTTGTGTGTGTCAAGTCTGGGTGTTTGTGTGTCTCTGTGTTTGTCTATGGTGTCGCTCTGTTTTATGTATGGTATCTGTGTATTTGTGACATCTGTGAATGCTTATAGTGTTTGTGTGTCCCTGAGTGTGGTACCTGTATGCTTTTGTATGGTATCTCTGTGTCTGTGGTACTGTGTTTGTGTGCAAGGTGACATATGGAGGTACAAAAGGGGAGAAGGCACTGCAGCCTTGTTCCAGGGAGTCCCTTATATAATAATAATAATAATAATAATAATAATAATAATAATAATAATAAATACTCATAAAAAGAATATTGTGTGACTGAGGAAGACACCTGATGCCAACTTTGGTTGACACACTCACACACATGTGCACATATGCATGAACATATACATGCACAGATTAGAAGAGGCAGCCATGCACTCATGGAAAACTCCGTCATAAAGACTGGCTTTGTGCTCATGTGAACTGAGGGACTTACAGTGGCCTCTGGGTCACAGGCCTGCTGAAGGCCCTTTCATAATTCATTCAGAGGGAGCAGGACTCTGCCATGACCTTGACCCCAGACCCCAGGCCTCCAAAATTGTGCAAGAATAAATTTCTGCGGCTTAGACCAGCCGACTTCTGCTATTTTGTTACAGTAGTTTAAGGACCATTACACGCTCACTTTCACCCAGGAGCTCAGTTTGTAGATTTTTGAGGAATTCTACTCTCTCTTTACATCCACTTTTTCTTCACAGCTATTTTATAGATAGGGAAAGCAGGTCCTAGAAAGATTAAATAATTTATTGGAAAATACTTCTTTAGAAAATTATGGCAAAGAATGATAATGGCATCTATTCATAGCCAATGGTCTGGAAGCCTTCAGGTGCCAGAAACAGAGACACCACGTGTGAGGAGACAACTCAGACGATGCTGACTTCCACTGTAATATCGGAATTGCCCTTTATAAAAACCCCTGACAGAGAATGGTGCAGACACTAACCCACATCTTCTATTTTCATGTCATGAAATGCCAAAGTATGCTTTGAAAAATCCTATGTTCACAAGTTCTTGTGTAAATGTCTGGATTACAATCCCAAAGGATTAAGCTCCCAAGACTCAAACAAGATGCAAGGGACAAGGAACAAACAGATGCCACCGGAGATCCAGGTTTTCAATGTTGAAGGGGTCAGGTTTAGGTAAGGTGCCTTTAGTACCTCTGCATCTCTTCTGAGTAATGACAGGCTACACTTCATGCCAAGGTTCTATCAAAAGCATGTATGTGGGAGGTTACACACAATAGCCTGGGTAATTGCATCTTCACATTGGAAGAGGCAGTTCAGAACTCCAAGTCAGTGTGACACTCAGAGTGGAGAAAGGGTTGGGTGGTAGATGGCCCAGAAGGGTGGGATTTCTCACTTTGGGAAGAGGATTGTCAAAGTTACTGCTCTATCGCTGTGAAGAGACACCATGGCCAAGGCAACTCTTATAAAACGAAAGCATTAAAGTGGGGTCTCATGTACGTACAATTTCAGAGGTTTAGTCTGCTTGGCAGGGAACATGGAGCTCTAGGCTGGGCGCTACATCTGGATCTGTAGGCTGAAAGAGAGAAGGATAGAACCTGGGCCTGGTGTGGCCTTTTGGACCATAAAGCCCACCCCCAATGACACTTTCTCCAATAAAGCCCCACCCCCTAATCCTTCTCAAATAGTACCATTCTCTTATATCTAAACAATCAACTACACGAGCCTATGAAGGTGGGGAGGCTTATTCTCATTCAGACTCCCAGAAGGACTATGGAAAGGTCTCCTCCACGTTACATGCATTTTTATTATCTGGGGAGACAGTCCACGGGGCTCTGTTATAGAGCTCTGTGACCAACCTCTTTCCTCTCGGGAGCTGGGACCCTTGTTTAGAAAGGGAATATGAAGGGTTAAAATAGAGTGGCATGAGGAAAAGGAGCTGGGGAATCTCAACAAAAGTGTAAATAACTAATCCTCGATCGGTGCACCCCATCAAACAGATCAATCAAATCAAATCCTGGGTGGGGTATAGCTCAGCGATGGAGTATTTGCCTGTCATGTGCACTGTCCCAGGTTCTATTCCTCACTGCCCAAACTATATACAATATTCCTCATCTCCCTGTATGTTTTTTGCACCTCCACATCACTTCTCTCCTTCCAGCTGACTGCATTTCCTTGTCTCCTTCATACCCAGGTTTTACCTGTGTGTTTGGAGGGAGAAGGAAGAACTTGGTCTCACTTGTCTTCTGTGGGGGTTGAGGGTGAGAGAAGGTTTACCTGAGCGCTCTTTGGGGAGGAGGTGACGTTATTAGGTGTCGTGGCCTTACTTCATGGGACTTTCCCCACCTCATTGGAACCAGCGTTCTCTGAATGAGCTCCCATTAGAAGCTAGAGGAGGGACTGACCGCACAGTGGAACCGTGAGGCTGTCAGCCCTGTGCTGCCACACCCTATCCCGTTCCCCCAGGAAGATGTGGGAGGGAGGACCTGAACACAAAGGGTTGTGAGCGCATCTGGGAGTTGGAAGGATGCTGGCTGGAGGTGGAGTGGAAGGAAGGTGAGATAGCCATGACTCACTCTGAAAGAATTGGGGTGTTGGAGCTTATACATTGTCAGGGACTGGAAAACAAACTTGGATGACCTTAGATTTAGCTAATGGGAACATTGATTTCCTTTATGAAGTTCAGCCAAATGCACTTAATTTCTACTTCAACATTGCCAGCAAGTATTTTTCAATTCTTACAGTAAAGTCCTCTCTCTCTCTCTCTTTTTTTTTTTTTTAGGTCACCTTTGGTGTTTCCCAGCTGCCCCTTTAGAAAGCTTCAGAGGGATGGCTCAGTGGTTAAGAAGGCTTCACTCAGTGATAATGTCTTAATTCAGCAAGGTACCTGACTATTAATTACATTGCTCATAAACATGTTTTCCTTCCCTTTTCAGAAAAATAAGGGAAAATGACAGACCGTAATCCTTCAAGAGTCAGTATATTGTCCCGCGTTTATAGCGTTACTGTATATATATGATCCCCTCTCTGGCAATCCTCCTCTAGGCTTACCTGTCCACCAACCGTTCAACCAAGCCTGGTGATGCCATTCACTAACAGCAGGAAGCTGGATGGACTCAGAAACAACACAAAAGGAAAGCAGGCTCTTTGTTAGCTCTCCTGGCTGCATTGCATCATAATTATGGTTTTATACAGCCACCGAATTCTTTTTATTCCCCTAGGCAACAGCTCAGAAAGCAAACGTTTCTTTCATTTTTATATGCTTCAGTGTTAAAACATGCATAGACCCTGTGAGCTGACAATTATTAGCAAATAAAGAATGGTTTATTACCTAACCTAGTTACTGTGACCGTATTTCATATCACAACAGGACAGTTTCACCATCCCTCTCCCTGGAGGCTGTGGAAGAAACCCATCTCAGAGTTTGAGAAGTGGGGTGCAGCGACTCTCCCTGGCTGGCTGCCATTATTCCTCTCCTGCTCCCATCTACCCCCACCCTAATGAATATTCAGCCTGCATCCTTCAACCAGGAGTTTGAATAGGACGCTTCCTGTTTTTCTTACTGGAGATTGACTGTTGTCCTGGGTGAAAGGG
Organism: Psammomys obesus; assembly: GCF_907164565.1. NCBI lineage: Eukaryota > Metazoa > Chordata > Mammalia > Rodentia > Muridae > Psammomys > Psammomys obesus. The sequence continues at coordinate 1,514,528 of NW_026596143.1, read as the reverse complement.
ATTGTTTATGAGAACCTGCAGCTGGGATTTCCTGTTTATTTTATTGTTTTTTTAAAAATCATGACCCTGGTCCTGGAGACAACATACATCTCACAGTTTCAAATAATGTCTTGTATATTTGGACAGGTTAGCCACTGCTGTCTATATTGCAAGATTTTGCCTCCGTCTACCTCTCCTATCTCATTGGGAGCAAATCAAAGGCAGTTTTATTATCAAAAGCAGACCTTATTAATTTCTTATTTTTTTTTATTTTTTTTAGGGTGCGTACCACAATGCTCAGATCAAAAGAGAAGCTAGGTCAAATTTATCTGGTGGATAGATGGTCCTAACGTTTTTAGAAAGAGACACTTTTAATTATCCATCATTAACTTTAGGCTAAGAAAAGGGTAAGGGGAGATAAAAACCCACTTGTGTGATTTTTCTTTTCTTTTTGGCAGAGCTTTGATTACAAGTGCTCAGGGCTTTCTTTCTCTCTCTCTGTCTGTCTTTCTTTTTCTCCAACAATGGATTTTTCCATACTGACTCAGTGTTTCTTACAGATATACTCTGTAAATGGTGACTCTCCCATGCTGGTTGTAGGGTTTGTTGGCAAAGGTGCTAGTGCACCTTTCCTAATGTTACTGGATAGACCGGGAAATTGTAGAAATTTGGCAATCCAGTGATGTTTTTGTTGTGTTAACAGAATTCATGGAGGAAGCATGTTTGAAAGTATGATTCTTCTGAAGCTGTGTATAGGCAGCTGAACACTAGCTATTTAAGACATGTAGCTTTTTGGGATGGGGTGGGGGATGATTTAGACTCTTGGAAGAAAATGTGGAGGTTTTCCAGAGCTTAAAGGAGATACATAATTTAGCTGGACCGTTATGGATGGCGTTTGCATTTGTCATCTGGGGGAGATGATACAAACACCTTGCAATTTCCTTAGCAGTGGTTTTTTCCCCCTCCTTCTTTCTTCTTCTTCTTCTTTTTTTTTTAAAGGCTTCAAATGCACATTGCAAACATCATTTCATGAGTCCTAAACTAAGCCCAAGAAACAGATACAATTAACATTTAGCCAAACACCTCACTGGCTCCCTGCTGCTCAAGGAATGATCTCCCACAGCTGCCCTCTGTCGGCCCCACCCTTCCAGCCACAAAGAACTACTGCAGGTTTTCAGCTTCCCACGAGTTCTCTCCCCTTCATGCCTCCTACTACACGGGTCCTTCCACAAATACTTCTCCTAGTCCATTGTCCCTCCCAACTCCTGGCCCTCCTTTGAAGGCAGAAATTTTAAGGCCCTCTCCTGGCAACAGCTTCCTGATTCCTACTTCTGTTGGGTCCTTTGCTGTTCCTGAGAAACTAAGAAACCTAAGCACAGACATTTTCAGAATCATCACAGCTTTTCTGGGAAAAGTGTGAGCTCAGGACTGTCCTTTTTGGTGCTTCTCTGTGTCTTTCTGTTTAAATATTTGAACTGATACACTGTCAGAAGTACCTGCCAAAATAGTTTAGAAGGAAATGCGGGAATAGGCATGTCCAGCTTCCTGAAGTGTAGCTCGGTCTACTTTTGTTAGATCACCTTAGCCACCCGAGGAAAAAGTGTACCACACTCAGCTGTTATGGATGTTTTAACCTATCTATTAGTAGATTGACCATATTAGGTTCTGTTATGAGAAATTGCTAGAAAATTGCATGACCTTTCTGATTACAATGCAAACTGTCTTTTTTATTTAATATTACTTAAAATAAATGCTATGTTCAGGCTGAGAAGCCTTTCAGCCAAAATAAGCTGGCTTATGGCCGTGCTGTTTTAATTGCTTTAGATATTTATTGTGCTTAATAGTATTTGAGGCAGTAGAGAGTCAGGAGAGTAGATGCAGAAGACCGTGCCACCTTTGGTGTGAAGATAACATCCGGGAAGTTCATTGTTCTCATATATGCAGTTGGAAGTGGCAGCATTAGCAGCCACCTCGTAAGGTTACTGAGAAAGGGGTAGAGTGTAGTCATTATTTTTGTTTAGCTGTCTCCAAGCATCAGACAGAAATAACTCATAGAGAGAGAATATTTATTTTGGCTCATAGTTTCAGGGACTTTTTGTCTACTGTGGCCAGTGCCATTGATATAGGGCCCATTCCATGCAGAACATCTTAGCAGCAGGTGTGTGTAGAACAGAGCTGTGGCAGCCAGGAAGCACGGAAAGACAGGTTTCCAGAAGGGGCTACAGAAAAATCTGTCCTCCTAGGACATCCCAAGAAACCATTTCTTCCAACCAGGACTCAACTCCTATCATCTATCACCACCCAATAACGCCATCATTGTATGAATCCATTCAATCCTTTGTGTATATGAATCAGAAGGATTCATTTGCTTATCAGGTCCAAGTCCCTGTCTCTATAAACACCCTCACAGACACACTCAGAGCTACATTTTACTAATCTCCTAGGCATTTCTTAGCTCAGTCAAGCTGATAATCAGCATTCACCACTACAGGGTGTTAAGCTATGAATGTGTGTGTCGCTATTGCATAGGCCTCAAAGAGAGCAAAGGCTAGCCCATTTCCTTATCGTAGACACTAGAGGTGCCCTCTCCAGTTTCACGTTGGTCAGATTAACTGCGAGTGGGTAGTTCAAAAGTTACAGCAGCTATAGGACAGTGAATTAATTTCACCGCTCTGCCTTCCTGTAATGCTAAAAAGATAGGTCAGGCCTCAAAAGTCTCATCCAGAACTTCTTGATGATAGAGGTATAGCTACTTCAAATTTTGAAGCCCAGTGGGCCAAAGCTCAGTATGGATGAGAAGTGCCTTCCACCTTCTGCCTCCATTATGGTTTCTTCTGTTTGCTCCTCATTTTGACCCAGATGGCCATCTCTCCCTGCCCCACAGGCTGCAAACTGGCACCATTAGGTCCTCATGCCTATGTGTCTTGCCCATTCCAGGAATGTTTTGTTGGGAGGGGCAGGCAGATGCCAAACAACCATTTTCAGAAGGAACAGATGAGAAAAAAAACTTGCTTAATTCTAAATCTTAAATTTACTTTTCTTTTACATATATGATCATGGTGAAAGTAGGAGCCAGGAAGGACCATACTTTCTTCCTAGTACACAACCTAACCAATTGATAGAGCCAGGGTTTTTACTACACAGCAACTCTTTTTAAGGGTGAGTTGAGTCCTTGACATCATTGTCTTCTCTCTAGGTTGCTGTTTAGCAAAACTGAGTCTACCAAGAGGCATTATTAGTGATCAAAGCTATGGTGGACAAACATCAAAGAGATGTCTGTACATAAAAAAGTAGAGAAGTTTTCATAGATACACAGTCTTATTATCTTCGACTTTGTCAAGAAAATGCACAAAACACAAATAAATGAACACTGCCCTTTTGGTTTTTGTTCTATTTTGGGGGGCTTCACTGGAGACTGAACCCATATTGAGAATGCAGACTGTAAATGAGCTACAATACCAACCCTAGTTTTATCTTATTCATTCATTTTTGCCAGTTGTCTACCAAAAATATCCTTTAATCCCAAGTGGGAAACTGTTTTGAAGTTTTCTCAGGCCCCAGCTTAGAGTCTCCATACCCTAGCCACCATCTTGGTCTTTCAGCATTCATTTCATCTAGCATCCCAGAGGATTATGCTATGGGGGTAGAAAAAGCTGTGCCCTTTGGAGCTGGAGAGATGGCCCAATGAGTACAAGCAGAACACCCAAACTTCGCAAGATCTCAGGACCCATCCAGGATGGCTAAGAACTTCTGTATCTCCAGCTCTAGGGGCATCCACTACCTCTGGTCTCTCATGGGCAACCGCTCTCACGTGCATGTACCCATACCTAGTTGGAGACACATACATGTAATTCAAAAGAAAACAACTCTTTAATTATTTAATTAATTAAAGATTAATTTAATTCTTCAATTAGGTAATTAAATACGTTAATTAACTAATAAAAGAAACCCTTTAAAACCCTGGATTCTCCTTTCACACATATCATTAAAAAAAAATAAAATAAAAGCTAAGAAAGAAACAAAGTTGGTCAGCAACCGGTCCCACAGCAGCCTAATTACTCAATTCGGGGTCTCATTTTTCCATGCACATACTAAAGAACTTGGATTTTTCTGAGTGGGCTTTAAACATGTTTAGAGCTGTACCATTTCCTCATCTGCTTGTAGGAAAAGTGGAAGAGGTCTAAGTAATTTGTATTCCCCCAGGACAAAGAGATTCTGCTATTGAAAAATCCCCTCCTGTTAAAACTATTAACATCCATCCCACAGAAACATGTGATAGCATCACGTGACTAGTCAGATGGCAAACTATACGGATAATTTATGATATGCTAGTTATTTCCGGTGCCACACCCTGACTCCATTGTCTTGGAAACCATCATAATCAAGTGACTGGGAAAAACAAAAACAAAAACAAAAAAAAAAAAAACCCTGAACTGAAGTTTCTGAGAAAATTCAATCAGTACTTGCCTGTCCCCAGGAGGAGTCCAGAGAACCAGGAGTGATGAGGAATACTAAGGAGGCCCACCTCTTCTCTCTTCCTAGTTATGTATATTCAAGTCTTCTTTTCAAATATGGGTCATTGTCAGAATATTTTTTGTTACAACAAATTTGGAAGCAGAATGTTCTGTTTCACAAACATATAAGAGATGCATCCAATTTGTTCCTAGCCTAAGGTAGATTTTCAATGCATACATGCTTAACTGAGTTAATGAATTTTGATAACTTGAGGAGAATTCATAATGCTTGAATATAAGATTTGAACTAACTAGCAACCAAACCACTTCTGAAATTTTTTTAACCTATTGTAGGATAACTATTTTATTTGCTGGAGGTATCAAATGAATAATGAGAACACTGAACATGAATGGGGTGGGGAGGGTCCCAAAGAGTTATCAGTAAAATGAGAAGTCAAAGATTTTTCTGTATGGCAGGGGTGGAATAGTGGTTAGTCAAAATAATCTATAGAAAGAGCTTTGCTAAGTGCCTGGAATACCACTGGGCCTGAGAAAACATGAGGCAATATTATCAAACAGGCCTGAAAGGACAATAGATGTAAGGTGTATGCCACAGTCTTGGGACTCATCCTTCTCTTCTCCCAAGGTTCTCATGGTGTCTCATCATTTGCTCTCCAGTTCCTTCATTCAAGGTGCTGGACTCTAGTGTTTAACAGACTACCCCAGCACTCAGGGGAGGCAGAGGCAGGTGGATCTCTTGAGGCAAGCTTGGTCTATAAAGCAAGTCCATGTCAGCCAAGGCTACACAGAGAAAACCTTGGTTTGGTCTTGAGAAACCAAACCAAACCAAAAACAAAAACTGAAAACAAAACAAAACAAAACAAAACAAAAAAAACCCCAAAAACGAAACCAACCAACCAAACAAAAACCAACCAACCAACCAAACCAATAAACAACAACAAAACAGTCATATTTTGTGATCACTTAAGGACACTCATCAAAATTTAAAGGACTCTTAGGACTCAAACAGAGGCTTAAATAAACACAGTGTTGGGTTTGGGGAGACTGTTCAGGAGGTATGGCTGATTCAGACCCAAAGAACCCATGTAAAAGCTAGATGCAGTCACATAAGCATCCGTGATGTCCAGAGGCTCCCCTAACAAGCTGCCCGTTTTATGCAGCTACATGGGGGCCCTGCCTCTCTCAAACAAGATGTAAAAGACAGGGGTGACTCCTACCAGTTGTCCTCTGACTTCCCCATCTGTGCAAACACATGCATACTCCCCTCCCCCATCACACACAAACCAAAAGAAAGAAAAACATATTGCTGATAAAATGGACAAAAGAAAATATAAATAAGTAAATACATAGTAGAAAGTAGGAAGTGTCTAGATGTTTGTGTTCTGGAACCTGAGGACCACTTCATGTCTTTCCTGTGGCTCTCACACCTACAAATGTCTTCTAGAACCTATAAGACCATTGTCCTTGTTGTGGCATAAATATGATCTGCCCCATACAAAAAAACTCAAGTCAAAATTCACACCCCAGTATAAGATATAAGACCAAGGCCTACAGTTCGACAAGTGACCAGTCCAAATGCAAAAATGTCAACTCCTCCTAATAAAAGTCTACGCAATGAAAATCCCTAGTTCAATTACTGAGCACAAACAGATGGAGCATATAAAAGGTTCTTTGTGGGCTCCGATGTGCATGGACTAAAGAATGAATGTCCTGAAATGAAAGTACATACTTTAATTAACTTTACTTGTTATCTTAAAATTTCAAATGCTTCTAGAGAAATGGATGGTAAAAGACTGCATGCAAAAGCTTCCTAAATATTTTTTTGAAACTTTTAAAAATAGAATTTAAAGTAGCATAGCCATTGGGGGGTCACTGTATTTATTTTTGACACCTAGACAGACAGAGGCCAAAGAAAGGATTCACTGGAATGTGACACTCAGTGTCTGAGCAAGACCACCCAGCCCAGCAATACTCCAATAGGATAAGGACAGTCAACTGAATGTCCCTGTCTTTTGCTCTGATTACGGTTCCACTCTGGCTGTGCTCACAGTCATAGTCTCCTGTGACTGAGGCATCTTGAGACCACTTCCTCCTTTGGCTGCTCTTTCAGCACTCCCAGCTGCCAAGGGCAGCTTGTGATCACAGCTTGTGATGCTCCTGAGTTAGCGGCTGGCTCTCTCAATCGCCACGAGGACAGAAGTCAAAATGAACCTACTTGTCTGACAACCCCAAGGCCTGGGCACTTGCCTTCAGCACCTTTGCTCCCCTCTCTCTCCCACCTGCAAGGCTTCTTCCTCTTCATTTGGTTGTTTCTCCAGCAATGTCTTCGGATGTAGGAACAAGGAGCCTGCCTCTTGGTTCTTGGCAGCTGTCTCAGATTTTCTTCTGTGCTTATGGCTTCACCTCTTCTCTCTCATTTACGATAGAAACGAGCTTCATGGATTGCCGGGTTTTGTTGCTTTTAAAAAGGCTGTATCTTTAGCCCTGAAGGAGCTGTGTTTGAAGAAATGCAATTTGCTTGGCATAGCTAGAGGCAAAAATCTCATCTCCTTTGTTGTAGCTCTCCTCATTCTTAGAAATGCTCTTCCCAGGGCCCCACATACACTGATATATATATATATATATATATATATATATATATATATATTTTTTTTTTTTGGGTTTCGGAGGCATTGCTCAAATATTCCAGAAAGAGTTTTTCATTGCCCTCTGTATTCAGCCCTTTTTCTTGTTTTCTAACAGCAATGGCAGTTTCGAGATTCTTTAAGCCTATTCAGATTCCTCCACAGCACCACTGTCTCTCCCCTCTCCTTTCAGTCTGCCTTGAAGCATTCATTTATTGTACTAGGCTATGATGATGGTAGAGTGGCATGTCTATACTTCCTAGCAGAGGGCCTGCCACTCTGGTGTTCACAGATGGTGACTACTGAAGGGGGCGTGAGCACCAGTATCAGCATCTCGATTTACCTGCACAACCTCTGGGGTAGGAGAGCTCTCTCAGTTTCCCCTTTTGGCGGCCAATAAGACCAGGCTCTGCTCTAGCAGCCAGGAAGCGGCAGAGCGCTCTTCTCCTGGCTGAAGCAGTCCTGGGCAGTTCAGCCTCCTGGGCCATCTAGACTCCTTCAGTTAGGGGTCCTGAAGCCTTGTCGTGGGTCACAGCGAGAAACACCGTCCTGTTTTTTGAGGTCCAGGAGCTCTGCTTTTGGAATTCCATCTCCCGAACTTAGCCTCCTGGAACCAGGGCTCTACCTTACCCTACAGATCCTACCCTACGATGGTCAGAGCCCTCTTCTTGACTACCTTTAGTTCCCCTCCTGCTTGCAGGATGCTTCCACTTCTCAGTCTCCACACCTGTTTCTTCCTGTTGCCAGTTTGGGGCAAAAAAAGATTCTCACGAGAGACAACCACAGATGTAATATTGTTAAAGTCTCTCTAGCATGCAGCATCTCTGTGGTACAGTTGGGGGGAGGGGAAGATGGTGACCGAGGAGACTGGGGTTGTGTCCCAGGCTTTGGGATAATTTGTGTCTGGGGTTTTTTGTTTTGTTTGTTTGTTTTTGCTTTTTTTTATGTTGGGAGTTGTGGCAATGAGAAAAATACCATTGAACAGGTGAGTACCTAGTGAAGGCACAGCTGTGATGTTGCAGAAGGTTGCCTGTGGTGTGCTTAAAACCAAGGGGAAGGGGAGGTCCATGCTTAGGGGAAAATGGAGCGATGTTGCTGGAGAGTTGAAAGGTCCAGGTGCTGGCAGCTTTCCCAGGACTTGCCATAAACTACATTTCTTTTCTCCAAAACACCCTGATCAATTAAGGTGCTCTTCTGTGGCTCCCCAGAGCACACTTGATACAACTGAATGGGTCCTATTGACATCAGGATGCAAATGGCCAGGGGATAGCTGTGTATTCAGGGTAACTTTACAGTAGGACACAGTTACAGGGTTTTCAGTGAAGTGTTGCCCACGAGTTACTTCCTGCACACCTCTTTGCTCTAAGCGTAGGGGATTCAGCAAAAAATGATGTCAAAGTGATAGATTTTCTGGCATTGATGTTTTAATGAAGGGGATGGAAGAAAAACATACAAAGCAAGTTTGGCGAGCTCCTGTGGGTTGCACAAGAGTGCTTTGCTTTCTCCTTACCATGACGCTAGCTGCTATGCACAACTCATGAGCAGAAAGAGTTCTTTCTGTTCATCGTATCGGTGTAGTGTGTCATGGCTAGAGGGTGGAGGAGTTCAGATTGTGGTGGTCATTAAAGAGAGGCAGGGAGCCAGTCAGAGCCTTTACTCACTAGGTGGAATATTTAGGGGGTTCCTAAGGCTCTGCTCTCATTAATGGATGAATCAATTTCTTCATTATTATGAATGCAAGTAACTGATTAATGGATTGTTCCCACTGACGGTCTGCTATAAAAGTCACATGACTAAGTCGTCACCGCATGATGGCCTCCCTGAGCAGCCTCAGAATTCTGCCAGGATGAAGACGACCAGCAGATGCAGGCCCTTGACCTTCCCCAGATCATGATTGACAAATAAACCTCTTTTCCTTATAATTCACCTGTCCTGTAGCATTCCATCATTCCCAACAGAACATGGACTAAGACAGTGTTTATTTGACTAAAGTCAAGCTTCCTTAGTTTCCTTCATGGTGAACACATCTTTGATATTTTTATTTATACTGCTGTACTTAAAATGTTGCCTTGTATGGTCACTTTACAATTGATTAAAGTTAAGTTAATAAAGTAGAAAATTAAATTTTAGGGCAGAACACTCACCTTTGCATCTGATACAAATCAGGGGCCAAATGCAGGTTAATTGTGCCTTTGGTGGCATACAATTTTATAGATAAGTTAAGAAGTGTTGTGGTCATGCACAATATTTTTCAAATAGTATCTGATACTACTCTTGGTAGAAAAATTTAACCTTCCAGAACTGTCTGTATTGCTTCTCATTCTTTCTCTCTTTTTTCTTGCTCTTTCTTTCCTTCCTTCCTTCTTTCTTTCTTTCCTTCCTTCCTTCCTTCTTTCTTTCTTTCTTTCTTTCTTTCTTTCTTTCTTTCTTTCTTTCTTTCTTTCTTTCTTTCTTTCTTTTCTTAAGACAGGACATTGCTGTGTAACCTCAGCTTGCTTCAACTTGAGATCCTCGTGCCTCAGTTTCCAAATTTTGGGATTACAGGTAAGTATCTCTATGCCTAGCCTAAACCATATTTTTTAAAGTTATAAAGCAGAACCATAGAGATGATTTATCAGGGAGAGGTACTTACTACCAAGCCTGACAACCTGAGTTTTGTGTCCAGGACCCATATAGTATAAGATAAATAGTTCCCACAAGTTTTTCTCTGACTGCTATACATTTTGGCACACACACACACACACACACACACACACACACACCACCACCACTACCACCATCACCACCACCACCCATAAACGGAGGGAGTAAATAGATGTAATTGAAAAAATTGAAAGTCATTGAACAATTAAGCCTAAATGTCTAACAAAATTTTTCATGTATGTTTAACTCTCTAAATATACTCCTGAGTCTTTCTCTGTCCTAAAATAAAGTTTCTTTTCTCGTAAGGAAATTTCAATAGTAATTTAAAGCTGTAAACAAGACTGGGCTTAGTTTTATTATCTTGAGATAATGATACCAATACACAGCTGTTTTTTTTTTTTTGTAATACTTTTTTCAGCCATTTTTCTTTGTAATACTTCTTTTTTTAAAATTTTTTTATTAATTACACTTTATTCATTTTGTATCTCCCATTGAGCTCCTCCCTCCTCCCCTCCCGATCCCACCCTCCCTCCCCTTTCTGCATGCATGCCACTCCCCAAGTCCACTGATAGGGGAGGTTCTCCTCTCCTTTCTGATCTTAGTCTATCAGTTCTCATCAAAAGTGGCTGCATTGTCCTCTACTGTGTCCTGGTAAGGCTGCTCCCCCCTAAGGGGGAGGTGATCAAAGAGCAGGCCAATCAGATTATGTCAGAGGCAGTCCCTCTTCCCATTACTATGGAACCCACTTGGACACTGAACTGCCATGGGCTACATCTGTGCAGGGGTTCTAGGTTATCTCCACGAATAGTCCTTGGTTGGAGTATGAGTCTCTGGGAAGTTCCCTGTGTTCAAATTATCTTGTTCTGTTGCTCTGCTTGTGGAGTTCCCATCCCCTCCAGCTCTTACTATTTCCCACTTCTTACATAAAATTCCATTCACTCTGCCCATCAGTTGTCCATCAGGCTCAGCATCTGCTTTGACAGTCTATACTGCAGAGGCTTTCAGAGGCTCTCTGTGGCAGGTTCCTAGGTTGTTTCCTATTTTCTTTTTCTTCTGATGTCCATCCTCTTTGCCTTTCAGGATGGGGATTGAACATTTTAGTTAGGGTCCTCTCTTTTGCTTAGTTTGTTTAGATGTACAGATTTTAGTGGGTTTATTCTATGTTGTATGTTTATATGAGTGAGTATATACCATGCGTGTCTTTTTGCTACTGGGACAACTCACTCAGGATGATCCTTTCCAGGTCCCATCATTTACCTGCAAATTTCATGATTTCCTTATTTCTCATTGCTGAGTAATACTCCATTGTATAGATGTACCACAGTTTCTGCATCCATTCTTCAGTTGAGGGGCATCTGGGTTGTTTCCAGCTTCTGGCTATTACAAATGAAGCTGCTACAAACATGGTTGAGCAGATGTCCTTTTTGTGTACTTGAGCCTCTTTTGGGTATATGCCTAGGAATGGTATGGCTGGATCTTGAGGAAGCACTATTCCTAGTTGTCTGAGAAAGCGCCGGATTGATTTCCAGAGTGGTTGTACAAGTTTACATTCCCACCAGCAGTGGAGAAGGGTTCCCCTTTCTCCACAACCTCTCCAGCATGTGTTGTCCCTTGAGTTTTTCATCTTGGCCATTCTGATGGGTGTAAGGTGAAATCTCAGGGTTGTTTTGATTTGCATTTCCCTAATGGCTAATGAGGTTGAGCATTTCTTTAAGTGCTTCTCTGCCATTCGATATTCCTCTACAGAGAATTCTCTCTTTAGCTCTGTTCCCCATTTTTTAAGTGGATTACTTGGTTTGTTGCTTTTCAGCTTGTTTAGTTCTTTATATATATTGGATATGAGTCCTCTGTCAGATAAAGGGTTGGTGATGATTCTTTCCCAATCTGTAGGCAGTTGCTTTGTTTTGATGACAGTGTCCTTTGCTTTACAGAAGCTTTTCAATTTCATGAGGTCCCATTTATTGATTGTTGCTCTTAGAGCCTATGCTGTTGGTGCTCTGTTCAGGAAGTTTTCTCCTGTACCAATGAGTTCTAGGGTATTCCCTACTTTTTTTTCTAGCCGATTTAATGTGTCTGGTGTTATGTTGAGGTCTTTGATCCACTTGGACTTCAGTTTTGTGCAGGGTGATAAGTATGGATCTATTTTCATTTTTCTACATGTAGACATCCAATTGGACCAGCACCATTTGTTGAAGATGCTATCTTTTTTCCATTGTATGGTTTTGGCATCTTTGTCAAAAATCAGGTGTCTGTAAGTGTGTGGGTTTATTTCTGGGTCTTCTGTTCGATTCCATTGATCCACCATTCTGTTTCTATGCTAGTACCATGAAGTTTTTACAACTGTTGCTCTATAGTACAGCTTGAGATCAGGGATGGAGATACCTCCAGAAGATCTTTTATTGTAGAGGATTGTTTTAGCAATTCTGGGTTTCTTGTTATTCCATATGAAGTTGAGAATTTTTCTTTCCAGGTCTGTAAAGAATTGTGTTGGCAATTTGATGGGAATTGCATTAAATCTGTAGATTGCTTTTGGTAAGATGGCCATTTTTACTATGTTAATCCTTCCAAGCCATGAGCATGGGAGATCTTTCCATCTTCTCATATCTTCCTCTAATTCTTTCTTCAGAGACTTGAAATTTTTTTTCATACAAGTCTTTGACTTGTTTGGTTAGGGTTACACCAAGGTACTTTATGTCATTTGTGGCTATTGTGAAGGGTGTTGTTTCTCTAATTTCTTTCTCAGCCCTTTTGTGTTTTGTATACAGGAGTGCTACTGATTTTTTTGAGTTAATTTTGTATCCAGCCATTTGCTGAAGGTGTTTATCAGCTGTAGGAGTTCCCTGGTAGAGTTTTTGGGGTCACACATGTATACTATCATATCATCTGCAAATAGTGATAATTTGACTTCTTCCTTTCCCGTCTGTATTCCCTTCATCTCCTTCAACTGTCTTATTGCTCTAGCAAAGACTTCCAGCACTATGTTGAAGAGATATGGAGAGAGTGGGCAGCCTTGCCTTGTCCCTGATTTCAGTGGGATTGCTTTAAGTTTCTCTCCGTTCAGTTTGATGTTGGCTGTAGGCTTGCTGTATATTGCCTTTACTATGTTTAGATATGTGCCTTGTATCCCTGATCTCTCCAGTACTTTAAACATGAATGGATGTTGGATTTTGTCAAATGCTTTTTCAGCATCTAGGGAGATTATCATGTGGTTTTTTTCTTTCAGTTTGTTAATATGGTGGATCACATTGATGGATTTCCATATATTGAACCACCCCTGCATACCTGGGATGAAGCCTACTTGGTCATAGTGGATAATATCTTTGATGTGTTCTTGGATTTTGTTTGCAAATATTTTGCTGAGTTATTTTGCATCAATGTTCATAAGGGAGATTGGCCTGAAATTCTCTTTCTTTGTTGAGTCTTTGTGAGGTTTAGGTACCAAGGTGACTGTGGTTTCATAGAATGAGTTTGGTAATGTTCCTTCTGTTTCTATTTTGTGGAATAGTTTGAAGAGAATTGGAGTTAGCTCTTCTTTGAAGTTCTGGTAGAATTCTGCACTGAAGCCATCTGGTCCTGGGCTTTTTTTGGATGGGAGACTTTTGATGACTGCTTCTATTTCTTTGGGGGATATAGCACTATTTAATTGATTTACCTGGTCCTGATTCAGCTTTGGTAAGTCAAATCAATCAAGAAAATTGTCCATTTCATTTAGATTTTCAAATTTTGTGGCATATAGACTTTTGAAGTAAGTCCTAATGATTGTTTGGATTTCCTCCGTGTCTGTAGTTATGTCCCCCTTTTCATTTCTGATTTTGTTGATTTGGGTGGTGTCTCTCTGCCTTTTAGTTAGCTTGGCTAAGGGTTTGTCGATCTTGTTGATTTTCTCAAAGAACCAGCTCTTGGTTTCATTGATTCTTTGAATTGTTTTATTTGTTTCTAATTGATTGATTTCAGCCCTCAGTTTGATAATTTCCAGCCATCTACTCCTTTTTGGTGTGTCTGCTTGTTCTTTTTCTAGGGTTTTTAAGTGGGCCATTAAGTTGCTTGAATGAGCTGTCTCAAATTTCTTCTTGGAGGCACTTAGTGCTATGAACTTTCCTGTTAGCACTGTTTTCATTGTGTCCCACAAGTTTGGGTATGTTGTGTCTTCATTTTCATTGAGTTCTAGGAAGACTTTAATTTCTTTCTTTATTTCTTTCCTGACCCATCTGTCATTTAGTAACAAGTTGTTCAGTTTCCATGTGTGTGTAGGCTTTTTGCTATTTCTGTTGTTGTTGAAGTCCAGCTTTATTCCATGGTGGTCAGACAAGATACAAGGGATTATTTCAGTCTTCTTGTATCTGTTGAGGCTTGCTTTGTGACCAACTATATGGTCTATTTTGGAGAAGGTTCCATGAGGTACTGAGAAGAAGGTAAATTCTTTTGTGTTTGGGTGTAAAGTTCTGTAAATGTCTGTGAGGTCCATTTGATTCATGACCTCTGTCAGAGATATTGTTTCTTTGTTTAATTTCTGTTTTGTTGACCTGTCCTTTGTTGAGAGTGGGGTGTCGAAGTCTCCCACTATTAATGTGTGGGGATCTATATGTTGTTTAAATTTTATCAATGTTTCTTTTACAAATGTGGGTGCTCTTGTATTTGGGGCATAGATGTTCAGGATTGTGATGTCTTCCTGGTGGAATTTTCCCTTGATGAGTATGAAGTGTCCTTCCCCATCTCTTTTTATTAATTTTGGTTGAAAGTCTATTTTATCAGATATTAGAATGGCTACTCCTGCTTGTTTCTTGGGTCCATTTGCTTGGAAAGTCATCTTCCAACCTTTTACCCTCAGGTAATGTCTATCTTTGTGCCTTAGGTGTGTTTCTTGTATGCAACAGATTGCTGGGTTTTGTTTACGTATCCACTCTGTTAATCTGTGTCTTTTTACTGGAGAGTTGAGTCCATTGATGTTGAGAGAGATTAATGACCAGTGGCTGTTAGATCCTTTGATTTTGATGTTGACTGTGTTCATAAGGTTGTGTGCTTGGTTGCTTTTTGTTTTACTGTAGTAAGGTTAATTATTTCCTGTGTTTTCTTGACAGAAGCTAATTTTCTTGGGATGTATTTTCCCTTCCAGTGTCTTCTGTAATGCTGGATTTGTGTGTAGGTATTGTTGAAATTTGTTTTTGTCATTGAATATCTTGTTTTCTCCATCTATGAGGACTGAGAGTTTTGCAGGGTATAGTAGCCTGGGCTGACATCTGTGTTCTCTTAGGGTCTGCATGATATCTGTCCAGGCCCTTCTGGATTTCATAGTCTCTGTTGAAAAGTCAGGTGTGATTCTAATGGGTTTGCCATTATATGTTACTTGGCCTTTTCCCTTGTAGCTTTTAGTATTTTTTCTTTGTTCTTTATACTTACTGTTTTGATTATTATGTGGCGGGAGGATTTTCTTTTCTGGTCAAATTTGTTGGGTGTTCTGTAGGCCTCATGCATCCTTATTGGCTTCTCCTTTAACTTGTGGAAATTTTCTTCAATGATTTTGTTGAAAATATTTTCTGGGCCTTGGAGAAGGGAGTCTTCTTTTTCCTCTATTCCTATTATTCTTAGGTTTTGTCTTTTCATATTGTCTTGGATTTCTTGGACGGTCTGTGTCGGGAATTTTTTGGATTTAACATTTTCTTTGACATATACATCGATTTCTTCCATTGTATCTTTTACACCTGAGATTCTTTCTTCCATTTCTTGTAGTCTGTTGCTTATGCTTACCTCTGTAGTTCCTGTTTTCTTCCCTAAATTCTTCCTCTCCATTATTTCCTCCATTTGTGTTTAATTTTTCTAGTTCTATCTTCAGGTCTTGAGTTGTTTTGTTTACTTCCTTCACCTGTCTGCTTAGATTTTCCTCTTTTTCTTTTAGTTCCTTCAACTCTGTTTCTTTTATTTCTTTCAGTTATTTAATTATTTCTTCTCTGAAGGCCACAAGCTGTTTGGCTGCATCTTCCCATATTTCTTCACGGATAGCCACAATCTGCTTGTCTTTAACTTCCTCCATTTCTTTATGGATAGCCATGATCTGTTTGGTTTTATCTTCCTCTAATTCTTTATGTATATTATTTATTTTTTCTATTATCCTCTTCATCAGCATAGATGTAAGGTCATCTTCTTGATTTTCTATTATGCTGCGTTGTCCAGGGCTGTTTGCCCCTGGGTGGCTGGGTTCTGGAGATGCCATATTGCTCTGTCTTTTGTTGGTTGAGCTTTTACGCTGACCTCTATCCATTGAGCTGATTTAGGTGTTGGCTGTTAGTTTCTGTGCTTCCTGGAGTCCTGAGATAGGGAGTATCCCCTTGGCCAGAAGATGATTTTTCCTGAAGGAGTTCTCCTCTGCTTTTTGGTTATGGTCACTGTATGGCCAGTGTTTCTCAGGAGTTGCCACTGCTCACCTCAGGTTTATAGTCCTGAGTAGTAGCTGTCGTCTTTGTTAGGCAGGGGAGGATCTTCTCTTATCCATAGAAATTCTCAAGACAGCTGCCCCACTGCTGGGTTTCTTGTTATAAATTTAGTGTGCTGCTGCTCACTAAATTTCCAGGTACAGTCCTCTTGAAGAACCTGCTGATTCCCTAGCTGTGGGGTTTTCTCCCAACAGGGAAACTCAGTCTCTTATCCTGGGGCACACAGTTCTGTCCAGGAAAGTTAGAGGTGCCCTCAGCAAGTCTCTGGGCCAGAGGCTGAGTGCTCAGCTCTGGGCCTGGAGAATGTGCACCTAGGTTGAGTTGGCACCTGGGGGTGCTGCTCTGGTCTGGAGGCTGGGTGCCTCACTCTGGACCAGAAGCTGTGTGTCCCTGTCTGTGATGGCGGCTGCAGGCACTGCTCTGGTCCAGATGCTGTGGGTGCAGCCCTCTTGAAGGACCAGAGATTCCCACAGTTTTGACAGTCTAGCTAGGGATAACTGGTTGATCCTTGGCACAGTATCTGAGGGCTGTTGTAATGGCTCTCTGGTTTTTGTAGGTCTTAGGATGCAGCTGTGTGTCCCAGTGCCTTAGGGGAACTCAATAATGGCAGCTGAGCACAGTGCTCCTGCCTGCATTAGAGCCTAGAGTCTGCGTGAATCCAGGAAGTCTTTTGGTGCTGGGTGTCCTAAGCGTTAGAGCTGATGATCCCTTCCCCTGGGGGTTTCCTCCTGCCAGAGACACCCAGTCTTTGCTTTGGGGACTGCTGTTCTGTCTGGGGTGGCGAGTAGAACCCACAGGCGCAGATGCCTGCTTGTGGCTCTGCCTTTCTGGCCTTTCGGAGCCTTGGCGGCTCCCTAAACTGGGTAATTTTCCCTAGATCTTTTCGGGGTGGGGGTGTCGGCTGAGTGCTCTGAGATCAGACCAGCCGTTTCCCTCCCTGTGGGTTTGCACCTGCCAGTGAAATGCAGTCTCTGGTGCCTGGTGCCCTGGTGCCCACAGTTCTATCTGAGGTGGCGAATCAGGTGCACAGGCAGGGCTCTGTGCAGGTGCCTGGGTCCCGGCTCTGGGTCCGGGCTGGCTCGTGGGGCACCCTCGGAACCTGAGTCTTTTCCAGGGGATGTCTGGGTGACCTGAGGTCGGTCCCAATCTTTTCCTGCTCCGTGGGGTTTTCTCTCGACTGGAAAATCCAGTCTGTGGTGTTGTTGGCCCACAGTTCAGTCTGGGACAGTGACCAGATCACGCTGGGGTGTAGCTCTGGGCTGGTGACCAAGCGCCTGGCGGAACCGGGATCTCTTCCGAGGTTTAGCCGGGTGAGTTAAAGCTGATTGAATCCCCCACCATGGGGTATCCTCTTACCTGAGAAACACAACCACTTGTGTTTTATGGCTGCGAGTTCTGATTGCTGGTCACTGTGACAATCCTGCTGTGCTGCTCCTCAGAATGAGAGTCCTCCTGGCGCCACCATCTTGCCCCCCATCGTAATACTTCTTTTAAAATCTGTTCTAATTCATTCACTTAACAAATGACTGCATAATGTTTACTCTAGGTCAGTACTGTGCTCACAATGAACATATCATGTTTACAAAGCAGGTATAACTTTGCATCTTGTTTTGGTTAACACAATGATAAATGTCAATATATTCTTCTTATTCTATTACATGTTATTTATTGTGCACTTGAGAGTGTGGGTCCGTGTGGCACATGTATGGAGGTCAAAGGACAACTTGTGGGAGCTGATTCTCTGTTTCCACTGTTTGGGTACTAAGGATTGAACCCATGTCGTCAGGGGTGGCAGCAGGGACCTTTACCACTAAACCATCTCACCGGTCCAGTAGCTGCCAGAATTATTTGAACTCTTTGTAATCTCCATTACACTCATGTGAATCCACTGGAAAATTGTTTAAGTATCTTTCAAGCAATATTACATCACTCTAGTAATGTCTGGGATCTTTAAGATACTTGTTTATCCTTAAGATCAACAGAGTTAACTATCCAAGGCCCATGGGAGCTCATAAAGACTGAACCACCAACCAAAGAGCATGCATGGATTGGAAATAGGCCCCCATAAACATGTAGCTGATGGGCAGCTTGGTCTTCATGTGGGTCCCCAAGCTATTGGAAACAGGGGCTTTCCCTGAAATGGGCACCATTTCCTGCTTTTGGCCCACTTTCCCTCAGCTGAGCTGCCTCATCTGGCCTCACCGAAAGAGGATGTGCTTAGTCCTAAGGTGAATTGATGTGCTGGGGTGGATTGGTATGGGGGTAGCTCCCCCTTTCCAAGTAGAAGGGGAAAGGTGAATAGGGTGGGACAGGGAGGAGAGAAGGGGGGGGCTATGATTGGGATGTAAAGTTAATAAATAAATAACTTAGGAAAGAAAAAAGATACATGTTTTGGAAATACTTACTGGGGGAAAATGCATGACCTACTTAAGACATTTAACTCTTTGCCCTCTGAAACAAGGTACACATGAACTGAGCTGGAAATCCATCAATTTATGGAAGTATAGCGAAGGTACATGTTTGTACAGATAGGAAATAGAAACGGATGGTTTAGAATGTGCCTCAGAATTAAGGCTCATGAGACAAAACATTGTCCAAGTGGCATGGCACCCGGCTTAGCCTGACGCATAGCTGAGATTCATGTGGAGTCGCCAGCTAGTCCAGAGGTTACGGCCCTGCTCAGGGAGCGAAAGACTGCCCGGTTCAGGTGCCCTGTTCCTAATCCAGCGTCCCGAAAAAGAACAAGCCTCGCTAATTTAAGCAGGACGTCACTCTGGTATGCCTGCATGCACAGAACACCATGACAAAGTGAGGACAGAGATAGCGGACTTCACACTCAGACGTCTCGTGTTACGGGAAAGAGAAACTTCCGCAAAGGCTCCTACGTTCTTTTTATAATTTTATACAGGAGGGACTTCAGACTGGAGCAAACAGTGTAACATAATCTTGTGTTGTCTTGGAGGAAATTAACCAGGGAATTGATTCATGCTTGACCGTGACACTTCAGGAATCCCTTAAACTGGTTTAAGGAATGAGTGTTTTCTGAGGGTAATTTTAGCCAAGAGACAGGGGCTTCTCAGAAAGGAAGGGCAGAAGGTGCATGCGCGGTTCTGTTTGGTTTCATTCCTCATGTCTCTTC
The DNA here is from genome assembly GCF_907164565.1 of Psammomys obesus. Classification (NCBI taxonomy): domain Eukaryota; kingdom Metazoa; phylum Chordata; class Mammalia; order Rodentia; family Muridae; genus Psammomys; species Psammomys obesus. The sequence goes on along the minus strand of NW_026596143.1, from coordinate 1,495,240 downwards.
GGTGCCGTGCATAATACATACATTTTGGAAATTTAAGTAATCTTGGTGATATTTCAAGGATTGAGAAACAGTGGAAGGGGAGAGGAAAAAGAGACAGAGAGTGAAGCCAGAAAGAGAGGAGGGAGGGGCTACAGTCGGGATGTAAAGTGAATTAAAAACATAATTAATTAAAAAATACATTTTTTTCATCTCTACTGACAACTGAGGAGGAATCTAGGAAATTTAGTTATGCAGATGAATTAGACCACATACCAGAGGATCTTGCGGTATCCCAGGATATGCTTATGTTCAGCTATCTCTCATACATGGAGAGACTTATCATCCCCTGAACCACTGCCTGGCTATAAGTTTAGACCCATCAGGTTTCACTCAGCGAGGACACAGCTATCTGTACTTTGCTCTTAAGCCAAATAATCCCCAACTGTGTAAGAAGAGAGCGGTGAAATAGGTCCTGGGAAAAGGAAACACAAAGAAAAAGTTTGTAAATTAAATGTTTGGTTAGCATGCAAAAAAGTGCATTTCATTGTGATATTTTTATACACATAACACATCACAATGTGTACTTTAAAGATATTAAACAGATAAGGAGCTCATTTTTTTTTCTTGATCTACTGGCATGTGCCACCCATTTTATAAAAAAGATCGGGTAATAGAGTAAGGACATGGCATTCGTTATGAACTCATCACCAGGGTGAGAGGAAAGAACTGTGTGTCAGGGCATAGTTATGCATTTGAAGACCGATCATTTCCAATGATAACATATAAACGCATTCTTCACAAATAAAGCACACCATCAGTGCCTAAGAAGGCTTACGGCTCTTGCAGAGGACTTTGGGTTTTGGTTCTTCGCACCCACATGGCCATCACAGTGGTTTAACTCCAGTGCAGGGTATCTGGCACCCTCTTGTGGCCACCACGGTTCATACACTCAGGTGGTGCTCACACACTCATGCAAGATCAAAAACACACATGAGAAAAGAAAATCTTATTCTGAAAGCTGGGTTGATTTTGTTTTGTTCTGAAATAGCCTATTCATCATAACAAAATGCAGGGAAATCTCAGGATTTTAGAGACAAAAGGTGTTCTGCACACACATGATAAATTAGAACCAGGAGCATCACTGCTCTTGCCCTGGAGGTTATTATATAAAACAGGATTATTTGTCCATAAGTGCTGTGATGCTGTGATACTCAGTCTGACAGCAAGACAGCTACTAACTGCCTACTGGATGGGTAACAGATACAGTCTGGATACACTAGAAAAGTAGATAACTTGTTTCCCATGGGGTGTGGAGTAGAGTGGTGAGACTTTATCACATTAATCAGATCAATTGAGACTGGTTATTTAGGAATTCTATATGTTTGAAAAATTTTCACCTTATGTTATCAGGTCAGGCTTGACAGTGGGCAACGGAAGTGATAGCTAACAAAGCCCTGGGAAAGCGGATGAGAGATCCAGAATGATGGTATGACCATGGGCAACAGCAGATATATCGAGGGGGATGATGTCCAAAGTCGGGGTATCCAGCTACATTGTCACAGGAGCCAGGATGCCCAAGCAATAGATGAAATTCTAGGAAACCCAGGCCTTTCTGGGGAAAAAAAAAAAAAAGAGGGACGAAGATAACTTTCGATATTCAATTGTCCAAGTATAAATCCCAACTTGATCCTACTTAAAACCACAAGGAAAAGAGATAAGCAATTGAAAGGCAACTGAAAAGCTAAATTAGTTTTTGTCATAGCCAAAGAGATAACACTACATATTTAATACTCACGTTGTGCCTTTTAAGCCGGCTATCTCACAGCCACGTTCCTAATCCTGTCTCTCCTTCCCCGTGTTGTCCCTTTCTCTCTAGTGGCTTCAGTCATCTCTCCCCACTTCCTGCTCTGATTAGTCACAGTCCTCTCATCCACCTCAAAATATCTATCTGTTCCTGTTCCCTCACACCCCTTAGCTGCCACCAAATTTCTGTCCCCTTCTACCTAAATTGAGTGTATGCATAGTACCTTTACCTCTTCAGTTCCTGCGTTCATGCCTAAAGTCATTACCTTTGTCTTTGGTAATTTATTCCGCTGGAACTGAGTTTCTATGCCTCCTTATCTCTGTGTAGGATACATGTCGACATGACTACTCTTGCTCTCCTGAGGTCTCTTAGGTTTCAGCTAAGAGGGGAGGGGTCTGAGCTTTTGACAGGCTTGGCTAACTGACAAGCTGCCACTGAATCCCCTTGCCCCTCGCTGAACTTGAAGGCTAGAATGAATTGTCCCTGTTTGTTTTGAAAGATAAATAAACAAATTGCTATCACAGAGCCAGAAGGGTGGCCAGGGTACGCTGCCATCATGCTGAGGAGCTTTTGCAGGGTGAAAAAAAGCACTAAATCTGCCCAGAGGCTGTAATATCTGGCAGGAATGGTCTGATTTATGGCACATATATTTGCATAACTTAGTCTCACTTTCTTTCTTTCTTAAGTTTCTCAGAAAAAAAAAAAAGCTACTCAGTCTTTAGGAAAATTAGAGTCTAAACTGCGGTGGCTATCACACAATGAACAATTGTTGGCTGCGGTGAACCCTCACAATGGCCTTGTGTGAGACTGCCTAGAAGATGCTAGGCCTGGGAAGGGACGCATCTGCTCTCATCTTTGCAAAGATAACACATTTTGGGGCATGCTGATCACTCCATCAACTGAAGACCTCTGCTTGCTGTCTGGGAAATAGCTTTAGATATACGGCTGTTACTAGTTACCTTTTCTTTTGTGCATAAGCCTAACTGAAAGGCAAATAGGAACATGCATTTGCTACTGAAATGGTTTCCCGTGTTCTCTTGAAATATCACTGGTAGAGTTTATAAATGCCACGTATAAGTGCGGCACGTGGGCCAGGAGATCAAAGCACTAAAGAAATTCTTTCTTTCTTGAATGTAAATACTTGTTTATGTTCATCTCTGGGTGCTATGAAAGGAGATATTTTTTTCTAAGCCTATTTGTGGTTTATGCAAGTATCCTTAACTTACACTACAGTGTTGACTTTTTGATAATGACATCAAGTACTTGTTTCAGAATAAGCATTGAAAGAAGGATTGCTATTGCGTAAGGTCCAATTGGTCCTCAGAACTAATATCTCTTATTTGCCACTTTTTGATTTTTATTTCAAGAAGTCAGTAATAATTTAATTATCACTGTGTAACAAACCTTCCCAAATATCAGCAACAAAAAGCAACAGATAATTCTTCATGATTACATAACCCATTGGGTAGTTCTTTGAATATACACTGGGCTGGCTCATGTCTCTGTAGTCATGAGATGAGGGATGGCTGTGGACAGGACGGCTGGAATGGCTTCTAGGGTAGGTATGGCTGTTGGCTGACTGTCAGCTGAGGCAATGAGATAATGGAAACACTTGTTCCTCATTGTCCGCCAGCTAGCCCGGGCTTGGTTTTCAGTGTGTCTCAACAGGATTCAGTGTGCCTGAAGCTACAGCTCCACCAATACCATTTCTACCCCCACTCTCCTGATTGAAGCAAATCACAAGGCCAACACAGAGTTTGGAAATGGAAAACTAGACACCACCTCTTCGTAGGTGTGTGTGTGAGAATAAGGTCATGTTATGGTGAGGTTTCTAAACACTCACAGAAAAAGAAGAGAATAAATCACAGAAAGTGTTTCACTCAGCATGCTCCATGTAGGAGCAGTTCTAACAGCTCTTCATCTTAAACATTTGACCAATAGACTTATCCCAATGCTGTCCAGAAAAGGGAATAATTGAGCATGGTGATTCACCCTAATAATCTGGTACAAGAATTTTAAAAGTCTTAACAATGTCTTAGAAGAATTTTAAGCTTCCGTGTTCAACAGGAGAGTCTTCATTGATGGGGGGAGGGAAGGATGACATCATGGTTTGCGTTCTGTAGACTGATGAAAGTTCTTTACACTTGAAATTCCCTCTCCTCTATTATCTGGGAGACAATGTGGGGGTCACCTAATCTATTAGTTTTCAATCTTTCTCAGTTCCAGGAGACCAAAGGCTTCTATGAAGGTGACCCACGAGTTTTCCTTTGGTGGGAGTAAGGTATAGACAAGGAAGAGTAGGACTGTTGGGATATATAGCTCTTGGAAAGAGCTTATTGATGATTCCATACCTACCACAGAAATCAACAAGAATACAGAAATCAACAAGAGCAGGACTGCCTTTTCCTAGTTTGTGTAGAGGGCTTTGATATATAATTTCACCAAAAGTAAGTGTTCACACAAACTTTAAATACCTGGAGCCCATCAGCTGAAATAATAACCCAGTTATGATACGGGCAAAGAACTTGAATTGGCATTTCTGCAAAGAAAAATATCCAAATTGATATTGCAAATGAAAAGAAAGCACAAGGGCAAAATCTATATGAAATGCATCTGCTATCCATTCAGATAGCTACTAATTCTTCTCAGAATCCAGAAAATAACAATTATTGATGGGGGGTGGGGCAATTAGAATTTGTTTGTATTATTGATAAGAATTTAAAATTGTGTAGCCCTTATGGTGTCTCAAAATTTTTCATTTAGAATTACAAGATGACCCTGAAGTTCTACTCCTGAATACATACCTAGAATAATTATGGGAGCCATAAGCGCTACCATAGTGTGAACAAGCTGTGCCTCAAGCTCTTATCTCTGCAGACAAATTGTCACTCTTCCGTACTTTCCCCAACATATTGAATTGTATGCCCTGAAACTGTGAGAAAATACACCCCCCCCACACACACTCTATGTCACTTTGTCACAGCAACATGAAAAGTATCGAATACAGAAAACTGGTAGCAAGAGGTAGGTTAATCACCGTGATGAGCTCATTAACATGGTTCTTGGACCCTCAGAACTGCTGTGTGGGAATTAAGGAAATGAAGTTGGAGCTAGGGGCTAGAAAAGACCTAGAATGCTGTACACAAAGCCTAATTCGTCATTCTCGTGGGGATTCGGAAGACCAGCACACTGACACAAATACCGTCAATAAGACCATTATCTTTCAGTTTCATACAAAAAAAAAAAAAAAAAAAAAAAAGAGATTCTATTGAGATTGGACTAGATGTTCTTTCTTCCTTTGTATCCTGGTAAAGAATCTGGCTATTTCTCCCTGAGTTCTGAGAATTTTGAGTCAGGCTCCCTTACAAAGCAACCTGACTTTATTTGGTGGGTAAAGTTTCAAGATAACACAGCCTTCAGATTATGTCATGGTTACTGCTCGCTGCTTTTTGTCCGTTTGTAGTAACACCATTTACAATGAGCAAGTGCTGTAGAAAATAAAAACTAGCTAAAACTGCTTTTTATTAGCACCTATAATTATTATGGCAGTTATTATTAACACACTACCTTAAATACCAATATCAATATCAAGAAAAGACACAGACACCTATTGTATTTTAAATAAGCCTTATTTCACCTGAAGCTTAGCAGGAATTTTCCCCTACGAGCTACCTTGTTACCTCCTAGCCCCCACCCCATTCCATCTGCTTAAATCATTCCTATCTGGGCTACTTCCCATCCATAGTCCCAAAATACTTGCTCTTGCTTTCCATCTGTGCTGCTCCTCTCCATACCATGCCTCAGAGTCGATCCCTCCTGGCTGTGTGGTTCTCTCCCCGCTAACCCACCAGTCCTCTTCCTTCTTCTCCTCCTCCCATCCTTGAACCTTCTCTCTGCCTCTCACTTCTCCCCTGCCCAGATGTGTCTGCCCTTTGTTTAGTCGATCAGGGACAATTTTGGAGGCAAGGTTACACAGCATTACTTGGGAGTAGATGACAGTCTGCTTGTAAAACAGGAAGAATCTTGGGGGGAGGGATTAACAAATGCAAAGCACTGCACCATGCCGTTAACAGTCAAGAAGCAGGAGCAGGCAACCAAGCAGGGTGAACAAATGAACAAAACATCACACACACACACACACACACACACACACACACACAGAGAGAGAGAGAGAGAGAGAGTGAGGAGTCAGCCTCACAGAAGGAAATTCTGGCATGTGCTACAACGCGCTTAACCCTTGATGACACTATACTAAGTGAAACAGGGCAGACACAAAGACACAACTATTGTATAATTTCACTCTGAAGCGCATAGAAGAGTGAAACTTTCAGGTAGTTTCCAGGTGGGGTGGGGTGGGGGGAGAGATTACGTGCTTAATGAACGTGGTTTCAGCGACAGTGAACTAATCTCCAAAGAAAGATGTTGCTGACCACATCGAATAGATGCAGCAGATGCTAAACAAAGCCGAAACACTTTCAACGCAGGACTGAGCTCAACCTTTCAAAATAGCTAAAGCACTAAACTTTATGTGTGCATTACCAAAAACCTACAATATAAAAACGGGGATGATAACTACTAGCCAAATTAAATGGTTCATTTTTGTTTGTTTGTTTAAGAAAGGTAGGTTTGGGTTGGTTTTCTGTTTTTTGTTTTTGTTTTTCTTTATAAAATAGGACTTGGTTGGTTTCTTGGGAGCACTATTAGGTTCACAGAAAAAGTAAAAGGAAGGTACAGAGATGCTTCAGGCATCCCTTGTCCCCATCTACACACAGCCTGCCACATTGTCTTCATCTTCCACCACAGCGATCATGTGTGCAACTGACAAAGCTACGCTGATGTACCTCAAGTCCAAGGCTGACATGCTGGCTCACTCCTGGTGCTGGGCATTCTTCAGGTTCAGACAAATGAATGATGACGCTCCTCGCGGTATTTCACTGTCCTAAACTCCGCTGTTCATCTTTCCATCCTCTGTGAGTTGGCAACCACGAATCACTTTCCCATCATCGTAGTTTTACCTTTTCCAGAATGCCACGTAAGTTGAATCTTACAGCAGGCGGTCACTTAGTCATAGACATTTCATTCTCTTCCGTGTCTTCTCGTTACTTTAGCTCTTAAATTTCTGGGTGATCTACCATTTCCTTACACACTGACTCACTGAATGACATGGTGTTTGCTCTGAGTTTTGCAATTACAAATAAAGCTGTCATAACATCGGTGTATACGTTCTTGGGTGGAGGTAGGTTAGGTTTCCAGCATCTTTGAGTCAATGCCAAAGGCTGACTGGATGACATGGTAAGAGCATCACAGTGCCTTCTGAAAGGGCTGCAGACTTCTCATTCTGTGCAGTAGGAAACAAGGGCTCCTGTGGTTCCATTCCCTTGCCAGTATTTAGCGTTGCCCTTGTTCTGGACCCCGTTCATTTAGTGAGGAGATGTATCTCACTGTTGACTCGCATTCCTTGGCTATCTGTGATGAGTACCATCTTGAGTGTTACCACTGGTATTTCTTTGGCCCACTTTAAATTTTAATCACATTTTTTGTTCCATTGATTTTTCTCTATTGATTTTAAAAATCTTTCTTTTCACTGTTTGCTGTTCTATTTTTAATTTTCTTCTGCTGCTTTGGATTTAATTTGCTCTTCAAGTTTCCTGAGGTCACTGCCTACGTGACTGACTTTGGATCTTTCTTATTCTCTCCAATATGTGCCTGTTACTGTGTTTTTTTCCAAGAGGGTTTTCCCATATGGCACACACTTGGTAAGTTATATTTTCATTAGTTCCATATGTTTTGGAAGTTGTTTTCAAATTTCTTCTAGGAATTATTTTAGAAATGTGATGTTTAAACTCTCGTCTGCTTCAATTGTGTTCTTGATGCTTCCTATTGGCTCAAAATTTTCGAAATGTGTTCTGTAGCCCCAAATACTGTCTTGGTCAATTCTGTTTAGGAGCTAAAAAGAATAGGCGTTCTGCTGTTGTTGGATAGTGTAGACACAGATGCTGACTCTATCCAGTTGCTTCTATCTAGTGGGGAGGTGGCTCAGCACGTAATATGCTTTCAGCACAAGCCAAAAAACAAAGCAAAACAAAAACTGTATAAATGCCAGGTGGACGTGAATGCTTGCCTGTAATTCCAGCCTCAGAGGTGGAGACAGCAGATCCCTGGGGGAAGCAGGCATTGGGAATAGCTTTATCAGCAAGCTTGAGGTTTTCCTGAGAGACCCTGCCTCAAAGAAAATAAGGTGGCGAGTGGTGGAGAAGGAATTCCCACATCAATCACAGGCTTCCATATGTGTTTTCATGTGAGTGAGCACCCGAAGACATGTGTGTCCACACACACCCCCACATCCATGCACACATATACACATAAAAATAAGACAAAAACGCACATACGGAATAGGTGAAACATATATTAACAATATGCCAACATTAACAAGAACTGAGAGAGGAAGAAAGAAGAGGAGGGGGAGCTACATTAATTTTAGGGAGCACAAACTTCAGAACAGAGAAAGTCATCACAGATAAAAAGTGTCACTACATAATAATAATGGACTTGATTCTCCTGCAAACTCTAGCATTAACATATGGGTGCCAAACAGTGAAGTGGCAAAATAATGGAACAAAACTGACAGAACTATGAGAAGAACCAGATCAATACACTACTGTATTGAAAGTCTTCAACAGCTCATCACTAAAAGTACATGAAGTAGGCAAAAAAAAAAAAAAAATTAAAGATGTAGATGAACTAGAAAGAAAGAAAGAAAAAGAAAGAAAGAAAGAAGAAAGAAAGAAAGAAAGAAAGAAAGAAAGAAAGAAAGAAAGAAAGAAAGAAAGAAAGAAAGAAAAGCAAGAATACACCAGAGGACACTAGAAAATGACATGTGCTTCTAGCTCTGGAATCTGGTATCTGGTACTCTTTTCTTTAGGCTCAGAAATGCAGACAGAAGGCTTCCTCCTCTGCTAATGTACAAGCCTCCTCTGACCCAGGCCATCACCGAGAGCCCAACTAATGACTCCCCCGGAGATTGGAAAGCTAAGGGGTTGATTTTATAATGCTCCAAAGACCTTGCGAGGTGGTGTGCACCGAGATCCAAATATCTTTGCACTGGATGTTGGTGTGAATACAGGGCCCAATGCAGATTGCTCTCACATAGACTAACTGCTATTTGTATAGAATGTCTCCCAAAATTTAGGGCACTGTGCCTTTTCTGCAGAAAGGGAGAAAAATTGTACTAACAAAGGGCCTGACAACGATGTGAAAAATGAATGCTAACGTTTCTGCTTGACTGATAATCTCTGATGTTACCCCTGGGAAGCCCAGCTTTCAGTATGATTTATTTATCCATGTTTAGTTTTCACTCCCATAACGGGTTATCTGGCAAACATAGCAGTGGGCAGTGGAAAGAAAATGAATGCTGAAAGCAGAATGAAGAAAGGGCGTCATGTTTTTAGGGGAAAGGTATATATATGTGTGTGTGTGTGTGTGTGTGTGTGTGTGTGTGTGTGTGTGTTCTTTTTCTGATTTCTGAATTGAAGTTTTTATTCAAACTAAGAAAGAACAAATAGAGACAGAAATTGAATTCTGGCAGATAAATGGGAAAGAGCTGTTCAATGCACAGACATCCTGTAGATGCACACAGGGACCTCAGCCAAGGTCATGAGATTTTCAAGTGCAAAAGAGAATCAGATAAGGAATTTGGCTGTCTCTTGTGTGCTCCTCCAAAAGAAGTGCCCAGGCTCTGGCCATCTGGCATCTCTCCCACTCTCAGTGCCTGCTATGTGCTATAAAACAGACTGTACTCTGGCTTTCTTGGCAAGATAGCTTCCTAAGAGTTCTCCAATAATGTCACTACAGTGTTCCCATAACCCAGAAGAAATTTAAAACCAAAGCTATCCCAGGGGATGCCAGAAACACCTCACCCTCGGCTTACCCCAGGGAGCCAAACACCAGCTCTCCAGGGTCTGAGGGCTGGGAAAAAAGGCCAAACAAAGAGTCTGAAGTCTTGAGTCTAGGATTCAAATCAATATGGTGGCAAGAGTGCTGACCTCTGCCTGGGCTCTCGGACTGTCTGTGGCTCTTTGCTGTGCAGATGAAAGTCCTCCTACTTCTCAATAGATATATATTTATGTCTATCATTGAAATGGTCACTCACAGTGAAGCACATTATTTCTTCTGTCACTGGATTTACAGCATAAGAAAAAGCAGAAAATCTGACAGCCCAAAACAGATCTTTAGTTTGTCTTTGGCTAACTACCAGAGGAGTGCATGAGGTAATTCAAGTTGAGAGAAATCAAAACTTTACGGTTATTCCAATAGAATTTTACATCTTTACCCTCAAAGGCATGATATAATCTGGCAGACAGCTCCGTCTAGACTTTAACAACTTCACTTAAAGAACCCTTCAACCTTGAACTTTTCTATACATGACTAGCTTCCCTTTCACTGGTGAAAAAGAAAAGTGACTTGGATGGCCTACGGTAGAGGGATGTGTATCTAATTCATTAATTAGAGGCAAATTCTTCAGGGAGCCCCACAGTTCCTTGAGTTACCAATTGCTGTGGTCTCTATTTCAGGCTTACCATGAAGCAGTATTTGGGAACAAGGCCTTGGAACAGAAAATGTGTCTCTTGCAAGAGCTGTCATTATATAAGGCTTCAAACTTCTAGTGACTGAAAAGATTTGAACAAGGCTACACAAGCTGACTGCCAGTGCTTTCGTTCTCAGGGAGCTGTGACGGCCTTCTCTCAGTTGACAGTCAGAGAGAGACAGGCAACTCCTCGTGTTCACCTGATCGTGCCTAGTTTGCTTCTTTACAGGCTAAGCTATAGCTTCTCACCTCCCTCTGCCTGCTCTCTGTAAAAGAAATTACATTTGAGTTTATTCATTGTCATTCTATCCAGAAGGAGAATTCAGACGCGTCTCTGTTAGATCTAAAAATGTCTCTCTTCAAGGGTCAATAAGAGAAAGAGAAGAAAATGTGGTTTAAAACAATTGTACTGTTGCAGTTTATCATTACATGACCTTCAGACTTTTATTTTGTACTTAAAAAATACTGGAAGGGATGGATCTCTCTCTCTATGTGTGTATGTGTACTCACAGCTGTGTGCTCACGTATGTGTATAGTATGTGTGTCCATGAAAGTGTATATGCTCATGTCTATATTTTTGTGTAAGTGTTCAGATATGGGTGTGCCAAAGCCTACTAGATTTCCTAAATGAAAATAAGAATGTAAAAATGGCCTTTCACGTGATTTTAAAAATAATTTTAATAGTTCAGTTTACTCAGGTGGTTCTCAGAAGTAAAATTAGTTTCGTTTTTGGTTTGGTTTGGTTTGGTTTTTTTCATTTTTTATTTTATTTTTTATTAATTTCACTTTATTCACTTTGTAACCCCCCATAAGCCCCTCTCTCCTCCCCTCCCCCTTCTTCACGCATGCCCCTCCCCAAGTCCACTGATAGGGGAGGTCCCCCTTTCCTTCCTTCTCATCTTAGTCATTAGGTCTCATCAGGAGTGGCTGCATTGTCATCTTCTGTGGCCTGGTAAGGCTGCTCCTCCCTCAGGGGGAGGTGCTCAAAGAGCAGGCCAATCAGATTATGTCAGAGGCAGTCCCTCCTCCCATTACTATGGAACCCACTTGGACACTAAACTGCCATGGGCTACATCTGTGCAGGGGTTCTAGGTTATCTCCATGCATGGTACTTGGTTGGAGTATGAGTCTCTGGGAAGACCCCTGTGTTCAAATTTTCTGGTTCTGTTGCTCTCCTTGTGGAGTTCCTGTCCTCTCCAGATCTTACTATTTCCCACTTCTTACATAAGATTCCATGCACACTGCCCAACAGTTGGCCATAAGTCTCAGAGTCTGCTTTGATAGTCTGCAGGGCAGAGGTTTTCAGAGGCCCTCTGTGGCAGGTTCCTAGGTTGTTTCCTGTTTTCTTCTTCTTCTGATGTCCATTCTCTTTGCCTGTCAGGATGGGGATTGAGCATTTTAGTCAGATTCCTCTCTCTTGATTAGTTTCTTTAGATGTACAGATTTTAGTAGGTTTATCCTATGTTATATGTCTATATGAGTGAGTATATATGTGTGTCTTTCTGCTTCTGGGACAACTCACTCAGGATGATTCTTTCCAGGTCCCATCATTTATCTGCAAATATCATGATTTCCTTATTTTTCATTGCTGAGTAATATTCCATTGTGTAGATGTACCACAATTTCTGCATCCATTCTTCAGTTGAGGGGCATTTGGGCTGTTTCCAGGTTATGGCTATTACAAATGAAGCTGCTACAAACATGGTTGAGCAAATGTCGTTATTGTGTACTTGAGCCTCTTTTGGATATATGCCTAGGAATTGTATGGCTGGATCTTGAGGAAGAACTATTCCTAGTTGTCTGAGAAAGTGCCAGATTGATTTCCAGAGTGGTTGTACAATTTTACATTCCCACCAGCAGTGGAGGAGGGTCCCCTTTCTCCACAGCCTCTCCAGCATGTGTTGTCACTTGAGTTTTTCATCTTGGCCATTCTGATGGGTATAAGGTGAAATCTCAGGGTTGTTTTGATTTGCATTTCCCTAATGGCTAATGAGGTTGAGCATTTCTTTAAATGCTTCTCTGCCATTCGATATTCCTCTACAGAGAATTCTCTGTTTATCTCTGTTCCCCATTTTTTAATTGGATTACTTGGTTTGCTGCTTTTCAGCTTCTTTAGTTCTTTGTATATACTGGATATTAGCCCTCTGTCAGATAAAGGGTTGGTGAAGATTCTTTCCCAATCTGTAGGCAGTCATTTTGTTTTGATGACGGTGTCCTTTGCTTTACAGAAGCATTTCAGTTTCATGAGGTCCCATTTATTGATTGTTGTTCTTAGAGCCTGTGCTGTTGGTGTTCTATTCAAGAAGTTGTTTCCTGTACCAGTGAGTTCTAGGGTCTTCCCCACTTTTTCTTCTAAAGCGGTCATGGAAAGTCTCCCATCCAAAAAAAAAAGCCCAGGACCAGATGGTTTCAGTGCAGAATTCTACCAGACCTTCAAAGAAGAGCTAACTCTAGTTCTCTTCAAACTATTCCACAAAATAGAAACAGAAGGAACACTACCAAACTCATTCTATGAAGCCACAGTCACCTTGGTACCTAAACCTCAAAAGACCCAACAAAGAAAGATAATTTCAGTGCAATCTCCCTTATGAACATTGATGCAAAATAACTCAACAAAATATTTGCAAACCGAATACAAGATTACATCAAAGATATCATCCACTATGACCAAGTAGGCTTCATTCCAGACATGCAAGGGTGGTTCAATATATGGAAATCCATCAATGTGATCCACCATATTAGCAAACTGAAAGAAAAAAAAAAAACACATGATAATCTCCTAGATGCTGAAAAAGCATTTGACAAAATCCAGCATCCATTCATGTTTAAATTATTGGAGAGATCAGGGATATAAGGCACATATCTAAACATAGTAAAGGCAATATACAGCAAGCCTATAGCCAACATCAAACTAAATGGAGAGAAACTTAAAGCAATCCCACTGAAATCAGGAACAAGGCAAGGCTGCCCCCTCTCTCCATATCTCTTCAACATAGTTCTGGAAGTCTTTGCTAGAGCAATAAGAAGGAGATCAAGGGGACACAAATTGAAAAGGAAGAAGTCAAATTATCACTATTTGCACATGATGTGATAGTTATTGTATGCGTGACCCCAAAAACTCTACCAGGGAACTCTTACAGCTGATAAACACCTTCAGCAAAGTGGCTGGATACAAAATTAACTCCAAAAAAATCAGTAGCCCTCCTGTATACAAAAGACAAAAGGGCTGAGAAAGAAAGTAGGGTAACAACACCCTTCACAATAGCCACAAATGACATAAAGTACCTTGGTGTGACCCTAACCAAGCAAGTCAAAGACTTGTATGAAAAAAATTTCAAGTCTCTGAAGAAAGAATTAGAAGAAGATATGAGAAGATGGAAAGATCTCCCATGCTCATGGCTTGGAAGGATTAACATAGTAAAAATGGCCATCTTACCAAAAGCAATCTACAGATTTAATGCAATTCCCATCAAATTGCCAACACAATTCTTTACAGACCTGGAAAGAAAAATTCTCAACTTCATATGGAATAACAAGAAACCCAGAATTGCTAAAACAATCCTCTACAATAAAAGATCTTCTGGAGGTATCTCCATCCCTGATCTTAAGCTGTACTATAGAGCAACACTTATAAAAACTGCATGGTACTGGCATAGAAACAGAACGGTGGATCAATAGGAACTGAACAGAAGACCCAGAAATAAACCCACACACTTATGGACACCTGATCTTTGACAAAGAAGCCAAAACCATAAAATGGAAAAAAGATAGCATCTTCAACAAATGGTGGTGGTCTAATTGGATGTCTATATGTAGAAAAATGCAAATAGATCCATACTTATCACCCTGCACAAAACTAAAGTCCATGTGGATCAAAGACCTCAACATAAAACCCGACACATTAAATTGGTTTGGGTTTTTTTGTTGTTGTTGAACTCATTGTACCATTTTGTAAGACAAAAACTACCAGATATTGGCAATTTCATATGAATTGGTCAAACTAGGCATGTTGAAGTCAGATGACAGCTTGTGTTTTGTGGTTTCAGGAGTTCTGTAAGGGCCATCATGTTGGATGAAACCACCTCCTTTGTACTGAACAAACCATGTAACAAAAATAAACAGTATTGTGTAAACAAAAAAAAAAAAAAAGGAGAAGGGAAGTATGTGTCTCAGTTTGAAATAATATCTTTCCTTTGAGTTAAATGAAGGCAGCAGGCACCAGGACCCCAAAAGGGATGGCATGCAGAGGTGACTGCACACACAGCACCTCCCTGACAGGTTCTCCAGCTCCTGTTGCTTCCCATCCTGGAAGCTCATCCTTTCGCTCTGAGTCAGTGTTGGCTGAAGGGGTGGCTCTGTGATCTGGACAGGTCACCAGATTCTCACAGTTTCTGCTGAGGAAAGAGGCTGGGAGGATTGCCATCCAAATTTGTGGCCGTGTTACTTGATCCTGTGTGGTCTTCGGGGTTGCCACATCTAAAAGCCCAGCACAGGCTTACAGCCCTTGGCAGGTTGCCCAGGAAACCCCAGCAATGCCCAGTAACCAGTCCCAGAGGGCAGCATGCAGCCCACTACATTTGTACATCAGGAGCAACTTTGGAAGTGAAACCATAACTTGGAACAACCAGCCCCAATGGGCTGGACTTGACCAAATATTGACAGCTGACAGTTTTGTTCTCATTTCTGATTTGGCATCAGTCAGAGAAGGCAAGCTGTGCTCCCTGACCAACCATGAGGGGGATGCCTTTGTGGCTTCTTTTCCTGCTGTCATGATAGAAGACCAAAACAACTGAAGGGAGAAAGCGTTTAGTACAGTCTGAGAAGGGAAGTCACAGAGCTTAGGTTCCTGGCTGCACTGCCCTCATGGCCAAAAAATGGAGCAGTGAAAGCTCATGTGTTCAGTGCTCAGCTCACTTTCTCCATTTTATACACTCTAGGATCCCCTGCCCAGAAAGTGGTCCTCATAATCAAGATGATCACCACACATGCACATTTACAGGTCCATCTCCTACCTGGTTCTAGACCCTGTCAGGTGTCTGATTGACACTAACTGTCACAGAAACCCTTCTTGTAAGCCCACGTCCAGCTTCTCAGGTTAACTGCCTCTAACCACAGCACGCACTGGCCTCTAGCCTTGCCCACAGTAGAGGATTCTTACTCTTTTTCTTGCCTTAGGGTCTGTGATAAAACCCAAGTGGTTGCTAGCTGAATCTCTGGGTACCCTGAGCTCTGACTGAACAGCCTTCACTCCTTCGCTGTGCTTGCTCATTCCCACAAGCTCCCACAAACTCCATTCCTATCCCAGAATTCTAAGTATGTGTCTTGTCTTGGGAGTCACTGCCCTCATATTCTTTGTTGTCTCTGTACTCCATAGGCTTTAGGTCTCCTGGGGCTGCTGGTGTGCCTCATGAAGGCAGTGGTACTTCATCAAAGCTGTTTAAACATCTCTGTTCACTGCTCCCCTAACAGTTATACTTGTGCCGCCTTGGAAGTGCCCAAAGCTAAGGCAGGGAAAGCAAGAACAAACTCTTTCCAACTTCTGGTTTTAGATATTTAGGTATTTCTAAGCATTTCTTCTCTAGAAAGGTTGGGAAAAATGGATGAAATGGAGATGAATATTCTGTCCACACTTTCCTACAGGTATCTTCTATTTCTTTCAGGTCTTATGGACCAGTGTGTATGTGTGTGTGGGGGGGATTCAGGATTTTTCTTATGTGTCTTCCTTCTCTAGAGTGATGCCTCCACATCCCAGAGCCTACACGACAAACATCTTCCACATTGTTGTAGGAACAAATTTATATCCACACTTGCTGGCGACTAGCTGCTGCCTTGAGCCCTGTTGATGTTCTACAACCCAGGCATGCCTTCATGACATCCAGCAGGAGGACACATGGTCCAGCTAGTGGCCACCAGAACTCTGTTCCCATCTTATTGCTTGCTCTTCTCTGACTTGACTAGTGCTTTGCTGCTCTGGTTGTCGAATACATTTCATATCTATCAGTCTCCCTGTCTCAGACTGCCTTGGTGGGGAAGGTAAAACACACAGAAATGCAAATGCGTTCACACATGATTCTCCTTTTACTACTACTTGCTTGTAAGTGGGCTCTGTTTTAAGCCTCTAAGTGTTTCTCAACATGTAGGTCATGACCCCTTCAGCAAACCTCTGTCTCCAATAGCATTTACATTACAATTTATATCAGTAACAAAAGTACAGTTACGAGGTAGCAAGGAAAATAGTTTTATGATGGGGACGGGTCACCACACCATGAGGAATCATATTAAAGAGTCACAGCATTAGGAAGGTTAAGAACCACCGCTAAGGGTCTAAGCAAATGTCAGTGAACAGAGATAAGGAAAGCATTGTCTTCCTTTCGCCCTGCCAGTACACAGCTCTGCATACAGTCTATTGTGCTCTGGATATAAATGACCCCAAGGCCACATCATGCCTACATCATGCCCTGTTCCCTTCTTTGGTCTCCTTCCTGGCAGCCATGAAGTGAACAGCATTGCTACACATACCAGCCTGCCTCCATGATGCTCTACTTCATTACAGCAATGAATGAAAAGGCCACGGGGCTAAACAATATTCTTTCACAGCAACAATGAGTGAGTGACCGGCCTGTGCCCATGGAATCAGATAAGGTTGTGTTCATTCTGGGCTCTGACACTGACCACCAGGATAATATTGCGTCGATTGCTGAGTCATATGAATTCCAGTGTTCTGATCTGCAAAGCTTAGAAACTGTCATGCAGAGCCATGTGAGGATTAAGTGGGGACATTTGTAAAATACACAGAAAAACACATAATATAAGCAGTATTTTTTAAAGCAATTCTCCCATATTTCTGAATTTTGGTAGAACCCTAAAGTGTTATTGTATGAATAAGCAAAACTTGAGCTTTATGGATTTTGTCTTAACAGTGGAGATGGGGTGTAGCCTATCAAAATTCATGCTTGAAAAATGGAAGATGAGGTCTGATGCATCTAAGGTAGGGGACTTAGGCATGCACATTCTTAATATGGGTGATACTATCCTGAGCGCAGAAAAAATTGGTTTCTGCAAAGCAAACAAAGCTTAAATATTATGGTGGTAAAAAGCCTTGTAAAGGGCCGTAAGTATGTAAATAAATGTTTGAAATATTTTAGTGTAAAATGTTTTCTGTGCCACTGGGAATACAGCTCATTTGATGAAGTGTTAAAAACATGAGAACTGGAGCTCAGATCCTAACAGCGCATAGAAGCTTGTGGTGGGAGGGGACCCACCTATAATTCCAGCATTTGGGAGGTGGAAACAGGAGCCTCCTAGAGTAATCTGGCTAGCTAGACTAGCCAGAACCAGGGAACTCTGGGCTCAGCGAGAAACTCTTGCCTTGGTAAATAAAGTGAAGATCAATTGAAGACATCTCTTACCCATGTCTACTAGTGCCAGGAGCATCATAAACACATGTACAACACATACCATGCACACACACACACACACACACACACACACACACACACACACACACACTATGCACCCTCAAACATGCAAAAAATCTCACTTGGAGAAAACAACAATCATTAGAGGGAAAAAGAAGTTTAATTAAGGGTGTTAGTAATGAGTGGGAATTGAAAAGCCAGACAAAGGGAAAGAAGCGGACAGTCTTTAGGTGTGTCTACTGTCAGGAAAAGCTCAGAGCTCAGATGAGAGAGAGTTACAGGAGACAAGTGACCAAGTCACAGACGTGGCCATAGGCAGCAAAGGTCTGTGCTGTCGCACAGTCCTACAGCAAGGAACAAAATGACTACTCTTCTGATCCCCAGTACTCCACATCCTGCCACACCCCAGATGTGCATACTCCCCACATGTGCGGATGACAATGGCCACTGTGGAGTTCTGTCAAGTCTGTGATGTCGGAGCTCCACTCATGGCACTAACTTGCATGGCCATTTGATTAATGCTCCTGTCGGCTCACTGTTCTGACTTAATGTTTGCCATCTTCACCTTCTCAGGCAATTTGCATGTTTTGTTTTCTAATCTTTGACCTGTCTTCATGAAACAAATGGAGAAAGCACTTGCGTTAGTCAGCATTCTGTAAAGGAACAGAACCGATAGAATGAAAATATATGTGTGTGTGTATGATATTTATGTATATGATGTATATATATATATGTATGTATGTATACACACATGTATATGTGTATATGTATATGATGATATTTATTGCAGGCTGCAGTCCAACAATGAAAAGACCAGGTATAGGCATAAGGTCATTGTGTAATTCAAATGCTGATTTCTGTACACACACACCCATATCTGATTGTAATCCTTGTTCTGAGAATCTTAATCTCAATGTTGTGTAAAATCTGTTCCCCAACTGTCCCCTGATATGCCAGTAAAGCAGCTTGTTGCCAATCACTGAGCAGAGAAGAGAATAGGGTTGGACATTCTGCCAGCCAGGGGAGAATTTAGAGGAGAAAGTAGGGGATTCATTGAAGGGCTGATGCCCAGGGGAGATCAGGAAAGAGAGCTCAGCAGAAGAAGCTACAAAGTGCAAGTATCTCTGAGATGTACACTAGGAGAAAGTGAGACTAGAGGATTAAGAATAGAGTTCAGTTTAGCTAGGGCAACAGGGTGTGCCTTGGTGCAGTGTCTGGGGATGATCCTGAGGATCCCAGGCCTCTGTAGGTCTGAGGTTGGAGTTCTGTGCCCCAGTACCCGAGCGGTAATCAGTCGAGGGGTGGGCACAGAACTCCTGCATGCAGCAGGAGGCTAGAGTCTGGAGCCTGTCGGAGCCCAGAAACTTTTCTGGAGCTGAGTGTCCTGAGGTTGGAGCTGATATTTCCTCCACTGTGGGGTTTCCTCCCAACAGGAAGACCCAGTCTGTGCTGTTTTGGGGTCCACAATTCCATCTGGGATGGTGCATAGACAGGAGGAGGACCTCCCTTATCAGAGGACTTGGGAAGGGGCATGGGAGGAGATAAGGGAGGGAGGGTGGGAGTGGGAGGGGACTAGGGTGGGGGCTATAGCTAGGTTACAAAATGAATAACCTGTAATTAATAAAACAATAAATAAAATTTAAAAAAGAATAGAGTTAACACTGCTCAGGATTGTGCTGTGAAGCTTGTTAAAATAATATAATGGAGTCTCAATTATTTGTGTGATAGCTGGGTTAAGAGAGATACTGAGAGAAACAAACACAGTTTTCTAAAAATAACATTAACACCAGGAATTTGGTAGTTGTTCATGTCTTAAGACTGGATGGCTCAGCAGTCTGAGTCTGCTGTGGGAGCCCCCGAAAATTCCTAGAGAGCTGCTGGTATTTAATCTACATTGGAATGCCAAAGAAATAGGTTCTAATATTGGTGAAAGAGTGCCTTGGAAACAGGTAAAATGAACTTGCCAGCAGGAGTGAGGGCAAGAAGGCAAAAACAAACAAAAAACAAAACAAACAGACAAAATAAAAGCTTCTATGTCCCCAATACCTCTCCCATGTTTACATGGGCTGCCACCAGAAGGTGTGGCCCAGATTTAGGGTAATTCCTCCCACCTCAAATGACCCAATCAAGAGAATGCTTGGGTACTAGCTATTTGTTCTTTGTTGTTGTTGTTTTCCCAGATGTTGTCAAGTTGACAATCGATATTGCCTTTCACAGTGCTCCTTTCCTCTCTACTTTTCTACCTCAGGTAGTTTATTCTTGGCTCCTGGGTCCTTTGTCATTTCTGCCCAGCCTGTGGGATTTTCTTGACATTTCCTTTGTTATCTAATTCCTTTATTCTCAGAACCACCTTTAATCCACTGTGCCCGAGGTCTGTAAATGGAAGGCCTATGTTTATTTTTTTGTTTATCAACTCAGATTGGAGTGAGACATGTAGGTAGAGCCAAGGAGGGAAAGAGGTCAGCTGCCGGGCTCTAAAAAGCTCTTGGGCTGCCATCCTGGGACTGCCTGGCACATTGTTTGGGGAGTGCTTTCTTTGTAGCAGCGTCTGTGTATTTGCACGCTTTGCTTTTTGTTATTAGATTTAACATGGACACTGTGATGGGACCCTTATGCACAGAGCATATGATTATCAGGGCCCAAATATAGCTGGAGCAAACCAATGTTAGTATTGACCATACTCTAAGGCTAGTGATGATCCTTTTTCCTAAATTGAATATTCTGTGGCTCAAGACTGACTAAGATCCATCCCCTGCCTTACTTGGCTAGCTGTCTTAAGCACAGTATAAAGGCCAGAGACACTGCTGTCTCTGTTCCTAGCCACGGGGATCACTCCTTGCCCTGTTAACAGTGGATCACACACACGCTTCTTCACACTCCTGGCTGCTTAGTCTATGTCTGGTACTTGGTTAAATGGCTTTACATGGAAGATTTCCTTTAGTCTGCACACCCTCTGATATCCACACTTCACTGTTATCCAGATTTTAGAGATGTGGGCTGCAGACTGTAAATAACTTAGGTTCGTGCTGCTAAGAAACTGGTAGAGCTGAGCTCCCTGTATTTCTGTGGGCCTGAGTTCTTCTCTGCTCCGCACGGCCTTTTTTTTGTGTGAACACGGGCATCTCCCATCAGCTTCTAGAGTCTTGAAGATAAGGGCCACGACTTCCATATTTCATACATAAGGAAAGTGGCCTGGAATATGATAGATGCACAATAAAGCTTGCTCAGTGATAGTTGGATGGATAAATGACATTATATTCTAGACAAGTACCTGTTTACAAACTAAGGTTTTTATATAGTAAGGAAGCACAATGAGAGGCAGGAGAGTTAGTTGCCTTAGTGGTTAAGAAAACCTGCTTCTCTTCCAGAGGATCCAGGTTTGATTCCCAGCACCCACATAGCAGCTCACAACTGCCTGCAGCTCTAGTTCCAGGGCACCCAATGCCCTTGCCAAGTCTCTGCAGGAACCAGGCATGCAGCACACAGACTTCCATGCAGGCTAAATGATCATATACACAAAATAAAAATAAATAAATCTAATGCAAACCAAGAAAAAAAAAAAAGCTCAATGAATTGGCTGAACAAGACATTGCCCCGGTTTCTTGAGGAGTAGAGCTCTTTTCTTCGGCTTGCGTGAGGCTAAAATGTCTTTTTTAAATTGTTGTTGTTGAGTAAAAAAAGCACGTGTAGTAGACACCTATACTGTGACTTTATCATTTAAAAAAAATTTCAGGGGAGTTTAAAAAAATTCAGACAAATAAGATATATTTAAAATATGCTGCCATATATGGAATGACTTAAAAAGGAAAACGTTTTCATCATAAAAACAGAATCCTAGCAGTGAGTGAATCTGTAGATATTTCTAGGATGGGTGAAAGACTAGAATCTTGTGATAAATATCATCATTGTATTTTTAATATCTTTTGCTTTTCAATTTTGCTTTTAAAATAACATGGCCCCAGATATTTAGTTTGCTTGAGTGAACCAATTTTATGGGGAGGAAATGATTTTTAAATGGTTTATCTTTTTGACCCTTCTGAGTGCTGGCAGCAACCTGGACTGTGATTGTTTAATTTCCGAATTAGTTGGGTTTTATCTCAGAGTGTTTGTAGTTCTGAAGCAAAAGAACAAGCAAGGAAAGAAACAAACAAACAAACAAACAAACAAAAAACAGTTACAATGTATAGCTTCATGAGCTAAAGTGATGAAAAGCAAACCCCAAAGTGAATCCCCCAAATACGAAAAGGCAAAGAAAAGAAAAGAAAAGAAAAGAAAAGAAAACAAAACAAAACAAAACAAAACAAAACAAAACAAAACAAAAACCTAGTCCCTAGCTTCTATGGCCCTTAAAGTAACTTTCATTCACCTGTCTTCCGAGGCACTGATTGGTCAAGGTTAATAGGCTGAGTTGGAGGAGTTCACAGTTAATCTTTAGGTGAAAATTAAAGGCAAAGTGTAAGCACAGACTGTAAAAGTACCAGCAGCAGAGACTGGAGCCGGGAAGATGGGTCTCTGTCGGCCACACGCCTCGAGGGAAGGGGTTCTTAACCCTGGTTGCATGCTAAAGGCACCCGGGTATAGGGATGCGGTGTATGTGTGTGTGTGTGTGTGGGGGGGGGACCTCAGAGACCTTTTACTGGTTACCTTTTACTGGTGAGTAAGCTGAAGCATCTCAGGGAATTACAAAGTAGAGGCAAGCCTGAGAGTCATCAAGGAGGAATTTCATGCATCTGGGAATGCCGGCTAATGGGGCAACCAAGAAGGGAAGGTTAGCGGGGCCTGATGGCGCACGCCTGTAATCCCAGCACTTGAGGAGGCAGAGGCAGGTGGATCTCTGTGAGTTCAGGGCCAGCCTGGTCTACAAAGCGACTCCGGGACAGCCAAGGTTACCCAAAGAAACCCTGTCTCAAAAAACAAAACACAACAGAACAAAAAGTGAAGGTGGCCCCTGCCTTTGCTATAGAGAAAGGAACCAACCCCAGAAGGAAAATCAGGTAAAGCACGGCCCTCACTCCCTAAGCTTTGCTACTCCTCTCCTCTAGAGTGGCCAGAAGCCGTGGGAGCACCTCGGGGTGTGTCAGAAAAGCTGACTCAGAGTAAACCTTCGGAACTGAAACTCAGTCTGCTTTCTTACAAGATCCCCAGGTGACTCACTTTGGGATGTTTGAGAAGTCAGACCCAAACAGTGTCCCGATACAACAGAATAACTGAGGGGAAAGGCTTGCCTGGTGTGGGAGTGAAAGCTGAAGCCAAGATCAGCTTTTGATGATAGCTGGCGTGTCTTCCTAACAGCCTTGGCTCCTGGACATTCTTCTGGATTAGAAAGCACCTGTATACGGGGCTTTCCCGCCCCCATCTTATCTTATCCTGTAAGGGCGGCTGCAAATGTGTTTGTGTCTGGTAGCAGCCTGCCAGATGCAGCTCTGCTCTTATCACACATTAGGTCTTAACTAGAGATTATGGCATCGACCAGCAGCGTACTCAAAGTCAGGTAGGAGCCCATAGGGTGGGTTAAAAGTAAACACCACGTTTTCTCCCGGAGCCGGATACACAGGAGATAGGAATGTAGCCCTAAATCTACTGAAAGGCTTACAAATCCTTTCTCCAGAGGAAGGCCCATGTGAAAAGGGTCCTGGAAGAATCGGGGACTGTCGGTCACCAGCGGGGCCACTCCGAGCCTTCATTTTCTCACCTATAAAATGGAGAGAACAGAGGTTCACAATCAATGTCAAAGGACTACGTGGGCGTTTGGAGGGGAAAGTACATCTGAAGGCTGCGTGAACTATAAAGTGTCTCACACCTGACAAACTGCTCCAGCCTCGGCTCTTGGGAGCCCAGCTTTGTCCCCTGAACTGTCCCGAGGACCCTTCTGATGGTTGAGCTGGGACCTGACCTAGTACAGTTCCCACATCCTTAAGACGTATGAACAATCTGATCCCAGGCAAACTTCTAAAGGTTTGTTTAGCAATTGGAAAGAAAATCTCATCCTCGTTTGCTTGATTTTTTTGCCACACATTTCATTTTATCATTTATTATTAATATATTTTGTGTTGCTAAACATTACTTGAAAGCAGGATTTTTAATTCCCATGAATTTTATATTATGGGATACATGTTATGCATCTAATTTTGACTCATACATAATTCTGTAGTGATTATCCTTAAAATTAAATATAAATGCACATATCCCTTTTTCAGTATATATTTATATAAGTAAATTTATTGAATTAGAAGGTTAAAATTTTTCTAATGTGTTTGGCATGTAGTTTGTCACGTTTTCAGCTAGAAGTGAATGTTTGTTTTTCTTTGCTCTCATCAGGGAAAGGTGTGTTTTGGTGTCTGTGATTGAAAGGCAATATATATATATATATATATATATATATATATATATATATATATATATGTAATTTGAATTGAATTGCTTTGGTTATTGGAATACACATGTACACTCTCTTTTCACACACACACACACACACACACACACGCGCGCGCGCGCGCGTGCAGCTGATCCTCAGTCCTTGTCTCATGCTTCCTAGGCAAATGCTCTGCCACTGACCTATAACTTCAGCCTTAAAAAACAAACAAAAAACTTCCTAATTTGAAACAGGCCCTCCGTAAGCTGACTGGGCTGCCCTTGTACTCACATCATGGCACAGGCCTCCTGCCTCTGCTTCTTGAGTAGTTGAGGTTATAGTTGTACAGCACCAGGCCCAGCTGAGGTTATAAGTTCTTAGGACAAATAACCGTATAAAGTTTTTGTTACTTCTCACCTTTATTCATTTTTTTTTTTTTTACCAGAATACTTTAAATCCTCTGTCATTCTGTTATCTCCCATTGAAACACTGCTCCCAAAGGTGAAAATTTTTGGCCAAATGGAATAAAGGGTGTCTCTTCCTTGTCCTCAAAGGGCCTTTTATGCTTATAAAATTAGTCAGAGAGTTGTGGTCAAGAATAAGAATGTCATCAAACAGCATAATTTCTCTTGCTTTAGCAATACATAATTTTAACTCCTTTCACTTTCAAATTTGAATGAATTCAAATTAGCCAAAAGTCTAAAGGAGACCCTGCTTCCTGACAAAGGAAAGAGGATCTATATGAATCTGTTCTGTCAACCCAGCATCTTAATAGTTCTAGTGTGTGTTTGACTATGCCAACGTAGAATCTGCTAATGTGATATTATAAAGCAAGAATGTGTGATTACTATAACATCAGAAACAGACCTGCCCCTCCCTGTTCAATGCACAGAGTTGCTATGTTTGATGGAATCTGTTCATGGAATATTTATCAATATCCTTCTGTTGATAATGCTTTCTATGGGAGGAAAAGATACATACGTTAATCTAGAGGATGCTTGCAGTCTCTCGCTACTTTTTTTTTTTTTTTTCACAAAGAACACCCACGAGATGGCTCAGGTATGGGTCTCAGGGACAGCAACTCAATAACCCAAGTGTGTTTTACGAGGCTGCAAGTCCAAACAAGTAAGCAAAGCCTAGTTCTTTGTTCTCTGTGTATCCTAGCAATCTCAGTTATATTCCCGGTAGCCTGGATTCCACGCCTAGAACTACCAGTGTCTGAAGACAATCAAGACTCATTCAGGGTTTCCAGATGAGGCCATACCTCCCTTTTCAAGTTATGAGGTATCTCTAAGAGTTAACATCCAGATGTTATCCTTTTAATACTGCTCCTCCCAGGTTCTATTTCAATCATCCAAGATTATTTTTAAACTCTGATTTTTAAGAACTTGGTCTTGTTTCCCCCAGAGAATGGTACACATGTCTGAAGGCTTCATATCAAGCCTTTATGATCAAAAAGCTATAATGTACCTGATTGAGATTCCTGGGGATTCTTGTTATTGTTGTTCAACCTCCAACATTAGGGAGAAGGAAACCCATAAATCAATCACAGTGTAACACCAAATTATCCTCACTATAGCAAATGGATACAGAGAATGTGTGAGCGTGTGTATAGGCAAAAGAAGGACTGTTGTGACTAAGCTCTTCTTCTGGTGTTATCAGGCTGCAGCACAGAGGAGAAGCCATAATTCAAGAGCCCGTTTGACCAACGTGAATATGGGAGGGTCTGTTTTGTTGTGAAATGTAGAGGGATGAACATGGCTTCTCACCTGAGAAGTCATTTGGCAGCACTGAAGGCTGATAAACAGCTGTCAACAATAGAACTCGTCACCTGGGCGTTCTCCCTGATTGCAGGATCGCAGTTACTGGGCAGGATGGTCTGGCCAAGCATTTTTCCTCAGATGATCCCAGCACAGCTGTGTTTGTTTCCTACAAACTGAAGCAAGGAAGCTTTTAGCTTCCTCAGGAAATCTCTAGAAATCTCATTTCCCCTTAAAAGAAAAAAAAAAAAGCAAACCCAGAGATTCATATTTGGTATCAAAACTTATTTTTAGGTGGTGCATGCCTGTGATCCCAGTACTTAGGAAGCTGAAGCAGGATTGAGTCAGAGGCAGCCAGCCTGGGCTACAGACATAGTGAGACCCTGTGTCAAAAACACAAAGGAAGCATTATATTCAATTGTAAGGAATTGATGTTAATCTAAACTTTGAGCTGAGTCCGATCTTGTCAAAGAATGTGGTTGAGTTCGAGTGGACTCCATCTCACTCACAGACTTCGGGATGTAAGTAAAACAGAACATTAGGGCACTAACATTTTCATTTTTTTTCCTGTTGCTTTTAACATTATTGAATGAGGTAAACAGAAGCCAGTGTCACCATTTTAGGAAATTACTAGAGATGAGTGTAGCAGCAGTAAGACGCGAGTGCTGATGGGAACCCAGGCAATTCTGTATCTTCCATTATCTGTCACAAAGGTGATGGCATCGCGGATATGAAATCTAATGGCATTAGATGTGGGGCTCCCAAGAAATGACATGTCCTGCAAAAGTAAATGCCTCCAGGAAATGGCAGCACCAGTTAAAATTAAGTGTGGTTCTGACTAAGCTGTTTTCCTCATTAATCACTGCACAGCATCTGGGCCTGAATCCCAGCTATAGTCCTGGCTGTGATTTAAAGGCCTGTGCCTGGGCCAGAGACTCAGCTGCCCAGGCAACAGAGTCAGGTCAAAAACTCACCTCCTAGGCCCCTTGAACGTGCTGGCTGTGTGCTGAAGGTTCAGACAAGTGGCAAGCACCTCCGGGGAAATTCCCTGTGCAAGCTGAGAGGAAGCTCGCTGCCTGGAGAAGACCGCAGAGGTGGAGCAGTCACGACACTGGTGGCTTTCTGGGTCAGTGTTCCGTTTACAGCTTTGGCAGGTCATTATCAGGGACCTCCAGGAATCTACAGAGACACACCTGTGACACGATCATAAAATTGATATCGGGGACAAAATGGTGTTAAAGTCCTTACCAGAGAGTCCTGTGTCTTGAGAAGCTTGTGGGGCAATCTGACCTTCTCTTTCCTTTACTGCTGCCAAGGGCAACAGAGGTTGTTGGCCAGTTAGTGCCTTGCTCAGATTCCCACAAGCCTGTGCTCCGGTGGTGGGGTTTCTCACGGCACTGTCCACCCACAGAAGGTTGCGTTAGTCAGGACCTGAACTCTAAACCTGAATCTTTTCTCCCCTTTGAACCCTGGACTCAGTTCCCATTGCTCTTTTGGCTCCTGGTTGCACTGTTCTGTCTTGGTGTGCATTCTTTGCTCTGCTCTCCCATCCGGCTCTGATGTTTGATTATTGCCCTGACTGTCTATCTATCTATCTATCTATCTATCTATCTATCTATCTATCTATCTATCTATCATCTATCTTTCCATCATCTATCATATATATATACACATATGTAAATATGTATGTATGCATATATATATATAAAGCTTTGAATTTCATATATGTATGTGTTGTTCGTGCTGAGTACCCCATAGCCAGTGTAGGAGGAGACACAAGTTAGTTGCACACGGTTCCCTTTGGTTAGTCCAACTGTACACTGAGTGCCCGTGAATACAGGGGCACACTGCCAAATCCTGCTCCCGGGCCACTCTTGGCAAAGGCTGGGAGTTGGTCAGCAGGGAGCCCAGGGTCTCAAAGGGTACATGTCCTCAGTGGAAGAGATGGGCTTTAGGAAACCTAGGAGTAAGCGAGTGGGGGAAACTGAGTGGGCGAAGCTGAGTGTCAGAGCAGCATCTGCAACAGCGTGGTTTCGGGCGGCAGGCGAGTCCCTGTAATCCCAGGCCAGACAAGAGCAGAAGCAGTGTCAGGAAACAGAAACACATGGAAAGTGCTTCAAGACACATTCTTCTGCGTGTAAGCACTCAGTGAGCAGTCGCTGTGAGGCTGATGGCTGCAGTCATAGCACTAGACCGTGTTCTATGTGTGAGTCGGTGAAGGGGCCCTTCAGAAAAGTCTGTCTTTTCTCACCTATACATTTTCCATGTGAGGACACGGGTAGTTGAGCACCAAGGTCAAGAGTTTCGATGTCGGATTATCTGCATTTAGATTTGATCCCTGCTGTTTGCCAACTGCGTGGCCTTAAGAAACCTGCCCTCTCTGAGTCTCACTTACTCAGAGTATCGGAACCCCCTGCATGGGAAGGATGTTGTTGTGAAGAGGCATTTTGTGATAAGTGCTCATCATGGTGAGCCCTATTGTTTTTGGCTGTTCTTGTCACTACAGTTGAATTTCTTATGCTTTTGGCAATCCTTCTGCCTCAGTTTCCCACGTGCTGGAGTCATAGGCACAAGACACCACACCCGGGCTTTACAATTGAATTGGTATCTTAAATTCACCTTCATAATTTCTCCTCTTTTTTTCTGAATAAAATAACAGTAAAAGAAAAACAGTCTAACTATTACAGTTATCAAGGTAAATATATGGCACAGTTCTTCATAAATGTGGGCAGATAGTATTGTGGGTTTATGTAGTATGCCTACATAAAAGCTGTAGACTACATTAAAAATTATAGTCATCAGCTAAGTTTATAATAAGCTGAGTTTATAAACCCAGTACTCTGAAGACTCCAGTTAAATATAGCATCAAAATACTATCTTCCTACAATTTTTCAAATTAGTTCCTGTTTGTTTCAATTTTGGATACATTGATTGAATGATAGTATCTAGCTGTGCATGCTGGGATAGAGTTAAACTTGTGATCCTCCTGCCTTAGCCTCTAAATGTGTCCCATCCTACTTGGCTTAAATTGCAGAAGATATTTAAAACAATTCTCAGAGTTGGGAATGGTGTTCCATGCCTGTGATCCCAGAATTCTAGAGGATTTCCAGGCCATCCTGGGCTATATAGCAATAGTTATTTGTGCCAGTAATAACAATAATAACAATAACAAAAAATAAAAGTGAAAACAGTTACTGAAGGCTTTGGCATCACCTCTCCAGCACTCCAGAGCACAGCTGTAATGCCCAGGGCCACTTCTGCTTCCTGGCACGTGTATTCCTTTAAGTCTATTTGCTTACTGTGTTGCTGAAATACAGAAGGCAGGAGCTTTCATTTGTGTGGAAGATCTGATCCTATAGTGTTCAGTGTGAAAGACAATGAGGCAAGAAAAGGATCAATAGTCTCTCCAGAGGAAAATCACCAGCTGAGATTTTCCTAGGAGTTTAAAGCTTGATGGTTTTTGTTTGTTTTTGTTCTTGTTTGTTTGTATTTCTTATGTTCTTTAAAGTCCTAAATTTCTAGTCCTTTCCCAAGTGCCAACAAGAGCTCTGACTCCTAGGCTGGCAGTAGACCCTTCTGAAAAGCAAAACCCCATTTTCCCAGTTCACAGAACTCTAGTCATTATGTAAAGCAGAAAGATCTGGAAAGGACAGCTGTGCTGTTTGTTGAAAAAAGGAAGGCCATTTTTGAGAGTGGAGGAGGGCTTTGTGGTAGATGTTCTTGTGACTTGGTGTTTTGAAAGTTCTCCTTGGTATTCTTACCAAGGAGAAAGCCACAAGACCACCTCAATAAACAAAGAGAAGCACTGACAGAATTCATGGAGCACCTGTAACAAACCGGGAGTAGAAGGGACTTCCTTCAGTTTGTGAGAAAAAATGCTGGTGACATCACTCCTAAGGTAGCATATCAAGGGCAGTTTGCCTGACATCCCTTTTTTCAGCGCTGTATCTGGCAGCTTTGCCTGTGCTGTGAAAACAAGAAGCAAAGACAGGTTATTATAACCAAACTTTCCGCAGAGTACAGGGAATCATATGAAATAAGGGGGAGTTAGTATGACGTGGAAAGGATAGGAGCTCCACAAGGACCAAATATATCTGGGCACAGGGGTCTTTTATGAGACTGTATCTCCAACCAAGGACCGTGTATGGATATAACCTGGAACCCCTGCTCGGATGTAGCCCATGGTAGCTCAGTATCCAAGTGGGTTCCCTAGTAAGAGGAACAGGGACTATTTCTGACATGAACTCAATGGCTAGCTCTCTGACCTCCCCCTCCGAGGGAGGAGCAGCCTTTCTAGGCCACAGAGGAGGACATTGCAGCCAGTCCTGAAGAAACCTGATAAGCTAGGGTCAGATGGAAGGGGAGGAGGTCTTCCCCTATCAGTGGACTTAGAGAGGGGCAGGGAGGAGATGAGAGAGTGGGCTACAGCTGAGATGCAAAGTTAATAAAATAAAAATGTAATTTAAAAAGCAGAGAGAAAAAGTTGGGAATTAAAGGTAATACAATTCTAATCACATCTTGGTAGTGGTTTATGAATAGAAATCTATGGAGTCCACAAAACCATGATGGGAATCTGGAAAAGCTCAAGGATATAGTGAATGCCACAAGTCTGTATTTGCAAATATAAATTGTAATAAACAACTAGAAGAAAAGTTTAAACAATTCCAGTTATAAGAGCGTCAATAGAAAGCCTAGTTTTATACAGATTTTGTTCATTTTTACTTTATGTGTACATCAACTCAAAAAACATAGCTCTTACTTCAAAGTAAGAGTTTATTCTAGAGCCAAATTTGAATGACCATAACATAACCCATGAACAGAAACTTGGTTTACCCCCCCCCCAAATCCATGTTTCAAATTGGAAGTAGTCTTATGGCATGTTTATGGTAACAGAACAAAGAAAGCCATAGATTGAGGCGCTTGAAATAATATATCTGTGCTAGACGGTTTTAGGTCAACTTGACACAAGCTAAAGTCATCTGAGAGGAGGGACCCTCTACTAGCTGCCCTGAGCAGACCCGAGGAACTTCAGGTTCACACAAGGTAAACTCCCACACCTAACTCCTGCCTATAGGTCCCAATGGGACACAACCAGAAGAGAAAAGCTCCAAGCCTATCACAGAGATCCATTTAACCCCTAGCACAGAACCCAGGCAGGGCTTCCCCTCCATGGTTGGAGTTAGGAAGCTTCCACTTGTCCCTCGAAAGGTCACAAGAGAGTCCTCACTTCTCAGACAAAAAAAAAAAGAAAGAAAGAAAGAAAGAAAGAAAGAAAGAAAGAAAGAAAGAAAGAAAGAAAGAAAGAAAGAATCAAGTAGCCTCTGAGCTCCTTCTCTGATGCTCAAATGAAAACGGGCACTGATAGGACACCACAGGAAGAAGAAGACATGGGCCAACCAGGGTCTCCCCAGGAGACTATTTCCTATGCAGCAAAAACACAAGAAGTCTCCAAATGCCTGTCCATCTGGTCCCTGCTCTTCACGTCACTGTAGGCAGGAGTGCTGGGAGGACAGTTTTCTTTTTCAGTGCTGGCACTGGGGCTGATTTCCTGGCTCGGGAACGTTAAAAGGGGCTCGTTTATATCTGATGCATTCTGCACGCTGCCCTTCTCTCTGGTTAGATTCCCATTTTAGGGACTGTTTACCAAGTTTGAATTCTGGCAGCAGATTTGTTTTTGTAAGAGATTCTGAATCAATGGTTTCTTTGGCGTGTTTTGATTACCTCGTGTCTAGGCTGCACTTCGCCTTTTCATTAATTAGAGGATTCCTGGAGCTGAATAGAAAGAATCTGCTTTCTGGGGTAGTTCAAGTTGTGTCACTGATGGTAAGAATATTTGGGAACTATAAGGGGCTAGTACTCTCACTGGCTACTCTTTAATAAAGGAGAGATTATCATCATGAGGTTTGGGGTGTTTAAACTTCACATAGAATGAAATACAAAAGCGAAAGGATTTATTCTGTTAAACTCTGTTTCTTTCAAAAGATCTTCATTAGCTAGCTTCAGTTACTATGGTTTTAAAATAGGTTTGGCAATGCTCCTTAAATTTCTAAACCCCTAGCTGGGTTTGGTGGCACATACCTGTGATCCTGGCACTTGGGGAGGCAGAGTCAGGTGGATCTCTGTGAGTTCAAGACCAGCCTGGCCTACAAAGCAAGTCCAGGACAGCCAAGGCTACATAAAGAAATCCTGTCCCAAAAGAAAACAAACATGTAAAAATGTAAAAACAAAAATGTAAAACCCTTGAACTACCAACCTGATGTTTATAAGTGACACCATAAAATCATTTAACTTACTATATAAGGTTAAATTTAGGCTATGTGTCTAAGGAGTGAGGTATATGAGACATAACTGAATTTCAACTTTAGCCTTGTATCCCACCATCCAAGGTAACTCATTATGTATTTGTAAATATTCCAGCATCTAAAATACCCAAACCCTTCTGATCCAAAGCATCTTGGGTCAGAGACATACAACTTCTCCAAATAGGCTTTCTTTCTGATTTCCCCAGCAAGCTTGATGGCTGCATCCTCCTCCTGACCGGTCAAGGCAATCACCCTGGAGTTATTTTAATTCCTCAGTCTTCTTGGCTTTCCAGTCATGGTGATGGTCACTATAGTCTACAGGAGGCCTTTCCCATGTCTGTCTTTTCCCATGCCAAAAACACTTCCCAGACTGAGGCCTTTATTTCTTCTTGCTTAGAGCATTGCTGTTGATCTCAATTGCCTTTCCAACTTGTAGCTCCTCTGCTCTGCTTTCAGTTGGATCTCTTCTTCTT
This sequence comes from Psammomys obesus, assembly GCF_907164565.1. Classification (NCBI taxonomy): domain Eukaryota; kingdom Metazoa; phylum Chordata; class Mammalia; order Rodentia; family Muridae; genus Psammomys; species Psammomys obesus. Next base: position 1,462,568 of record NW_026596143.1, on the reverse strand, counting down.
TTTAAGTACAATGGTCTATCTGAGAACCTAGATCTTGGGGACTCACTTTTTTGCCTTATAGGGAGACTTATACTTGCCTTCTTCTCAATTCCCTGCATTCTCCCTGAAGGGCAAAGATGTTTTTCTTATCCTTGTAAGCCTCTCTACATTCTTAACAATATTTAGCGCATAGTAGTCATTTATCAAGAATTGCGTAGGCTTTTATCTAACTCTCACTGCGAACACTCTATTTATACTCTGTGAGGGTTTGCCTGGGCTGAGCTGGGAAGGGTGTCATCTCTACACTTTCAAATAATGGAGCACTGTCTTCAGTTTTTATAACATGGTTAGAACGAAGGGGAAGGACAGAAGACAAAGATGGTATTCTTCAGCTCTCCTTCATCTGTTTTACACTTCTTGATTAAACAGGCAGCGTGCTCTCCTGGAATAAAATGCAGAACTGTGGGAGCACTGTGGATCTTAGACATTTTCTGGGAGATAAAAATGAAGAGTGTTGCCTCCCAGCCTGCCATCTGCAGCTCAACCCAAGTGACACTGGCTTTCCTTTGGATTCACGACCAGCTTCTCTTCTGATGGACTCCCTAAAACCCTCCTCTTAATAAAATTATTATTATTATTAGTGATAGAGAACTTAGGGCCTTGTACATGGTAGAGGCGTACTCTGCCAGATTAGAAGATATTATTTTTGCATCTTAAGTTTAGGTAAAGTGTTCTTTCAAATATCATACTGTCTAGAATTTGCTGAAGGAGTAGAGGGGAGGACATTCAAAATGGTTTCCTAAAAAAAGGGCAGAAGAGCTGGGTTTTATGATCATAGGGGTAGTGGAAATTTTTGAGGAAAGGGAAACTTCAAGGGGAGAAATGGGAGAGTCGGAGGAGCCTTCATTGCTCCTTAGTGGGATATTTTCTTCTGACTTGTCCGATGAAACTGTCAAGTACTTCATTTCTGTTTTTAAGATGAAAGCCAGAGTCTCTGCAAGATGTGCCATAAATAGTCCCCAAAGGACTGATGGGAGATGACCTTGACTCTTTCAAAAGGATTGGTGCTGCCTGACTTGAGAGCCATAGGGAAGTTCCATCCAAGATGAATACTGGCCCTGCTGCTGCCCAGAGGTGACCTAGGATTCCATTTGTTATTTCTGTTTTGACAAGCCATGAGCTTGCACAACCTTTGAAGCCTGAGGGCCAGGTCCTCCGACTGCTCGTTAAACACTTCATTTGGACATGAGGAGAAACCACATCTAACGGACCCCTCAGATTATGTTTTCTATTTCCAAAGACCTGGACTGACACACACTAATGTTACCCACAATCTTCATCCAGTTTTCCCACCCTAACGTCTTCCCCTACTTTAACTACAGAAAACAGATTCTGCAAGAGAAGAGCATGTAAACCAAGATATTTGCTGAAAGCCACAAAGAATATGAAACTCAGCTTTCTCCTGGGTTGGGATTCGTCGTCCCAGGAAGAAAAGAATCTGTGAAAGAGAAGCCACTTTCTTTTCCTGTGTCAGAGCAATGCGTAGGAAGCTTAAAGATTTTTCCGGCTTCTGATGAGGACAACGTTTCTGGACCAGCATGCTAAGACAGTTTTTCCTGGAGCTAATGAGGACTTTCCACAGTCTCTACCAGTGTTTCTGCTTCCTCAAATTAAGGTTAATAAAACTCTTTGAAACTAAACACAAATACAGCAAAAATTTACCTAGAGCCAAGTGTGGTACACACACGCACACATGGTGGCATTCAAGAAGGCAGAGGCAGGTGGGTCTCTGTCAGTTTGAGACCAGTTTGGTCTACAAAGCAAGTCCAGGACTGCCAAGACTTCTCAGAGAAACCCTGTCTCAAAAACAACACAACACAACAAACAAGCACAACAACAACAACAACAAATTAGGCAGAACATAATGGAAAACATTTCAAAAATAAAATCTGAAACTACAGCATACCAAAATAGACACCATTATGTTCATAGCATAAAATTCCCTCTACTTTTCCCATAAAAATATAATTGAAATACATATGTACTTTAAAAATATCCTACTCGCACTAGTTGCTTTACCATCTGTGTTTGTTTTTTTTTAATATTATCTCTATGCGCTGTCAATAAACGTGTGCATATATGTGAATATATTTATAATATCTTCATGTTTTTGTGTTTTACAATGTTTTCTAAAATGTATGTATCAGTTTTTCTGTGGTGGATTTGAATAAAGTTGTAGTCATTAGTGGCAATCATTTTGTCTAATTAAATTAAGGTTCCTTGAGGGAAATATAGTTTGGGCAGATATCTTTAGATTTGGGCCTAAGAGTATTTTTTAAAATTGTGTTTGTGTATGTGTGTATTTGTGGAGGCTGGGGGAGTATGCACTCATATTTGTTTATGTATGTGCATGTGTTTGCCTGTGTATGTAGAGTCTGGAAGGTCAGTATGTGGCTATTTCTTACCGCTCTTCAGTTTAGGTTTTTGAGACTGAATCCCAGAGATTTTTCTGGCTTTATCATCTTCACCACCACTTAGGTTCTAGGTGGTTATTTTGCCTGCATTTTTACATAGTGATCTGAACTCACGTCCTGTCATGCTTGTATATTAGGCACTGTATCGACTGAATCATCTACTAGTCCCAAAGTATTTTTTAATGTAACCTAAATATATATTATTTTTGGTAATCTTGTCACTCATGACTTTATACTTCAGCTGTTAGCCTATGTTGAAATGTACCAGTGTGCCCTATAACTTTGACACCTTCCTTTTGTTTTCACTCATTTCCATAATGAAATTCTGAGGTTCTTTTTGTCTTGTTTTTGGCACAGAGCCTCCCTATAAAGCTAAGGCTAGCCTTGAACTCTCGCTTCTGTCCCTAGGAGTACCATAGAGTCTTTCATATGCTGTGGATGCTTCTACTTCAGTGAGATTTGGAAATAGAGCCCTGCCTTTGTTTATTTCCCCAAAGCAATGTAATTCCAACTTGTACTTTCTGGTGCTTTCCTGGAGATGTGCAGTATTAGAGTGAAAATCTCATCACGCAACACATAACCTTTAGATAAGCCTCTTTGCAAACCCCCAAGACCATTTCCAGTTAGGTAATTTTGCTGTTCCCTGTTGACTCTGTTATGGTACCCAACATTCTGTCCTCCAGCTGTCATTGCTGCTCCTAGTTAGGGAGCAACTACATGTTGCCAGGCTTCTAGAATTCTAGTGAACAAAAAGGGCAAAGCTATACATAGCTATTAACTTTGTTTGGTGTGGATGTAATTGGCTACATTTTGATGATATCAAAGGTGCCTATTCATGTGACACAGCATTATGAACCTCTGGGGCAAGAGTTAGCCTCAAAGGAATAAGCCAAGTCCCTCCCCATGTGTGATGGTTTAAATGAGAATGGCCTTCATGAGCTGACCAAATTGAATGATTTTCTACCCAGGTTCCCAAGTTTGTGGAACTGTGTAAGAAGGATGGGGAGGTGTGGCCTTGTTGGAGGAGGTATGTCTCTGGGGGAGGGGTTTGAGGCTTCAAAACCCCATGTCACTTCCAATTAGCTCTCTCTGCCTCTGTGCTTCATGGTTGTTTTCTCTCCACATGTAATCTTACAGCTACTGTTTCAGTGCCATCTCTGCCTGCCTGCTGACATACTTCCTACCATGACAGTGATGGATTCACCCTCTGAAACTGTAAGCCCCCAAGAAACTGTAAGTCTCTTTCTTTTGTAAGTTTCTTTGATCATAATGTAGCAATAGAAGAGTGACTAAAGTATCTTATTAGCAACAGAAACCAGCAGTGAACATCCCAGCCTCACTGTGAAACTCAGGCTGGGAGTTCACAGTTCAGTTTCCCAGAACTCAGTGTTTATCCATGCCAATCCTGTCACTTGACATCATGGGACAAAATTGGGAAGCCTTTCCCCACTCCAGAAAGAAAGTCTATCTCTTCTACTTCCTTCCATAATTCATCTGGGTCAGATGGATCCAGGACCATAGGAGATGAGAGGAAAACCAGAATTAGGCTTCAAAATACCCATTCTTAACAATATATAAAATATAGTTGTGTGTCTATGTTTGTATGTGTATATGTATATGCATGCTATGTATGTAAGCTTTAAAATGCCAAAGGAAAGGGTGAATAGTTGGTGTTCAAACATAAGAATCCAACATAACTGGTGTAACTTTTCTTCTGACTGGCTCATAAATCTGGCTAGGCCTTTGTGATCAGGATGACCTCAATTTGGGCACCTTTGAGATCCAAGATTTCAAAGATTTGTTCCAGGAGTTGCCCTCTGACTTCTGTACAATCCTTGGAAATTATTTTAACCTCTTTGTGAACTGGACTCATCTGTCAAGGGAGATAATATTACTTGTCTTCATGGAACACTTTTGAAAAAACTATGAGAAACCCAGAAAGGAGGCATGTTTTAGTTTAGAGAACAAATTCGTCTTTTGTCCCTTCACCAATGTTTAGATAACTGGCTGAGATAAACAATGTTGTTGAGTCCATTTGAGTGGGTGCTTAGTAGTTTTTGGCTAAGCAAGAGATAAGTATTCCAAGAATGTGCTCCTCTGCACTTCTGAAAAACCTTTCTTCCTTGTTGGGATGTTACAAATGGCCTCTAATAGGGAAGACTGCCCTTGGAAATGAAACTTGGATCCACCCACAGGTTTAAGTCTACTCTCTCAAATGTGACTGGAACTTTTTTCTCTTCTATACGCTTATGGCATGGCATAGAATTCTTTCTGGTCCCTGATCACTATATCCATTAATTTTCTGGTGACTTCTTTTTTTACAGTGTCCATTTTGATCTTGCAGTGAGCTTTATCTGTGGTTCTACCTGCCAACTGTGTCTCTACCTGAGTACTTTTTGTAGTTTCATATCTGTTGCTGTGATGGAATATCCTGATAAAAAGCGTCTTAGGGAAGAAAATGGTTTCTTTTGACTTACAACTCCAAATGAGAGTCTATCATTGGGGAAATAAAGGCAGGAACTAGAGCAGCTAGTCTCATAACATGCAAAGTCAAGAACAAAAACAGAATATAACCATTCTTGCCTGTTTGTTTACTCTCTGTTAGTCTTCTCATCTCTTATATTGTTTATAACCACCTGCCTAGGGAATGGTGCCACCCACAATGGTCTGCATTCTTCTACCTCAATAAGCAATCAAGACAACCTCAGACATGTCCACAAGTTAGCCTGATCTAGATAACTCTTCGTTAAAAATCTCTTCGCAGGAGATTGTGTCAAGTTGACATTAAAACTAACTAGCACAAGACTCTCCACCCAATTCCATTTTAAAATATCCTAACAGGGATTACCATTATCTTTTTTCCTGGTTCTTGCACTTTCACCTCTCTCTTTCAGTTAATTCTTCAAGCCTGATCATTCCCCCTCTTTCAACTGCCATTTTCGATCAATTGGGAAGTCATATAATATACCTGAAGTTCCTCCTGTTCTTATTCCCAATACCACTGTCCTACTTTCCCCTTATCATCCCTCTCCTGAACTATCGTTACTTCTATTACAGTGTATGACAGGCTCTCTCTCCTAGGAACACAGGATGTAAATAAATATCTGTCTTAAAGAAGTTATATTCCAAGAAGATGGGAAAAAGCCAACAATGAAAAGATAACTAATGCCTAAATTATGCACTTGTATTTGTCACTTCCATGTTACTGTGACTCAAATAGCTAACAGAGCTTAAGTGAGAAAAAAATAATTTTGGCTCACTGTTTCGAAAGTGTCAGGTTTTTTTTTTTTGTTGTTGTTTTGTTTTTTTTTTATGGTAAGAAAGGCAAGACTGAGCCAAATAGTTTATGCAATAGTGTCCAGGAAGCAGAGAAGAGGGTCTGGGCAAGATTTAGCTAAGGGTATGTTCCCAGTGACCTACCTCTTTCCGCTAGCTGTTACCTCCTACTTTCCCTGCCTCCCAATAGTGCCATCTTATTCTTAATCCATCTAAACATTTATTGTTCTTTTAGGTCAGAGTCCTCCGGATCTAATCATCTCTGGAAATATCACCACAGACACATCAGGGGGTGTGGTTCACTAATCACCTAGCCCTTTATTAATTCAATCGGGTTGACAACCATTGGCACATTGGCAGTTTAGAATCTAAAATACATAGTTGCTGGTAGAAACTAAGACATTGAACTAGGTGACTGGAATACACCTCTCTGAGATGATAACTTTCACAGAGGCACACACACACACACACACACAGAGAGAGAGAGAGAGAGAGAGAGAGAGAGAGAGAAGTTCCTGAAGAGAGAGCTTGAGCCTGTCACTTTTTGCTTAGAGTTCTTACATCAGGATCATGCTCCCCCCTAACCCTTTCATTTGGTACAGGAAGTCTTTTTTTTTTCCTAAAATGTAGCTTGTCTAGCTCTTCTACCATTGGCCAATGGGTGCTTGCAAGCACTCTGCTGGATAATCACTATGCATCTTAGATAATGCTGGTTTATCTGTCTTGCTTGGATCATGATACCCTGTTTCTTCTGACATCACTTTTTCCCCCCTGCTGATTGGCTCAATATCTAGTCTAATTTCAGAGTCCTCTAGGTGAATTGAATGCCTTCTGAGCATGCCCAGCTTTTGCCTCACAGCTTATTGTCGCAATCCTTAAACTATTCCCACTTGTGTCAGCCTGTCCCTCCCCACTTTAGGTACATGGCACTTTACTTGATCGTAAAATAATCAGAGTTCTGGAAGTGCTAGCTGCTCCAGGTTGAAAACTTAGGCTGGGTTTGCATGAGTCTGAGTTAGGATAGATTCCCTCCCTGGTCCTCAGCTCTCCTGGCTGCATAGGCTAACACAGGAAGGTCAAGCGAGGTTGGCATGTTTGGTAGCTGTCAACATGTTCAGTCTCCCTTCAGGTTCTCTGAAGATGTCAGGCAATCCAGGCCCCAGGCATACTGCCTCCTGATGTCCTCTGAGGAGTCTCATTCATTGCACAGCTTTTCTCTCCAGAACTTAAGAAAACAAGTGCCCAAGCTAGACTTGGTGCATACCTGTAAATCCAACTTTGGGAGGCCTAGTTAGGAGGACTACTTTGAGTTTGAAGCCAGCTCGCAGTACAGAGTGCGACCTTGTTTTGGAAAAAGTTGAAGCATACCAGCATTTCATTTGAGGGTTGCGGACTAACTTCCCTGTGTTAGGCTTCTAGAGCAAACCCCACAGCCCAAGGCAATGACCAAGGGACACAGGTCATCATGGTTAATGTAATGCCAGGTTCCCTTCGAGGACAAGCTTTCTACCTAAAGAAAATCAGAGAAAGAAGAGGAAGGGGCCTGGGAGGCGTGTGCTAAGAGAATGGAGCAGGTGTAGGAACCATCAAGTAGCCTTTTGGTAACGGCATTGCCCCCATGATGGAATAAAGCCCCCTCCCTGTGCTGCATTACATTGTCTGCTTAGCTGTCACATCAGGGGATCTGGGACCCCAGCCAGATGTACCCAGGCACAGCCTGGGCAGTTGAACCGTGCCAAGATAATTTGCTGAGAGACAATGGTACCCCAGCCAGTCGGTCCTGCGCATGCGCTTAGGAGAGCCTCAGGGCTGTATTACATCAGATTCAGCTTGGCAACCTCACGTTTTATCCAAGAGGCAGAGGGTGGGGGAGAGCCGGTGGAGAGGAGGCGCCTGGCGAAGGGGGCTAGGCTTGAAAACATCTCAACTGTCCGTGCCTTTCTATGTCTTTGGTAAATTTCCTTTCATTAGCTTTGTTAAACCTCCGACAGCCTGGAATTGTCTCTTTCCAACTCAGCCATCTGTTCCCCTCTTGTCTGTAATTCTGACCACACATTAAATAAGAAAAGGGCTTACTGTTAGAAAGAGATTTTTCTTTAAAAAAAAAATACAATGGAGGAACAAATAAATGGAGCTGAGGTTTTCGGAGGCAGTCAATAGCAAGAGGTGAGGCTTTCTGAAGAACCCTGGAAAGTGCTTTGGGAATTTCCTAGTGATGAGAGCTAGAATAACACACTTTTTGGCCAGCATATTATGACACAGTAAATATGCATGATTAAGCTACTTTTTCACACAAGGGAAGGGGCTAAGTGCTGTGTTGTCATCTAAAATGAGGTGTCCCTCCCAGTAGCATTATGTGTCCAACATTTGGTCCCCAGTACACAGCTTACAGATGGAGCTTTGGGGATGTATTTGGACCATGAGGTTCCTGACTTAATCAATAGATCAACCCGTTGATGGATTCATAATTTGATCCCATGATTGGGAGGTGGTAGAAAGTAGGAATTGGAAGGAAGGAGACACTGGAAGAATTCCACTGAAGCATATATCTTAAGCATCTATCTATCTCTATCTTCATCCCCTCCTCTCTTTGCTTCCTGGTGGCTATGGAATAAGATTTGCTGTACCATGTACCAGTATGATGTTTGAATTTGTATCAGCCTAGAAGCCACCAGCCATGGACTGAGACATCTGAAACGCTGAGCTGAAATGAGCTTTTCTTCCCTTTGTCGTGCATATTTCTTAAATTTGTTAAAAGTGTCTAATTTTATTTTATGTGTGTGTGTGTGTGTGTGTGTGTGTGTGTGTGTGTGTGAGTTCATGCTTACCTTGTGTGTGCATGTATTTGAGGATGGGAGGAAAAGACACTATATCCCCTAAAATGAGAAGCGTGGGCAGTTGTAAATTGGGTTCTGGGAACCAAACATTGGTCCTCTGCAAGGACAATTAGTGCTTGTAACTACTGAGCCATCTCCTCAGCCCATGACTTAGCAGTCAAAGCATATAACAAAAATATAAAACTTTTAAAGACTAGTGACTGTAGTCAAAGAAACAAAACTATAAATTCACAGAGTCAGTAGCTTATAATATGCAAGACATGGGACCGCTGTAGACTAGGAGTCCTAGAATTGTGGAAAGGTCACTTAGAGGACTGGGTGCCGAAGGGGATCAAGTGAGTGATAGCCACAGTATAAGACCACGATGACCCACTGAGCGTGTACAACTGCCAAGTTCTTCATATCCAGCTAGATCCCTTCCATAGCATGGGCATCCTTCACCCCTCAAATCAGTCAGACATTTATCTCAACGTAGAATTGACATTAGCTTCCCTTAACGTACTTTTTTCTTCTTATAATAAAAATGTTTATCCAAACACAACCACCTTGTGTTTGGACCAAGACTCTTAAGACCAACCATTGTCCTCACATGACCTAGGTTCTAGCTGCTCTCTGTCTATAGTCTAGCTGGATAATATTTCTATTCTAGGAGGCTGTCCAGCCTCGAACCTGCCATTCCAGATGGGTTCTAGCCAGAGACACTGTGACCATTGTCTATCACTTTTTGAACACTATTTACTTACTAATGCAGCCTAATGTTTTAGCCTCCACTGTGAATTGCAGTAAGTAACTAACTTGTGATAATATCAATACAGTAGTAATAATAATAATAATAATAATAATAATAATAATAAAAATAATAATAAATTTTCATTTAAACTTGCTACTGCAACCATCACTCTATGCCTGACTGAAGGTCAAGGGGTGGGGGCAGGACTCAGAAGGAGAGGTAAAGGCATTCTGATTAGGGAGAATATGGATCAGGAAGGGCTGTTCAAAGACTGAGTGAATACTGGATATTCACCCAAATATACCAGATGTATTTTGACAGGAGAGTGAGTTTAGAGTTGAGGAGGTTTGTTTTTTTGTTTTTTTTTTTTTTGTTTTTTTTTAGTGTCATGGATAGAGAGCTGAAGAGAACACAGGAACAGGTCTGTGCAGATGAAGTATATGCTAAAGAATTTCTCTCTAGTAAATGGAACAAATATGAGCCATTCAATATGTGGCGTTACTGAATTTGGTTATCCATTTGGCTCTTTGTTTGAAGTTGTGACTTGATGTAGTCTATCTACCACTATGTATCACCATAGGTCTGTAATGTACAAATATAAAGAAACTTGAGAAATCTTCCTTTAAAAGATGTAAGATCCCAAAGTGTAACTTAAAATGTTCTATATATCCTGAACCAGTAGTGGGTGAATATGCTTTTAATGGGTTCAATTTTTAATTTTTCTGGGAAAAGTAGAGGGAACTCTGAAATGTGATTGAATAAATAAATAGTGAAATAACCGAATGGCCAAAAAGCCAGTAGTTGAAGAATCTCAGCTTTTGGCCTCCATAGGGGTGAGTAAGAACCAACACAGAGGCCTTGGTCTGGTCCCTTATTTTTCTGTCTAGCTCTCACCTGTGACAATATAGGTGCAGGTCACCCAAGAAGCAGTCAAAAGGGGACCTGCAAGAGAGGAGGGACAAAGAAAAGTCACAGGTGGAACAGGATAGAGGAACATAATGCACTTGTATGAAAATAACATGATGAGATCTGTCATTTTGTATAATCAGTGCATGCTAGTATAAAACTAATGCTAATTTCAAACAGAGGCCACTAGTGAGGAAACTTATAAACAGGAAAAGGACAGAAGCATGGGGGTCCAGTCACATAAACTTAAATAGTCTTAATTAGTCTTGAAGAGCACCATCATAACTCTCCACTCTTTCCCTGTGATAGAAACTGAAGTATCCTCTACCTTGGCTTTGGTTCTTCAGCTAAAAGAAAGCCCTTCAATCACCTTGAGACACAAGGTCTCAGTCCATCATATAAAATGCCTACTCCCAGGAAATAAGCATCAGATTGAGTTCATGTTAAACCTGTCTTCTTCCTCCTGAGACCCACTGTGAGGGTTCTGGTTGCAGTGGAGCGTCTAAAGGACAGGCACCCCTCCTCCCAGCTCATCTCACATGACACTGGCAAGGAAAGTCCACGGAGAAAGAAAGACTCTGGAAGGGTCTTGCTCTATGGCCGCTGGCATTCCATGGCTCACCACCTCTGTATTTAAAACTGACTCTTTCATGGCGGCTTTATGCTATGCTTCTCTGACGGTAATTCCTACAGTGTGATTGCAAAGGTTGGTCTTAGTTGTTGACGTGACTTGGTTCTGAGTTTTCTGGGACTGGTAGATGGAACTCTGTGTGTCTGACATGTGGGGCAGTGACTAGGGATGAAAGACCCATCCTAACTATGGGTGGTACCATCTGACGGCCCGAAGACGGGTGGAAGGCACGTAGAGGAAGGCAGCATGCAACATGCAAAGCCCTCTTTTTTCTGAATGGGCGTGTGTGTGTGTGTGTGTGTGTGTGTGTGTGTGTGTGTCTTGACATCCTCAGCAGCCATCATCCAGTTTCTTAGCCTTACAACACAGACTCCACACCAGTGACTCTCCCCGTGGCTTTCCCAGCTTTCAGCTCTTGGGATTACTGAGGCCACCAGCTCCCCAAATTTAGCAGCTGCTACATTCTCCTCTGTAACACACAGACAGCCATCATTGAACTACTTGGTGCCACTCATGTAAGCCTATGCAAGAGCCCCCTGTAAAAATAGCCGCACTTATTCTAATGGTTGTTCCTCTGGAGACCCCTGTCCAAACCGATAGCTGGTGCCCTTCCATCACTTAGAGGCTCAGCGTTAGACCCTCAGTGTTAGATGGTTTGTGCATCTTGGAGTTGCTTCATCGGTCTCATCTCTTGTCAGACTGGCCTCCTTTAGATTTAAATGGACCCAGAAGAGATCCTTTTACCCACCCTCAGCTACTCTTTAAGAAAGATTTATGCACTACCTTCCTGGAACTCTGAAGCACCCAAGCTATCCCAAGCTGTTGACAACTTCTTCACAACATGGCTGCCAGTTCACCAACATTTCCTTGACCTCCAGGTTTCTCAGTGCAAGTAAGATACTCACCCATTTTACTTCCCTAGCCACCAAGAACAGGTTTTAAGCTCTGCAAGCAATCCTGAAAGGGCTGCTTTGTTAGTCTCCTTCAACTGGAACTCAGCAGTAAACTGCTCCCTTCAGGGCTATTCGCACAGCTCTTCCTGGCTTCTGTCTTTTCTGACCCTTTTTTGCACCTTGTCTATGGGAATAGCCATTAGGCAGAAAGCTCAGGAGACTTGTATAACCAGTTTTCAGCTATTTCCTTTGAAAAACTGATTATTGATTGTGTGTCTCTAAACTGACCTCAGGATTGGCTACCTTCCATGGTGCCCCCAGTGGAATGTCCTAAGTGAGTGCATTTTATACCAATTGATTACTTTTTGGTCCCAAAATAGATAACTCTGATCCCACGGCTGATTAGGCGAGCCATGAAGAAAACGAGTTTCTCAATAAGAATTCTCAATATGAACAGAACAAGCTTTTGAAGCAATTCATGTGCTTAACCTACTGTTTGTAAGGAAACCAGTCTCCAATGGTCCTTGCCAGCTCTGTCACAGTCCTGATGCATGCCACTGTGTGGGCTTGGTCTGCATGCCTAAGGAATAGTTTCCGGAATGCTTTCTCTTCTGTTTTATGCGCTCTCTTTCTCCAGGCATGTTCTGCTCTGTAAGCAGTCCCTTACAGAGCTTGGTGAAAAAATTAGGGCGTCTTGCCAGCAGCCTGTGAGGGAGCTTTGGAAGTGATTTTCCCGCCCCTATTCAGCTCCCAGCCCCCTTTCAGTTTGCAGATACTGCATAGTGCCTGCTGGCAGCTCAGCCTCAACTTAATGAGCTATCCCAAGCTCGAATCACGTTCTCAGCTGCTTCTGAGTCTCCGCCCCTCCCAAGTCATGTTTGTGAGTTTTAAGCAGCTCATTTTTTGGCATAATTTTTATGCAACAGTAAATAGCTATTACATTGTCTAAATAATTGGACTCAGAGCTTTTCACTTTTGCTAATGATTTTCACCTCAAACTTTTTTTTTACATGACTGAAGCCTTCTTTCTATTCATAAGATAAAATACAAATGTATATTACAAATTAATACTTTTTTCTTTTTTTATGTTTTATATATATATATTTTAATTTTTTATTAATTACACTGTATTCATTTTGCATCCCCAATAAGTCCCTCCCTCCTCCCCTCCCGATCCCACCCTCCCTCCCCTTTCTGCATGCATGCCACTCCCCAAGTCCACTGATAGGGGAGGTTCTCCTCTCCTTTCTGAACTTAGTCTATCAGTTCTCATCAAAATTGGCTGCATTGTCCTCTACCATGGCCTGGTAAGGCTGCTCTCTCCTCAGGGGGAGGTGATCAAAGAGCAGGCCAATCAGATTATGTCAGAGGTAGTCCCTCTTCCCATTGCTATGTAACCCACTTGGACACTGAACTGCCATGGGCTACATCTGTGCAGGAGTTCTAGGTTATCTCCACGAATAGTCCTTGGTTGGAGTATGAGTCTCTGGGAAGTTCCCTGTGTTCAAGTTATCTTGTTCTGTTGCTCTGCTTGTGGAGTTCCCATCCCCTCCAGCTCTTACTATTTCCCACTTCTTACATAAAATTCCATTCACTCTGCCCATCAGTTGTCCATCAGGCTCAGCATCGGCTTTGACAGTCTATACTGCAGAGGCTTTCAGAGGCCCTCTGTGGCAGGTTTCAAGGTTGTTTCCTGTTTTCTTCTGGCTTTCAGAGGCCCTCTGTAGCAGGTTCCGAGGTTGTTTCCTATTTTCTTTTTCTTCTGATGTCCATCCTCTTTGCCTTTGAGGATAGGGATTGAACATTTTAGTTAGGGTCCTCTCTTTTGCTTAGTTTGTTTAGATGTACAGATTTTAGTGGGTTTATTCTATGTTGTACGTTTATATGAGTGAGTATATACCATGCGTGTCTTTTTGCTTCTGGGACAACTCACTCAGGATGATCCTTTCCAGGTCCCACCATTTACCTGCAAATTTCATGATTTCCTTATTTTTCATTGCTGAGTAATACTCCATTGTATAAATGTACCACAGTTTCTGCATCCATTCTTCAGTTGAGGGGCATCTGGGTTGTTTCCAGCTTCTGGCTATTACAAATAAAGCTGCTACAAACATGGTTGAGCAGATGTCCTTTTTGTGTACTTGAGCCTCTTTTGGGTATATGCCTAGGAGTGGTATGGCTGGATCTTGAGGAAGCGCTATTCCTAGTTGTCTGAGAAAGCGCCAGATTGATTTCCAGAGTGGTTGTACAAGTTTACATCCCCACCAGCAGTGGAGAAGGGTTCCCCTTTCTCAACAACCTCTCCAGCATGTGTTGTCCCTTGAGTTTTTCATCTTGGCCATTCTGATGGGTGTAAGGTGGAATCTCAGGGTTGTTTTGATTTGCATTTCCCTAATGGCTAATGAGGTTGAGCGTTTCTTTAAGTGCTTCTCTGCCATTCGATATTCCTCTACAGAGAATTCTCTCTTTAGCTCTGTTACCCATTTTTTAAGTGGATTATTTGGTTTGTTGCTTTTCAGCTTGTTTAGTTCTTTATATATATTGGATATGAGTCCTCTGTCAGATAAAGGGTTGGTGATGATTCTTTCCCAATCTGTAGGCAGTCGCTTTGTTTTGATGACGGTGTCCTTTGCTTTACAGAAGCTTTTCAGTTTCATGAGGTCCCATTTATTGATTGTTGCTCTTAGAGCCTGTGCTGTTGGTGTTCTGTTCAGGAAGTTTTCTCCTGTACCAATGAGTTCTAGGGTATTCCCCACTTTTTTTTTTTTTTCTAGCCGATTTAATGTGTCTGGTTTTATGTTGAGGTCTTTGATCCACTTGGACTTCAGTTTTGTGCAGGGTGATAAGTATGGATCTATTTTCATTTTTCTACATGTAGACCTCCAGTTGGACCAGCACCATTTGTTGAAGATGCTATCTTTTTTCCATTGTATGGTTTTGGCATCTTTGTCAAAAATCAGGTGTCCGTAAGTGTGTGGGTTTATTTCTGGGTCTTCTGTTCGATTCCATTGATCCACCATTCTGTTTCTATGCCAGTACCATGCAGTTTTTATAACTGTTGCTCTATAGTACAGCTTGAGATCAGGGATGGAGATACCTCCAGAAGATCTTTTATTGTAGAGGATTGTTTTAGCAATTCTGGGTTTCTTGTTATTCCATATGAAGTTGAGAATTTTTCTTTCCAGGTCTGTAAAGAATTGTGTTGGTAATTTGATGGGAATTGCATTAAATCTGTAGATTGCTTTTGGTAAGATGGCCATTTTTACTATGTTAATCCTGCCAAGCCATGAGCATGGGAGATCTTTCCATCTTCTCATATCTTCCTCTAATTCTTTCTTCAGAGACTTGAAATTTTTTTCATACAAGTCTTTGACTTGCTTGGTTAGGGTTAC
>NW_026596143.1:1441361-1447050 GCF_907164565.1 Psammomys obesus | reverse complement strand
CAACACAATTCTTTCCAGGTCTGTAAAGAATTGTGTTGGTAATTTGATGGGAATTGCATTAAATCTGTAGATTGCTTTTGGTAAGATGGCCATTTTTACTATGTTAATCCTGCCAAGCCATGAGCATGGGAGATCTTTCCATCTTCTCATATCTTCCTCTAATTCTTTCTTCAGAGACTTGAAATTTTTTTCATACAAGTCTTTGACTTGTTTGGTTAGGGTTACACCAAGGTACTTTATGTCATTTGTGGCTATTGTGAATGGTGTTGTTTCTCTAATTTCTTTCTCAGCCCTTTTGTCTTTTGTATACAGGAGTGCTACTGATTTTTTTGAGTTAATTTTGAATCCGGCCACTTTGCTGAAGGTGTTTATCAGCTGTAGGAGTTCCCTGGTACAGTTTTTGGGGTCACTCATGTATACTATCATATCATTTGCAAATAGTGATAATTTGACTTCTTCCTTTCCCATCTGTATCCCCTTGATCTCCTTCAACTGTCTTATTGCTCTAGCAAGGACTTCCAGCACTACGTTGAAGAGATATGTAGAGAGTGAGCAGCCTTGTCTTGTTCCTGATTTCAGTGGGATTGCTTTAAGTTTCTCTCCGTTCAGTTTGATGTTGGCTGTAGGCTTGCTGTATATTGCCTTTACTATGTTTAGATATGTGCCTTGTATCCCTGATCTCTCCAGTAGTTTAAACATGAATGGATGTTGGATTTTGTCAAATGCTTTTTCAGCATCTAGGGAGATTATCATGTGGTTTTTTTCTTTCAGTTTGTTAATATGGTGGATCACATTGATGGATTTCCATATATTGAACCACCCCTACATACCTGGGATGAAGCCTACTTGTGTCAGGGACCACCTGAGGGAACTCGCCAACTTCAGAGACCACCTGTGGACGCTTTCCAACTTGCCTCAATTTGCCTGTTCCCTTATCTCCAGTAAACATAATGCTTGGAGATGCCTCTTCCCTTACCTGCAGTAAACATACTGCTTGGAGATGTCAGAGACCACCTGTAGGAACTCACCAACCTGCCTCAACTTGCCCGTTTCCTTACCTGCAGTAAACATACTGCTTGGCAACAGCAGAGATGTGCTCACAGAACCGTGGCTTATCACAAGATGTTTCAGGACCCTGGCCGAGAAGAATCTGTAATTTTTCACCCACCCTACTTCCTCATCCTGAATCCTATTTAAAGCTGATTCTGCTTAGTAAAGTTGGTCCTTGACAAGCACCTGTTTGCTTGGACTCCTTTCTCTTTCTCGCCCATCTTTTCACAGGTTTGGATTCTCTTTTAACCCGCGAATAACCTTAGCTCCGCTGGCCAGAGCATACTTGGTCATAGTGGATAATATCTTTGATGTGTTCTTGGATTTGGTTTGCAAGTATTTTGTTAAGTATTTTTTGCATCAATGTTCATAAGGGAGATTGGCCTGAAATTCTCTTTCTTTGTTGAGTCTTTGTGAAGTTTAGGTACCAAGGTGACTGTGGCTTCATAGAATGAGTTTGGTAATGTTCCTTCTGTTTCTATTTTGTGGAATAGTTTGAAGAGAATTGGAGTTAGCTCTTCTTTGAAGTTCTGGTAGAATTCTGCGCTGAAGCCATCTGGTCCTGGGCTTTTTTTGGATGGGAGACTTTTGATGACTGCTTCTATTTCTTTGGCGGATATAGCACTATTTAATTGATTTACCTGGTCCTGATTCAGCTTTGGTAAGTCAAATCGATCAAGAAAATTGTCCATTTCATTTAGATTTTCAAATTTTGTTGAGTATAGACTTTTGAAGTAAGTCCTAATGATTGTTTGGATTTCCTCAGTGTCTGTAGTTATGTCACCTTTTCATTTCTGATTTTGTTGATTTGGGTGGTGTCTCTCTGCCTTTTAGTTAGCTTGGCTAAGGGTTTGTCGATCTTGTTGATTTTCTCAAAGAACCAGCTCTTGGTTTCATTGATTCTTTGAATTGTTTTATTTGTTTCTAATTGATTGATTTCAGCCCTGAGTTTGATTATTTCCAGCCGTCTACTCCTTTTTGGTATGTCTGCTTCTTTTTCTAGGGTTTTTAAGTGGGCCATTAAGTTGCTTGAATGAGCTGTCTCAAATTTCTTCTTGGAGGCACTTAGTGCTATGAACTTTCCTCTTAGCACTGCTTACATTGTGTCCCACAAGTTTGGGTATGTTGTGTCTTCATTTTCATTGAGTTCTAGGAAGACTTTAATTTCTTTCTTTATTTCTTTCCTGACCCAGCTGTCATTTAGTAACAAGTTGTTCAGTTTCCATGTGTGTGTAGGCTCTTTGCTATTTCTGTTGTTGTTGAAGTCCAGCTTTATTCCATGGTGATCAGACAGGATACAAGGGATTATTTAGGTCTTCTTGTATCTGTTGAGGCTTGCTTTGTGACCAACTATATGGTCTATTTTGGAGAAGGTTCCATGAGGTGCTGAGAAGAAGGTAAATTCTTTTGTGTTTGGGTGTAAAGTTCTATAAATGTCTGTGAGGTCCATTTGATTCATGACCTCTGTCAGAAATATTGTTTCTTTGTTTAATTTCTGTTTTGTTGACCTGTCCTTTGTTGAGAGTGGGGTGTCGAAGTCTCCCACTATTAATGTGTGGGGATCTATATGTGGTTTAAATTTTATCAATGTTTCTTTTACAAATGTGGGTGCTCTTGTATTTGGGGCATAGATGTTCAGGATTGTGATGTCTTCCTGGTGGAATTTTCCCTTGATGAGTATGAAGTGTCCTTCCTCATCTCTTTTTATTAATTTTGGTTGAAAGTCTATTTTATCAGATATTAGAGTGGCTACTCCTGCTTGTTTCTTGGGTCCATTTGCTTGGAAAGTCATCTTCCAACCTTTTACCCTCAGGTAATGTCTATCTTTGTGCCTTAGGTGTGTTTCTTGTATGCAACAGATTGCTGGGTTTTGTTTATGTATCCACTTTGTTAATCTGTGTCTTTTTACTGGAGAGTTGAGTCCATTGATGTTGAGAGAGATTAATGACCAGTGGCTGTTAGATCCTTTGATTTTGATGTTGACTGTGTTCATAAGGTTGTGTGCTTGGTTGCTTTTTGTTTTACTGTAGTAAGGTTAATTATTTCCTGTGTTTTCTTGACAGAAGCTAATTTTCTTGGGTTGTATTTTCCCTTCCAGTGTCTTCTGTAATGCTGGATTTGTGTGTAGGTATTGTTGAAATTTGTTTTTGTCATTGAATATCTTGTTTTCTCCATCTATGAGGACTGAGAGTTTTGCAGGATATAGTAGCCTGGGCTGACATCTGTGTTCTCTTAGGGTCTGCATGATATCTGTCCAGGCCCTTCTGGATTTCATAGTCTCTGTTGAAAAGTCAGGTGTGATTCTAATGGGTTTGCCATTATATGTTACTTGGCCTTTTTCCTTTGCAGCTTTTAGTATTTTTTCTTTGTTCTTTATACTTACTGTTTTGATTATTATGTGGCGGGAGGATTTTCTTTTCTGGTCAAATTTGTTGGGTGTTCTGTAGGCCTCATGTATCCTTATTGGCTTCTCCTTTAACTTGGGGAAATTTTCTTCAATGATTTTGTTGAAAATATTTTCTGGGCCTTGGAGAAGGGAGTCTTCTTTTTCCTCTATTCCTATTATTCTGAGGTTTTGTCTTTTCATATTGTCTTGGATTTCTTGGACGGTCTGTGTCGGGAATTTTTTTGGATTTAACATTTTCTTTGACAGATACATCGATTTCTTCCATTGTATCTTCTACACCTGAGATTCTTTCTTCCATTTCTTGTAGTCTGTTGCTTATGCTTACCTCTGTAGTTCCTGTTTTCTTCCCTAAATTCTTCCTCTCCATTATTTCCTCCATTTGTGTTTTCTTTAATTTTTCTAGTTCTATCTTCAGGTCTTGAGTTGTTTTGTTTACTTCCTTCACCTGTCTGCTTGGATTTTCCTCTTTTTCTTTTAGTTCCTTCAACTCTGTCTCTTTGATTTCTTTCAGTGATTTAATTATTTCTTCTCTGAAGGCCACAAGCTGGTTGGCTGCATCTTCCCGTATTTCTTCATGGATGGCCATAATCTGCTTGTCTTTATCTTTCTCCATTTCTTTACGGATAGCCATGATCTGTTTGGTTTTATCTTCCTCTAATTCTTTATGTATTTTATTTGTTTCATCTATTATCCTCTTCATCAGCATAGATGTAAGGTCATCTTCTTGATTTTCTATTATCCTGCATTGTCCAGGGCTGTTTGCCACTGGATGGCTGGGTTCTGGAGATGCCATATTGCTCTGTCTTTTGTTGGTTGAGCTTTTACGCTGACCTCTACCCATTAGGCTGATTTAGGTGTTGGCTGTTAGTTTCTGTGCTTCCTGGAGTCCTGAGGTAGGGAGTATCCCCTTGGCCGGAAGATGATTTTTCCTGAAGGAGTCCTTCTCTGCTTTTTGGTTATGGTCACTGTATGGCCAGTGTTTCTCAGGAGTTGCCACTGCTCACCTCAGGTTTATAGTCCTGAGTAGTAGCTGTGGTCTTTGTTAGGCGGGGGGGGGGATCTCCTCTTACCCATAGAAGTTCTCAAGACAGCTGCCCCACTGCTGGGTTTCTTGTTATAAATTTAGTGTGCTGCTGCTCACTAAATTTCCAGGTACAGTCCTCTTGAAGAACCTGCTGATTCCCTAGCTGTGGGGTTTTCTCCCAACAGGGAAACTCAGTCTGTTTTCCTGGGGCACACAGTTCTGTCTGGGAAAGTGAGAGGTGCACTCAGCCAGTCTCTGGGCCAGAGGCTGATTGCTCCGCTCTGTACCTGGAGAATGTACACCTGAGTTGAGTTGGCACCTGGGGGCGCTGCTCTGGTCTGGAGGCTGGGTGCCTCACTCTGGACCAGAAGCTGTGTGTCCCTGTCTGTGATGGCAGCTGCAGGCACTGCTCTGGTCCAGATGCTGTGGGTGCAGCCCTCTTGAAGGACCAGGGATTCCCACAGTTTTGACAGTCTAGCTAGGGATAACTGGTTGATCCTTGGCACAGTATCTGAGGGCTGCTGTAATGGCTCTCTGGCTTTTGTAGGTCTGAGGATGCAGCTGTGTGTCCCAGTGCCCTAGGGGAACTCAATAATGGCGGCTGAGCACAGAGCTCCTGCCTGCATTAGAGCCTAGAGTCTGCGTGAATCCAGGAAGTGTTTTGGTGCTGGGTGTCCTAAGCATTAGAGCTGATGATCCACTCTGCTGGGGGTTTCCTCCTGCCAGAGACACCCAGTCTTTGCTTTGGGGATTGCTGTTCTGTCTGGGGTGGCGAGTAGAACCCACAGGCACAGATGCCTGCTTGTGGCTCTGCCTTTCTGGCTGTTTGGAGCCTTGGCTGCTGCCTAAACTGAGTAATTTTCCCTAGTCCTTTTCGGGGTGGGGGGTGTCGGCTGGTTGCTCTGAGATCAGACCAGCCATTTCCCTCCCTGTGGGTTTGCACCTACCAGTGAAACGCAGTCTCTGGTGCCTGGTGCCCTGGTGCCCACAGTTCTATCTGAGGCGGCGAATCAGGTGCACAGGCAGGGCTCTGTGCAGGAGCCTGGGTCCCGGCTCTGGGTCCGGGCTGGCTCTTAGGGCACCCACGGAACCCGAGTCTTTTCCAGGGGATGTCTGGGTAACCTGGGGTCAGTCTCAATTGTTTCCTGCTCCATGCGGTTATCTCTCGACTGGGAAATCCAGTCTATGGTGTTGTGGGCCCACAGTTC
>NW_026596143.1:1367988-1441351 GCF_907164565.1 Psammomys obesus | reverse complement strand
CCGGGTGAGTTAAAGCTGATTGAATCCCCCACCATGGGGTATCCTCTAACCTGTGAAACACAATCACTTGTGTTTTATGGCTGCGAGTTCTGATTGCTGGTCACTGTGCCAATCCTGCTGTGCTGCTCCTCAGAATGAGAGTCCTCCCAGCGCCGCCATCTTGCCCCGCCTCCCAAATTAATACTTTTAAAAAACTGTCTCTAACAAGATTTCTTTAAAATACCAGCAGGCTAATTTGATCTGCTTTTCAGAAATGAGTATTTAAACTAGACACATTTGACAAATCTTCGCTTCAAGATACAAGTGTGGCTTTGAGAGCTGGGCTGAAGTTTGTCCTTGCTCTGAGAAGCTCTGCACCCTAACCTTCCACATATGTCGCATCTACTGAAAATTTTAGCAATTAAAAGGAAAAAAAAAAAAAAGGAAACTTACATTGTGTTAGTAACAGTTGCCTTGCTGGAGGATGGCACCTGACAGAGACAGCGTGGGTTGGGAGAAGGATTTATTTGGGCTCATGGTTTCAGACCAACGCAGCAGGGAAGGCACGGTGGAACAGCTTAGCTCACGGCAGCAGGGGCATGTGGAGGAGGCTGCCATTCACATCGTGATGGACCCTGAAGCAGAGTGCAAGGCAGGAAGCAGGAGTTGCTTATGATCTTCAAAGACCTATGCTGGTGATCTCCTGCCCTCTGGACCCCATCTCCTTAAGGCTCCACAGCCTCCCAAAAAAATCATGCCACTACCTGGGAATAGGTGTTCAAAATGTGATCGTGGGACATTTCAGATGCTAGCCCTCACAGGCATGGGGAGAGGACCTGTTTGGAAAAAGGACCTGTTTGGCCATCTTTGTAGTGAAACATTTTTATTGATGACTAAATGATTTCATGTTTGAGATGTTTTAATTTGTTTTGACTCATTTTCACTCTGTTCTTCAGAGAAAAGATGAAAAGGAAAGCTATCTAACATGTGGAAAGTGAGGCAGAATCCAGGGGAAAAGAAACTAAGAGACTAATATGGGGCAAGAAATGGATCAGGACTAAACTGAGACCAACACTCCAGGCCCTGCATGGAGTTTGGTTCTGGAACACCGGGACCCAAGAGCTTGCTTACATGATCCAGCTGAAAACATATAGTCTATGCCGGAGATGGTGATTAGCACGGAGACCAACAACTGGATAATGAGCAGAGAAGATTTTGGAGTGAGCACTCGACCCTAAATCTTTATAGAACCCCTTCCCACAGGGCTCAGGAATCTATGAGGCAAAGAAGGTGGAAAGATTGTTAGAGCCAGAGGAGATATATGACTCCAGGGAAATAATGTCTTCCAGACACAGCAGGACTAACACCCAGAAGAATTCACAGAGACAGTGGCAGCATGCACAGCGCCTGCGTAGCTCCAAACCAGACAAAGTCCCAGCACGGAGAAGTAGGTACAAAGTCCCATCTGTAACCAAGAAGCGATTGATACCTGCTGAGAAAGAAAAAAAGTCAGTATATTTTCTTCAATAAAGAGATACTAGGTATATCAATCACACCCCAGAACCCATGCCCAGGAGTAATTAGTCAACACAAAACGGACTGTGTGTGTGTGTGTATGTGTGTGTGTGTGTGTATAATCTTTCATCTTATTGTTTTTTTGTGTTTATTTATTTATTTTGAGAGAGGAACAGAAACAATATTTAGCTGTGTTGGTAGAGAGGTAGGGAGCATCTGAGAGGAGCTGGGAGTGGGGAAAGAATATGATCAAAATGTAAGGTTTGGAAAAATTTAATAAGTGTATAGCTATTAAATAAATGCACATACACTCTAAATTTAATCAGTAAACAACAACAAAAACAACACTGTTGAGGGGGAGGGCTGCTCTGTCATGTAAGTGTAGCAACGAGACACAGCATATTCGGTGCCACACTCGACTTCCAGATCCGGTTCTCTGGTAGGAAGGACAAACCTACACCTCCAGTGCTCCGCCTCTCCCACAGTGGAGTGGCAGACAGTGAGGAATGGAAACCCAGGCATCAAGACTCACATGGGGACGAAGCTGTTGGCAGGAAGAGCCCTTCTCCACTTGGGCTTCAGTTTGCAGGAAGCTAGCAGCCTTAAATGGTCAGGGTTTTATCCAGCGGAGTGTGAGTGAGACAAGCCTGGGCTCTTCCAATGATGGTGGTGGTGGTGGTGGTGGTGGTGGTGGTGGTGGTGGTGGTGGTGGTGTGTGTGTGTGTGTGTGTGCGCGTGTGTGTTGGGGGAGGTATTAGGTAAATGTAATTGTCATGTAGAGCATTACAGTATGACTTCCTGAGCTTTTCAGGTCCCAGCCCTCTCAATCCTCAGGAGAGCTCTCTTAGGAAGCTCTCTCTAACTCTACTTCCAGGCATGTGTCTCTGTTCTAATTCTTCGCCATCAGTGCAGACCCTGGACACTGTAGCCAGAGCCCTGGAATATTCCAGCAGGTGCCTCGAGCCTCAGATTCAGGCCTACAACAGCAGACCTTGCATTCAGAAGCTGTATTTAAACGCATAAAGTCATCTTGTCATAGGCTGTGGTGTTTTCCTGCCCACCTCTTTATATTCCCCCACTCTGGAAGATCGCATTACAGAACAGATGAAATGCTGTTGGTTCTGTGTGCAAACCCATCTCATGTTAGAGGCTGGTCCAGGATGACACAGAAACTCCACTTCTGGAATGGAGGAGTCTCCATCCGGCTTCTTTCCCGGGCAACAGAAGGCTTTTTCTGAGCCAGCTGCTCACCTTACATGGTAGGGGTGTTATTCTCACACCCTGTTTATCGGAGAGTCGGTGTGCATGTCCGGGCATGAGTTTGGCCAGAAGCTCTATGCAGGATCCTTGCGTACATACAGGCTGAGTTGAGAAGAACACCTGCAGGCACCCTCAGCTACAATTGGGATGGCCTTAGTCTCAGTACTTAGAATTAGTACTAAGCCTTGGTAATTTCTGGTTCAAAATCTGAAGTTTTTCCAATGAAAGATCACTTGAGCCTGTATGTGAAGTGTGGGACATAACAATCAAAAGCCATGGGATCATATTCAGTAAATACCTCCATGACATGTTCCAAGAGTTTTGAGTTTAAGCACAGGCCTTCTAGGTTCAAGTCCATTTTCCCATTTTTCTCTGAAGCCTGCTGTACCCCTAGAACTGCCTGCCCCCTCAGAAGCTCATTTTAATTTAGTGCCTGCTGTGACAGGGGAGCTTTTAAGTAGCTAGGGAGCTCCATCACAATTCATCAAATCCTGGATGGGGTAAGGGACCTTCTAAGAACGTTTTCACCAGGAGACATTTTGCCTGTGCATGTCGATGGGTTGATGTTGGAGTTTGCCAGCACCCTGAACACCCCAACATTCAGAGCTGGCTTCTGAATGTCTGAAGCTAGCTACCTAACTACAAAATTGATGTCCAATCACACAACCAAATCTGAATTTGACTACCCCTCACAGGCCACTCACTTCCACGGCATCGCTGCACTATGAAGGCCCCTCTGGAGAAGCAGCTATCATGCTAACAGCAGGAAAGGCATGGTCTTCCTTATCTATAGGTAGCAGGTGGCTAGGGTGTGTGGGACATCTGTATGTGCTTATTGAGCTACAGAATTTGTTTGTCCTTACAAATAAAAATGTCTGATCCACACAGAGGGCCCAGGGGCTGCCACACCTTGGCATGTGTGCGGGGATTTGCTTTTGTTTCTGTAAACCCGGTGGTGGATTAGACTGGCTCTGCCTATTTATGGTGACCCTAAGTCACCTTGCCTATCTGGTACTTTATCTTGTCAGAATTCCTCTCGTTGTTATCATTCCTATCTATCTTGACTCACAGTTGGGTTCATTCACAGACTAAGTGCTTAATCCCTGCAGTCAGCATCTCTAGACTCTTGGTCTCTCCTTACTGACTCTGACATTTGAGTGTGAGGGAGGTTAGCTTGACCTTGTAGCCCTGGAAAGACTTTTCTAAAGGGCATGACAGTACCCCATCAGGGTACTCGGCTCTACTTAGGACCTCTGTGATTTTGTATGTGGACCTGGTATCCTTTGAAAACAGAAACAAACAAACAAACACAAAATACAGCATTAAAAGAACAGTGACCTCTGCTGCCCAATGCCTGGCTGCCCCCAGGGGAATCACCATCTGTAACTAGTGGCCATTTCTAATGCCTTGTGAGAGAATAATAGGAAGGAATGGGAAGCCTGTGAATTACCCTTAAACTGCTCCAGCATGTAATTTGAAGCCAGGCCCAGCAAACCAGCAGAGAAAAATACCTGAATGGCAGAAATGTCAAAGGGGAAATAGGTCAACAATGGCATCTGATGCCCAGGGGAGAAATAGGCAGGTTACACGCCCCCACAGCCCTTCAGCCTGCCAGCAAACCAAAGGTCAGCTTGTGGTTGACATTTTCACCCAGTCAAGTGTTTGCTCTTCGGAAAAGCACTCTAGAAGCCCTGTAAGGTAACCCACCTACCCTTGCAACTGTCATTGTCATCATTGTCACTCCCAGGGGCAAAGAAAGAGTGCTGGTGCAAGCAGGAGACAGTGCGATGGATGAGCCTGGGTAATGTTCTCCACTGAGCACGCCCCGGTGGCAGACTCAGCTCCGAGTTCAGAATGTGCGGTCTTCCCCAGAGTTCTCTAGGAGTGCTGCACCACACATGTCACTGGGATTTTTCAGATGAAGAAAGTGAGACATTGAGAGGATACTCTCAAGATCAATGGGCTCCTAGGCCAGAATGCTGCCTAAAGCCTGATGGAGGAGCTGAAAAGCTGTGAGCACAGCTGTGGACACCCACTGGGTTTGCTCTAAGTGGCCTCCAAAGCCTTGGTAACAGTGACAGATCCTCCTTACAGTGCCATTACCTAAGTTCTTAAACCTCATGCTTAGATTTTCCAGAGAAAGACAGATGGCTTTGAGTCTTCCATCTTTTACAAGTACTTACTGTACATGTGAAAGAATATCTTTTTTTTTTTTTTTTTTTTTTTTTTTTTTTTGAGAAATGATCCAATGCAGCCTAGCTTGCTCATCTGGCCTCAAATGCACCAAGAAGCCCAAGATGACATTGAACTCAGAATCCTCCTGCCTCCACACCCCCAGCCCCCAGCACTGTGATTGCAGGCAGGTATCATGCCACCCAGCTCTAAATATGTGTTTTCAGAGATTAAAGCATGACTCTCCACATGAGCTTGCAGATTGCCTACCAAAAACACAATCAACCCATAGGCAAGCTGTTTCCAAAGATATTTTGAGTCATTTGAGAAGAAAAAACAAACAAACAACAAAACAACAACAACAACAACAACAACAAAAAACAGAATAAGAGTTTCTCTCTAAATATAATGTTCTGCAAGACAATAATTGTTAAGTTTCAAACCCAGGACTAGCGACTGAGGCACCTATTTAACATACCAAAGAGGACCTGGCCTCCAGGTTCTCCCAGCATCCTTCAGTCCCTACCTGTTACAGGGTATGGCTAGCATACCCTGCCCTCTACCCTGAAGTCTCCAGCCCAGAGACTGGGCTGCCCTTCCCCCAGAAGCTCTTTCCTATAGAATCCAGACATTTTGGTTACCTGCCCCTCCTTTTGCTCCTTTTGCATATTTGGCCTCCTGGTTGCTGCTCTTAGTTCCCCTCTAATGTCCCCACATGGTTCATGGTCATGATCGTTCTGGACTCTCCCAGATATGTCTGCCTCTGGCTATATTCTCCCATGTATCTACAGTAAACTTTTTCCTTCGCCACACCTAGGAGCAGTCATGTCCTTTCCTTTTCTTTTATCTCTCTCTCTCTTTCTTTTTTTATTCAATCATGACCCAGAGGATATTCTCATTACCAGCAAAACCCTACAAAGGAATAAGCAATCTTACAGCAGTGTCTGGCCTTGACCAAAGTTAGTGACAAGGGTTGGAGTTGTTGTAAAAAAGTCACCTGGTGTCTGCAACCCTGGGTTCAACCCCCAACACTACCAAAAATAAAATCAGTTGACAACAAACCAATCAGGTGTATTTCCTGTGTTCAATCATGTGCATTTTCTTTCTTCCTTAACTATGTTTCACTTTAGAAACCACTTGATATTTTGAAATCCTGAGGCCTGATCCCTTAATTGTACTAGTTTCTTATGGCTAATACAATAAACCCTTTCTATGTAGTGCTTAACGCATTCCGACTTTATTCATTTCGGTTCTGAAAGTCAGGAGACTAAAATGGGTTGGAGGAGTCATAGATCTGTCCAGAACAGCGCTTCCCAACTTGTGGGTCATGACCGCTTTGGGGGTTGAACAATCTTTTTATGGGGGTCGCATACCAGATACTCTGTATATCAGACATTTACATCACAATTCCCAAGAGCAGCAAAATTACAGTTGGGAAATAGCAACAAAAACAGTTTTATGGTTGGGGGTCACTGCAACAAGAGGAACTGTATTAAAAGGTCGCAGCATGAGGAAAACTCTGGAAGTTGTAGGAGAGAATCTGCTTTCATCCGTTCTCCTGCTTCGGGAGGCTGCCAGCAATCCCTGGTCTGTGCCCCGTCCTCCAGGCTTCTCAAAACCAGTAGTTTGGTATGTTCACTGACTCTGAGCTTCCTGCCTTTCTCATCTGTGAGGACCAGTCTTGCTTGTCAGCTTGGCTGAATCAAGAGACATGGCAGTTAAATGTAGCCGTGTGTCTATGGAGAGGTTTCCAGAGTGGGTTTAATGAAAGCAAGAGACAGAAACTGGTCAGACAGGTTAGGGACAGGATTCTTGCCTTTGGCTAGAAGCCAGAAGCGACCTTGCATCTGTCCTGGCTGGAAGGGAAAATGTCACAAGGGGACTCTGGTTCTACCTGAGTTTCTTGTCATCTTTCTTCTCCTTTTATACAACCTAAATTAGCAGCACTGCCTAGAGGGTAGCCATGAGGGCCTGAGAGGCACCTGGACCTCATAGGTAAGCCAACTGGACTGACTCGGCCTCAATCTGAGAGCCCACACCCATTCCTCAGCCTAGAAAGGTGTGACTAATCTCCAGACAGAACCCCTAAGTGGTCCACCTTTCTGAGCCCTAGCTGGACAGGAGCTTCCTCTCTCTCTCTCTCTCTCTCTCTCTGAAACTCTCAGCTACCAACCTGTAAGAAAGTTGTACTTCCCCTGTGGTTCCTGAGATTCCTTCTTCAGATTGGCAAGCTTCTGGGACCCTAACTCCTGAGCTAAGCCAATCTAAGATAAAAACACTTCTGTCAGTATCAGATTGACGTCTGAAACAGTGACTGATGGGGAATGACCCACTGATGCTGACAACACCTGCCAAACAGTCACCCTGGGATAAAGAGGTCCAAGAAAATGGCAACATGCAGGCACCTGCCCTCCCTTCTGCAGAAAGGTCTGTCCCTGTTGCTGTGGGCATTCTTTGACCTTCCCAATAAGGACTCAATACCAGTGTCTCTCTGGTGAGCCCCCACCCCTTCAGCCAAGGCATCCATCTTCTTGAACTGAACAGCTAAACAGAGAAAGCCACTACCTAGCATGTGAATCGTGTGTGTGTGTGTGTATCTGTCCTGTCCTGTCTGTCCTGTGCCTCTTTCAGCTCT
The DNA here is from genome assembly GCF_907164565.1 of Psammomys obesus. Lineage (NCBI taxonomy): Eukaryota > Metazoa > Chordata > Mammalia > Rodentia > Muridae > Psammomys > Psammomys obesus. The sequence continues at coordinate 1,433,790 of NW_026596143.1, read as the reverse complement.
ATTCCTGTATAGAACCTAACATATCACATCACTCCAGGACAACCTAGATAAACCAGGTTCATCCCTCCATCTTAAGATCTACAGCTTAAAGACTTGTGCACAGATTCTGAGAATAAAGCTATGAACATCTATAGTAGGTTCTTATTTATATCACCTCACCACCCTAAGCATTAAATCAGGATAAATGGGACAGGGAGGCAGGCAGCAGTGTGGTGTTTTTTTGTTTGTTTGTTTGTTTTGGTATTTTGTTTTTATTTTGTTTTGTTTTGTTTCTTTTGGCTCAAATATCCATAGGTGTTTCCAGTGTGAAGCAGAGTTGAAGCCACTGCCCTGAGCAATCACCCAATCTTTGGGTGACCTTGTTGTCCTTCAATGGGACACTAAGCGGACATCGTCTTGTGTTTCCTTTAGGAGTTGTTACCATGCCTTCCCACCACGCTCTTCTCTGGAATATGGACTCTTCTGAGATGCTTAAGAGAGGTTAGACTGCTATGGACTTTTCTGAGATTAAGGCACTTGAAAAACAGGAGGTACAGAATCCCTCTTATTAAAAGCCAGAGAGAGAATTCACATGAGAACGATGCCCTCCTTTACCCAGAAGGCGAGGATCATTGTTACGTGGAAGGAAGGGAGGCTGAGACAAGGGAAACTTGAGCAAAGAAAACTTGTCAAGCTGACCTTGTGCTCCTGGCCACTTCCCAACCCAGGGGACTCCTATCCCAAGCTTCTGAGCCTTGTCACACTGTAATACATACCCTATGCAGTAGACTAATGCTTCGCTCTAACTGCTCCCATGGTCTTCATTCCCCTACTTAAGTGCCCCTGCCGTGTCAGACTTGAATTCAATAAGCACTCATATGTTTCTGTTAATCCATCCTGTATTAATTTTGTCCTAAGGTAATGCCCCCTTCCAAAAAATCAAAAAACAAAACAAAACAAAACTTGAGAGAGTAGAGGTAAAAGTTTGCATCGCTTGCACTTTATTGATAAATGTTGGATAATGTTTTGCAAACAACTAACAATTTTATCAGTAATTTCCAGGTTAACAAAGCTATACTCCGATCATCCTCTGAGCTATACTCTGTGCATTCATCTTTGCCTCTGTGCCTCCCTCACCCACTGTAAACTTGACCAGCCACTAAAAGCTTTTGTCCTCCAGGAAAATGGAGCCAGTGTGACTCATTTCTCTTAGGATAGTGGTGACAGTGGAGGGGGAGCAGGATATATGATCGAGATGCCATCTGTCAACATGACCCGGGCAGGACTGGAGGGAGAACCATCTCAGGTTTCCATGGCCAAGAATCATGGTCTGTGGACCACAAAGGACTGAGGCTCATAAACACTGTTCAAATAACTAAAACAAAAATAACATCCACAGCGAATACCTACCCTTCTATCCATCAATTATACCTTATGGCTGAAAGCAGAGAGGAGTTGTGAAAACAGTCAGAGAAGCCCTCCCTGGAAATCTTGGTGTGCTTCCAAACACATAAAACCTGTAGCAGTTATCCTGTCTCTGGTCTAAGCTTACTGCATTTCACAACCACAGACCTGAGAGCCTATAGGTAATTCCTTCCCCAGAAACTAGTGGTAACTGCCAACACAGACACCGGAGTTTACTTTTCTGTAGCCATTCTTGTCATTTGATTAAAATACCACATTGTTCTTAAGCTTTTCACTAATGTGGATAATATTCCTGGAAATGCTGAGAAGTCCCAGAAATTCCTGGGATGCTTAAGGGAGGTGGAGGTTAGAATGCTAGGGCTCACCTAAAGTGTCACCTGCCCCACTTTTGCTCTTTTCTGTCTGCACTTGTGGGCAAACCTGTTCCCTTTAGCACAAGGCCCAAACTTGGGCTTTCTCTGACTTCGAGGTTGATGAGTTTTCATTACTGAAGAAGGCTGACATCACAACTTTAATGAGCCAGGGACCAAATTTCCTTTGGCTCTGGTTTCCAAATCTCCTTCACCCAGCAGGACCAACTTTCCAAATAAAATCACAGGTCTATGACAGAATGGAAAATCTATTATCTAAGAGCTGTCGTCATCACCCATCTTAGGGAAGAGGGTCCACTTGATTCTAATAATTTGATAACTTCATATTTGTAAAATTGCTTACTTGTTAAACTGTATTTATAACTCCCAAACCAAAAGTTTGTACTTTTGGGAGAAAGTGCAGACATCCATGTGTCAGTGAAAAAATTAAGACACTTGATACTCCTGGTACTCCTGGTTGAGGCTGAATAAAACATTAAGTAGCCTTTTTTGTTTTAGTGCCTAGAGTGGTTAAAAAAGAAAAAAAAAAGGTTCCCCATAGGCTCAGGTTTTTGAACACTTGGTTGTCAGTTAGTGTCTTGGGATTTCTATTGCTGCAACACCATGATCAAAAAGCAAGTTGGGGAGGAAAGGGTTTATTTGGCTTACACTTCCACATTGCTGTTCATCATTGAAGGAAGTCAAGACAGGAACTCAAAAAGGGCAGGAACCTGGAGGCAGGAGCTGATGTAGAGGCCAAGGAGGAGTGTTGCTTACTAGATTGCTCCCCTGGCTTGTTCAGCCTGCTTTCTTATAAAACTCAGAACCAACAGCCCAGGGAAGGAACAAAGCTCAGCAGGCTGGGCCTTCCTCCACTGATCACTAATTGAGAAGATGTCTTACAGTTGGATCTCATGGAGGCATTTTCTTAACGGAGGCTCTTTCCTCTCTGATGATTCTAGCTTGTGTCAATTTGACACACAAAACCAGCCAGTGCAATTGGTGTCACTGTTCGTGGAGGTCTAGGTGATGAAGCATTGCTAGAGAGAGTATGCATCACTAGGAGAGGTCTTTGAGATTACATAGCCACATCCTGTTTTCAGTTTGCTCTCTCTGCTTCTTGCTTGTGGTTAAGGGTCTGAGCTCTCACATTCCCGCTCTCACATTCCGGCTCTCACATTCCGACCATGCCTGATGCCTACTGCCATGCTTCCCCACCATGAAGGACTCTTAGCTCTCTGGAAACATACCCCAAGATCAACTCTACTTTCCATATATTGCTTTTGGCTAGGATGTTTTATCGCAGTGACAAAAAACATACCTAATGCAGTAGTACCTAGGCACCCACTATTTGACGACTCATTTAGAACCTACAACCTCTGCATTCCCATTCTTCTTACTTATGCTGCTACAAGGAGGCAGGGGTCCAGCTTGTAGAGAAAATGCATCATTAGAGAAGGCTCATTCTGTATCAGGCTGCAGTGCTTTTGGTTACAAGTTCAGTGTTAGTGAGTCAACACTATAGATTAAACAATTTATTATACGCAGAAACACACATAAAACAAAGATATGTGCTAATCGGTTGGCAAAATTTTGTTTCTAGGGAATGGCAGGGAGCTAAGACTTCAGTTCTGTGCATGGAACGATTTTATAAACCGTAATTCCTGGATTACAAGAAACAATTGCACCTTTGTTTAGAAAAATATCTGGCTGAGCTCCAGGGACTAAAGCAGAAACCACCTCCATACAATAAAATAAAGAATCAGAAGAAAATAGAAGGAGGAGGAGGAGGAGGTGGAGGAGGAGGAGGAGAAGAAGAAGAAGGAGGAGGAGGAGGAGGAGGAGGAGGAGGAGGAGGAGGAGGAGGAGGAGAAAAAGAACCACCACGACAACAAGAAGGAGAGAGGAGCCACAGGTGGGAAGGAACAAATTTAACTGTCTAGGTAAAAGGCCCCAAGAGCATACTGTGCCAGGCACAGGAGTAAAGAATGTTCCAGAATAAAGGAGTATTGTTTTGGAGATTTGGAGTACTTGCCCTGTTGGGCATCCTAGACTCCTGATTGGCAGTTCTGTTTTAAAGTCTGCTGTTTGCCTGTTTACTTACTTGATTACTTATGTATTTGAGAGACAGGATCTCTTTCCTGGAAAGCCTTGAATTCGTGGCGAGCCCAAGGGTGCTATCTCACACATACATTTCATGACTAGGGCTTGTGTTGCTTCTTTTAGTACCACCATGGACACCATACCCACTATGGGGAAAATACCTTGGGCTCTTTTAGTAAGGTGAGGAGCCAGACCTTGGTGGGGATACCAGATGTAATTCAACACACAGAACCATCAGAGTGTAACCCTGCCGGGATCTGAAGACATCCTTGGCAGGACTGCTGTGCCAATGACTTTAGGATTGGATCCAAAACTGCCCAGGTAATTTTACATGCTCCAAAGGTCTGGGAAAAACCAGGGGATGTTCTGTTGGAGGCAAATTAGGACACACTGCTCTACAGAATGCCCTTTGACTTCTTCTCTACCTCAGTTTCGCAGAAGGAAAACTGCCAGCTATGGGGATGTGAGGAAACCGCTGTGTCCAGAAACAAGTTATAATTCAGACATTTCAAAGGCATATGCCCCATGTACTCCTGGAAGTGACCCTGTGAGAGAGTGACGGGTGTCATACTTCCTTGTATTCTGTTCCTACCTGACACACTCAGGGCAGTGGAGCCCACCAGAGAACCACAGATTGGACCTGTACGCTCTGGACATGGATTGGAGCCTTCCAAGCCCCTCGTGGCCAAGAACAGTCCTCTGATAGTGGCAGAGTCCAGAAATCTTTGTTCTCTTCCTTTCCCCTGGGATTCCATAGAAATCTAGTTCCACCCAGGATCCCCACTGACTTGGCTTGTTCCCTGAGGGATGGAGCTTATCAAGCAGGTCCACAACCATTTGAGAAACATTCTTGCCACCTTTGTCCTTGAAAAGTCTCAAGATTAGGTGCAAGTTAGGGAGTGCCAAAGGTGAGATTTTGCCACATGGACCCTGGATTCCTCTGGAGCCTTGCAGGGGGTGCTAGGTGAGAAACAGAAACAGGCAGTTGCGCTGGTGACACTTGTGCCCTGGAGACCAAGGACCCGCAGAAACAGACTCCGTTCCTCCCAGCTGGCTTGGCCTCTTTGCTTCCGACCTGAGCTCTGGGGACCAAAGACCCAGGACTCCCTTCTGTGTCTCTGAGCTTATTGAGTGTGCTGGCTGTCATCCTATGACAGCCTCACAAGCATGTTTGAAATCCTCATATCTTCTTTTCTTCCTACTAATATTTCAGGATATTCTCTTTGTTTGGGCTTAAGAGACCAGCAGGTCAGTGATAATGAACACCTAGGACAAGGACAATTTCCTTGACACATAAGCACGCACTGGACATAATCGATCATAAAAAAAAAGAAAAGATGTTTACTTAAAATGTGGAGGCTGGGTGCCAGGGTCTAAGAAAGATTTAGAAATAAATAGACCTTAGGGCCAAACACAAGATCACTTCTATAAAATGTCTTAGACTATATCTTGGTCTCAGTGACATTTTAACTCAGATAAGACAATCCAGCATGGACCAGCAGGGGCCCCGTCCAGTCTATCAGAGCTTCTTAAACTTTTTCTGTTCGCAGCCATGTTTTTAAAAAAGAAACCTTTACACAACCCCAGGAATATAAAGTAGGTACACAGATTAAACATTTACTGATAGTGAATCAGAGAGAAATTTATTTTAAAACAAATCTTTGATATACATGTGTTTTTAAAAATCATGAAAATTCTTAGATAAAGAATTAAATCATGGGTGTGTGTCTGACATTGCAGGAGGTATGGTAAGACATCTCCAACATTTTCCCCATTTTAGTTTTTCAAGACAATGTTTCTCGGTGTAGCTCTCACTGTCTTAGAACTCTCTCTGTGGACCAGGCTGGCCTTGAACTCAGAGATCCACCTGCCTCTGTCCTTGAAGGCATTCTGTATAGTAGTCCTGGGATTAAACACATGTTCCAGCATATCTGGCTCAATGTTTTTAAAGTTGATAAATATTTTGATTTTGTAACAGTCAAGGCTGGGAACTCTCTACCTCACAAAGATCCAGCAGAAAATGGTAGAAGCATGTACTGAACCATTTTAAACATTGCTGGAGATTCTCTTTGACATGTAAAGAAGAAAAAAAAAAACATTTAACAAAAATCTTTAAATGAAAGTCAAGCCAGAAACTCAAACAGAAATGTTCGAAAGGTATCAAACATTCTAACATAATACAAGGCAAAGATATACTGATTTGGCACTTGACTGCTAACCCATGGATAGGTCTGTTTTTCTACAATTAGACCATGATGTCTCTACAAGAGTAGGATACTTTTAAGTACAGGAAAAACTCTGCAGTGTGAGTGTTCTATGGCATGTGGTGTTTAGCGCGTGTGTGTTGCATGTGCAGAACGAAGGCTGCAGTAGAGCCATGTGACACAGCCTGGGCAGGCACTGCTCAGAACCCTGGAGTTTATCATTCATTTTGTCTTGAATTATTTTGTCATCATTGCTTATAAGAAACCTTTCCCACTTTTCAAACTTTCCACACTTCCTCTTTCCCATTCAACTCTCTGACCCCTTATGGGGACATGACCTGTGGTTTAAGAAACTGGGCTTTATATCCCTGTGTGCTCCAGGTTTTACAGTAGACTGTGGCTGTGTCTACAGCCTGCTCTTCCTTCCTGTTGCAATCCCCTTCCGGATGTGCAGGTGTGGAGATGGGGAAGAGGGCAGGAAAGGAAGGTGACCTTTAAAAGAGAAACGGCAGCCCTGAAGACAGGTACAGTCAGCTGAAGCAGGGAGGTCGGGAGCTGACTCCTGTGAGCCAGAGTCAAGGCCCTCATTCCTCATCCTGCTACAGAGAAGACTCCAGATTTCCTGGATCCCAGATAATACCTGTGAGGATGGTCCTACCCAGAGCAGCTTAACCCACCATGTGGCTTCCACTGTTTGCTGCCAAACGCACTGTTTCTACCAGAAGCTCTCTTCTGCAGAGAGTCACGGAGCCCATATCATCTCCAAGTGCTGTGTGGGCCAGAGTGACCTGCTAGTTCCCTCACTTAGCCACCTGCCTGTTTGTGGGGAAAGGCTTATTCCACAGGGCAGTGGGGTTTGGTACCTTCTGGGACCCAGTCAGGACTCCAGAGCTGTTTCCCACCAGAGGGGGGAAAATGCTTTCTCTGTTCATGACCCATTCAGAGTAATGACACTGGATGACCAATCTTTTCTCCTACTTCATCACGTTCGTCTGAAACAAAGACATTTGTAGCCTTCCTCTTGTCTAGCCGTCTCCGAGAATTTTTCTCCTTGACACAGCTTAGACTAACATTCCTAGCTGCTAGAAAGGCTGCAGACAGGCCCTGCTGCTAACACGAGAAAGGGCACTGTTGACCTTAGCTGTCACCACAGTCCCCAGTGTGGCCTAACCTGCTTTCAAACTCTCTCTGCTCTTTGCAGGACACTCAGGATATGCCAGAACACCCCTTGGCCTGTGCCTGTCTCCTGGAGCTGACAGCCTTCCTCATTCTGTTCTTTCCCATTCAACGAGAGACAGTATTTTTCCTCCAATAAATTCACAGGCCCAAAGTGACATAAATGACATATTCCTCTGCCCTGAAATGTCTCTTTCAGGGCTTTATCTTGTATTCCTGGATCTCTCCAGGCTTCTCCTCACTCAGGAGGGAGTACTGACGTCTGGTAAATAATGATGCTGGAAGGTTCCTGGGGCTGACCTCCTTCTCTCTTTTAAAAGACAGGTCTGAAGGTAGGCGCTGGTGGTGCACACCTTCAATCCCAGCACTGTGCAGAGGCGGGGGTATCTCTGTGAGTTAGAGGCCAGCCTGCTTTACAGAGCAAGTTCTAGGACAGTCAAGAATACACGAAGGAACCTGTTTTGAAAAACAAAACAAAAACAAAAACAAAAACAAATAACAACAACCAAAACAAACAAACAAACAGGCCTGGTGTAGAGTACAGAGATGAGAGACAGGACAGTCCTCAAGTGAACAGTACCTAGCCTGGCCTGTGCCCTACGAGAACAAATGCTTCCTAAGAGGCTATAGAGTTTTAATAATGAAATGCTCTGCCTTCTGCCACCCTTTTTCACCCTCCTCTCTGAATCCTCTCTTACCCTCCATCCTGACCCTTTCTTACTTTCTCTCCTCCCACCTTCTCTCACCCTCCCTTCTCCCTCTCTCTCACCCTTCCTCCCTCCACCTCTATGTGTCTGTTGTGTATTGCAAACTTTGGTGTCTAAAGTATCTAATCTTCTGTCCTACACGTGCAGTTGATGCCATTGGCGTCTCTTCAGCCTTTCTAGATGTGAGTCCCTGCAGAAAGCTCCCAGCAGGACTTAGATATCTGCATGCACGTGCCTAGGATCCCTGGCAGGCTTCCGTTGTTACAGCATTGCTAGCCATCATTTTCATACTACACTCTGAACCCGGAGCTGTATCGATTGCTCCAGTACTGGATCCTGAGTCCGGCTGACTGCTCGTTCCTGATCAAGCCTGTGAACTTAGCTTCCTCAGAGCTAAATAAATGAGCCAGGCAGCCTTAGAGCACTGAGGCTTGATACAATATGGAACGTTATATTGCATGCCGAGAGATTCTGTTGCTTCTAAACCGGGGCATAAACACTCAGTTCAAAAAGCTATCAACTGTAACAAATGCACCTTGACTGACAATTCAAACGCCTGTCCCTAACACCCTCTGGGAGTGCCTGACTTGGGAAAAGTTCTGTTCTGGGCAGCAGTTTCTTTGTCAGGAAATGAAGGTGGTCACAGATTTGCACACCTCCACCCCAGCATTCATCAGGGTGAGGCAGGAGGATCATGAATTTGAAAGCTGTCCACGGGCTTATACACACCCACACTCGCTTTACACAATAACAACAAATAAAACATACATGAAAAGGGGGATTTACTTTTTAAAACTTTATTAAAAATAGTTTCCATTGCAAAGCAAAATCTTTAACTTTTTAGAAAATTCTACCCATAATCTCATGACTCAGGCACACTCATTAATACCATAGCATACACATTTTACATACTTAATCATATTTTATATATCATTTCCTTCCTTTTAAAACAGTATTGCTATAAATAACTTTCGTATTTTCTTAAGTATGCACATTTTAATAGCTAACAACTACTTAAAATTTTACTAAGTCATACCCTATGAAGTAATTAACCAATTTATATTTGGAAGTTGTTTTCTTCTTAAGAATAGTAGGTAGTTTGTGTATGGTTTCTTAAAAATGATTTCCTCAGAATAAGTCACTATCATTGTAATTACTTGATAAATGCCAATTTTTTTATTTCCTTCTGATTCTTCTCTAAATGTGTTCCATTAATTTAATCAGAAACAGGTATGGCTGATGTTTGATAACCTGAGAAACCTTGCCAAAATTTTTACATTAGAACGGTTTTAGCCAGTGTAATGACAAAAAATAATTTTAACATATATTCTTCAATTAATAAGCTTAATTGCCTTTTTTACTTATCATCTTTATTTCTTTTTCATATTTTGATAGCAGCATTATAAAAGTAATTTTCTAACTCAAAGCAACATTTGTTGAATGTAGGAAATCAGTAAAAAGGAATGTTATCCTACATAACACAAGAATAAGTTATCCTACACCCTGCCACCAAGAGAAATGAGCTAAATATCTCGAGGAATAAGAGGCATATTGATTTTGTTTTGAATTCCTCTTTTCTACATAATTTGCTTAGAGGTATATGAGATAGATGATAGATAGATAGATAGACAGATAGATAGCAATAGATGATAGATAGATAGTAGATAGATGATTGATAGATAAAGAGCTGCTAGATGGATAGAAGATAGGTAGGTGGGTAGATAGGTAGATGAGATATAGAGAATATATAGATGCATAGATGAACAGTATTTTTATTAATCTGCAAAATGAGTAGAGGATGGTATTCTCTGAAGATGTGTCAGGGAGTCAGCCAAACTGTGCTAACAATAGAAATGAGCTCAATGTTTCTCAATTGGGTTCAGAGGGAACACTACTGATGTGAAAATCTGGAAACAAAAGAAATAGGAAAATGGAGATGAATGGGAATCACATTCGAATAAATGCATGCCATTTCCCACAGGTCCCTGTGAATGAAGCAAACTTATCTACTCTGCGGAGAAGCTTCCCAGTGCTACCTGGAGCTCCTGTTCCTTCTTCCTTTCCCTGAGCACAGGGTATGATAAGCACATCCCATAATACCCTTATCTCCAGAGGTCGGTAGAGAAAACTAGAAACCAGTTGTGATGCTGACAGGCACAGCAGACAAGAAGAGCCTGGCCCAGCTGGATCCTGTTAGTTTAGAGAAGGCGTCTTAGGACCTCTGGGAATTCTGCAAGGAGAGATGATGTCACCAATGTTTCTGCCTGGGGTAGCCTTTCCTTTGTAGTTTTAGTAAAGAGCTGTTAAGACACAGGTTCTCAACCTGTGAGTTGCAACCCCTTTGGTGGTGGTGGTGGTGGGGGTTGCTGAATGACCCGTTCACAGGAGTCACATATCAGATATGCTGCATATCAGATATTCACATTATAATTCACAACAGTCGCAAAATTGCCTTGTTGTGGATTTTGTAATGAAGTCATGAAGTAGCAATGAAATGAATTTTATGGGGGTCACCACAACATGAGGAATTGTATTAAAGAGCTGCGGAAATAGGAAGGTTGAGAACACTGTATTAAGACCATCTTACCTGTGAATTCACATGGGCAGCTCAAGTGTCCAGTTGTCCCTTACTTCTCTAATATCCAGGACTCTGACCTGCCAGAGCCCACCTCACTCCCCACCAAGAGGCCCTTGACCTTCTTGGTTGCCATACTCATTAACTGTGTACACTAAGATGCTTTTCCAGGTGCCAGGGAATTGTGGCCTATGGACCAAACAGCAGCAAACAGTTGGTTTGGAAAATACAACCTTTCTAGGACATCTCCAGGCCCAATCCATATAGTTGTTCTCATCCTAGAGGAGCTGCCTCTGGGTCATAGACCCTGGAACATAGACTGTGGCCCTTTCATAGAACTGGCTGCTTTCTCCAACCTGCTTTCACCGTCTTGCAGAGGGCCGCCTCTCTTAGGTTCCTACATTGTCCCCATCGCCAAGTCTTCTCTGTCCCAAAGTTTACCGCAGGCATCAGTGACTCCAGGAAGATTTTATTTTTCCATCCTAGAGCGCTCTTGCAGGATGTCTCAGAGTTCTATTGTCATGATAAAACAGCATTACCACAAACAACCTGGGGAGGAAAGGGTTTATTTCAGTTTATATCTCTCAGGTCACACCCATTTCTAAGGGAAGTCAGGACAGGAACTCGAACAACACAGGAACCTGGAGACAGGAACCGAAGCAGAACTTAACGGAGAAATGTTGCTTACTGACTTGCTCCTCATGGCTTACTTGGCCTGCTTTCTTATAGCACTCAAGACCAAAAGCCACTGTGAACTGGGCCTTCCCATATCAATCAGAAGTCAAGAAAACATACAACAGGTTTTCCTTAGTCCATTCCAGTGTGTACAGTTTCTCAATGGAGGATCCCTCTTCTAAAAAGGCTTTAGCTTGTGTCAAACTGACATAAACCTAGCTGGCACAGGGCATAAGGCCTATGTGAGAGTTTAACTTAGTACCCCTATTGCATGATACCTACTACACTACAGGGCAGGATGTCCCCTAGGTCCACAGTTACATCGTATTGCCATCAAGAGCATAACCCATGTTCACGGCTTGCTGCAGGTTGAGCAGCAAATACCCTGGAGTTTTACCACACATAACCTGCTGTCAAACAAAATTAACTTTTTCAGGCCAGGCTCACCTTTCATGCTGGGGATTTTAGGAAGAGGTGTCAAGTCAGCCGCCTTTTGATTCTTGCTTTAATCAGCGTGCTTTTCTCAAGAAGAACAGCATGGAATCCATGATGAAAGGCCCCAGGGCTACTGACAGAAATGTGCTGTGCTCTTTCTCCCCATGGGTACCAAAGGCAAGTTCTCTCTTGAGCTTCACGGAACAGCTATGATTGTGAGATCTAGTAGATGACATTTGTCCTAAGCATGGCCTCACTATAGAGGAACTTTCTATTTTGGGTTTGATTGTCAGAAACATAGTTAATGTGGGAAAATGATTTTGTGAGGTACCAGGGAAAGAGCTAAGGATGGATTTCTAGCATAGGAACACTGGTATATATATACACATACACACACAAACATATAACAGCACTAAATGATTAAAAAAAATGCTCTTAGGTAAATTGTACCTCACTCTAGAGTGCATAATTGCAGGTTTGTTCATGTTTATTTAAAATACTTAAAAGATAGTCTAAAAGGAGATAATCCAACATACAAGACTTCAAAAGCTAAGAAGAAAAAAACAATCTTGGAAAAAGTTAGACACAGTGATTCACTTTGAATTGGGCTTGTGATCTAATCAGAGTGAGACCTCAGGATTCTTAAACTATGACTAATTCAAATTTAGCTTTTTAAGGAATTATCATATTTGATGTGAAATAAGATGTTCTGACAAGGAAGTGAATGATGTCACTCCCATTTAAAATAATTCTGGCAGACAGGATTTGATTGACAGCTCCGCAAGCATGAAACAGTCTCTGCAGGGGCTCCCTTCCAGGTTCTCTGGTCCCAACAGAAGTTGAGAGCCTCAGATTCCAGCCCCTTACATGTAATGATGCACCAACATTTGCATATAATCTGTGTGTAACTGCTTTGTGCTTCAAACTCTCTCTAGAATAGTTAAGGCACTTATTATTATGCTAATGGATTGCAAAAAAACCTATTATACTAGATTGTTTAAGGGATAATGATAAGAGAAGGGGGAAAGTCAGTGTGTTCAGTATGGAATCTTTTTTTTTTTAATTATTATTCAAATATTTTCCATCCGTGATTGGTTAAATCAGATGAGGAACTCTTGGACGGTGCGATGCAACTTATTTGGGCTCTCTCCCATTCTCTTGTTCTTCTTTGTTATTTCATACAATGAATGTTCAGCTAAAGCAAACAGCACAGTTTGTCTAATTCAATACTATAGTCCACAGTTGTAATAATTAAGATTAAATGGGAAGGTGATTTTCCAGAGGTCCCTACTGAATTTCTTAATTAAGATTTGTGTCCAAATGTCCTGGTCTCTAAACCGGTGTTTGTGCATCTTTGTCATAGGTAAGTGAGAGAGCACAAGCACACAAAAACCAGTTAGTCACAAGAACAGAGCAGGAGCAATGAGAAATCATGCAATTGCCTGGAGATAAATTAATTCCTTAAAAAGTACTGATCATCTCAGAAAAGAGAACTGGCGGGGGGGGGGAGGGATGAGACCAAGACTAGTGTTGGCATCTTACTCCTTAGCATATGTCTTAGTTACTTTTCTATTGCTGTGAGAAGGCACTGTGACCAAGGCAACTTATAAAGGAAAGAGTTTAACGGGGCCTTAGAGATTCGGAAGGTTTAGAGTTTATGATCATTGTAGCAGGAAGCATGGCAAAAGCAGTCAGACTGGCATGCAGCTTATGTCCTGATACACAAGCCCAAGATGGAGAGTGAGAGAGAGAGAGAGAGAGAGAGAGAGAGAGAGAAAGAGAGAGAACAGTACCTGGGCGTGGCATGTCACTTGCAGTGACACATCGCATCCTCAATGCCACACCTCTTAATCCTTCCCAAACAGGTCTACCAACTGGGGAGCAAGCATTCAAATAGAACCTATGGGGGTGGGCTTTCTCATTCAAGCCACCACAACATAAGTGACACTGAGCAGGTGACATGCCCAAAATACAAGGCATTCTATGACACTTGATAAAATTCAATTAACTGAACAAGTGATTTTTTTTCTTTTTTAGTTTCATAGCTGTCTGAACCCTTTAAAAAGTGAAAGAAGCCCAGCATAGTTTAACTTTCTATATTTCTTAATGCAGCTAAGGTGTTAGATCTACTGCTTTTCTTGCTTTTATTTCTTTTTTTCATTTTAAATGCATGAGTGTTTTGCGTCTGTCTCTGTCTCTGTCTCTCTCTCTCTTTGTGTGTGTGTGTGTGTGTGTGTGTGTGTGTGCACTCTTTGTGCCTGTAAAAGCCAGAAGAGGATCCCCTGGAACTACATTTATTGAGAGTTGTGAGCTACCACATGGGTGCTGGGAATCAAACACAGGTCCTTTGCCAGAGCAGGCAATGTTCTTAACCTGATGAATCATTTATTCAGTCCATTGGTTTTACTTTAATTAGTGGAAATGTTTACTCTTAAATATTGTTGGCAGTAAACATTCTCCTAGAATTCTAGAGAAACACTTAGCAGCAGGCATCTCCTTGATTAGCTGTTATCTCTGAAAACTCACATGGAATTGATGAAAACACCAGTAGTAGCATATGACATATTTTTCAGAATTCTACATTTGAAACTTTCCAGCTGTCCCTAGCGGAGCTGGAAGTGATGAAGGGCTCTAGCAGGTACAGATGTGTTTGGGAGGAAAGTGAAGTTTCTCTGTCGTTCTATAGTACCTTGGTCCCATCAGGACTCTACATAATAATCTACATGGGGTATCCCTTTTTTCTTCCTGAAATGCTGTGTAGAACGTTCTGAGTACAATTTGTAATAGCTTGTAGAAGACGCACAATCTTTAAACATTGCCAGTAAAGCTTGACAGGTTAAAAGCTCAGAGTTTGCAACAGCTGTCTCTGGGCTTATGCTTCCAGAAGAAAGCACCCTCAATTAAATTTCCTTCAGGTGTCAAGAGATTGCATGTTACTGAGTGTCTTAGTAAGGGTTACTGTTACTGTAATGAAACACCATGACCAAAGCAACTTAGGGAAGAAATATTTTATTTGTCTTACAGTTCCATTTAAATGTTGATCACTGAAGAAAGGAAGGACAGGGACTCAAAACAGGGCAGGAACCTGAAGGCAGGAGCTGATGCAGAGGCCATGGAAAGGTGATGCTTACTGGCTTACTCCTCATAGCTTGTTCAGCCTGCTTTCTTATAGAACCCAGGACCACCAGCCCAGGGATGTCCCCACCCACAATGGGCTGGACTTTCCCACACTGATCACTAATTGAGAAAATGCTTCACAGGTAGATCTCACGGAGACATTTCCTCAATTGGCATTCCCTCCTCTTTGACGACTCTAGCTGATGACAAGTTGTCATATAACTATACAGGACACTGAGGAAACCTGAACCTGTGGTTGTTTCTTTCCCTCATCCCCATCTTTATCATTTTGAAATATTAGGGAGCTTAAATACCTCACTTCAGAGCTACAGCCCAGTTATTTCTGTTGGACATTGATCTATCAATGAGCTCTGTGCCTGCACAAAACACTAGTGTTCCTTCCTAGCTTTAGCTCCCTCAATTATGACTCATATGATTTGGCGCTACTAGAAAAACAGTGACACTATATTAAAGGATTTCTTTTGTACATGGGGATGGGGGTGGAGGAAATTAAATCCCTTGCACAAAGATCAAGAAAAATGAAAGACAATAATCCATTATAGAGTACCACACTGGAAGGGGAAGGAGGTGAAGTTTTCTGTAGCAGTCAACATTTGAGGGGGGATGGGGGTTGGAAAGGCCTGGGGAAGTCTTAGAGCTGCAGATGGCATGCGGTAAAGACAGCTGTCTCCTCAGCTTGAGGCCTGTCCCAGGCTCCCCTTCCTTTTTCCTCCTTTCCCATTTCCCTTCCAATTTTAAATAGGTGGGAGGATGTAAGAGGAAATAGAGGGATGATAAATCAAGTGTAAGGGGTCACATTATAAAACAACGCCCCCCCAAAAAAAAAAAACCAAAAACAATGGGAACAAAACCAAACTCCTACCTCCTCTGCCAGTTCTATGCAACACTGAAGAGTAAAATGTGTAACAAAGACTCTGGTCCTGGGCTCTTTCAAGGCCTTGGCATTGACCCATAAGAAGGGTGGCCTACTTTCCATGGATTTCTCATCAGTGACAATCTCATAGCTATTTTTTATGGTTCCTCTTTGGGTAGGAGCCATGGATTCAGAGTACGGGTGCTCTTCCAATTGAAGAAGGGAAGGAGGAGGGTGCTTTCAGGGAAAGACGAAGGGTTAAATTGTCCTTTAGCCTTACCCATTCCTTTCACAGCCCCACTTCAAACATCAAAACCAGCTGCACAGAGAACAAGGCAGCTCAGCACATAAAGATGCTTGCCGTCATGCCTAAAAACCCAAGTTCCATTACCAACCAGAACCCATATGGAAGAAAGAGATAGGCAACTCCCACATTCTATCCTCTGACATCCACATGTGTGTGACACAAGGGACACACCCACACACACATACACACCACTGAATAAAAATGTAATTAAAAAAATCTACCTGCACAAATCCATCCTGTATCCCACTCAACCTCACCTCAACACCCAAGACAGGACATTCAAGACTTTGTGGAAATCAAACTTTGTTTTCTGACACTTTCCTTTATTCTTGTGGACCAAACACATCCCCACAGCCAGGTGGTGGTTGCCTGTGACCCCAACTGCTCTGGATCTTATAGAGTTCAGATGTGATTTCCAGGATTGTAGAACTTAACAAAATATTATTGGACAAAGCATTTTTATGTTTGGTGTTTTGTTGTTGTTGTTGTTGTTGTTTTAGCTATAGCAAGCTAAGGAATATGTGATGGTATTCACCTCAACCCCATTTCTAGGAGGAAGAGATCCAAGATTATCTGGTTTTATTTATTGGCTATATTGAAAAGAACTGTTTGCATAAAATATTTTGGGAATCTAAATTGCTCACTGATGATTGTCAGTCTTTTTTTTTACCTGGAGGTGTTCAAGTAATTACAACATCCACCCTCCCTACCTGAGCACATTAGCCATTCTGTGGGAAACCATGAGTGAGCGGCCATGTTGCCACCCCAATCCATCTATCCCTACTGTCATGTCCCTACTGAGCTTTCATAGTCTGTGTGTTGCTGCGGAGACAGCTGAGGCCAAGGCAGAGTCTTTAGTCAGAAAATAGCAAGAGATGAAAGGGTGGATAGAAAAGTAGGTTTTCCTTGTGATGAAAGTCCCAAGATAGTCTAGTGTCTAATTTGGTTTAACTGGAGAACACTGAATCCACCAAGCAAGAACATTTTTATTTGTATTTATTGATCATCTGACCAACTGTTATACAAAAATACTGAATGCAACAAAGACAACACACAGTCTGATAGATCTTTGCCTGCCTTCCCTGATCAAATACAGATTTGTAAAATGATGTGTACAAAGCAGACAATGATTATTCAAACATAAGTAAACTAAAGAGAAGGGCTTTACATGTGAGGGAAGAGGGTGTACGAAACAGTGAGCCAAGCTGCTTTAGAGCCTTAAACTGTGGGCCCCGGCTCCTTTCTCTCTTCCCCTTGCCTTTGGCCCTATCTTGAGGAAAATGCTTTTTCACTGGGAATGGGGATTGTTAAACTGCTTCCAACATATGTAACCAACTCCCTCTTTCTTATCTCTCTAGCGTTATTATAGCTGAGAGTGTCTTGTGAACTCCCTAGGCAGCTTATATTTTACAGTGAAGAGAATTCCAACACGAATTACTTTCAAAAGAATTATAGTTGCAAGGTGAACCAATCAGAGCGGGCTTCCGCTAGAGGTACTGTATCAGAACAGAAGTAGAAGTCAATCAGCGCCAACCTGAAAGTGAATAGACTCATTTTCTGCTCAAGGGTCACTGATAATTACCTATGTGTGGAGGGTGTGCTAGGCCCCAGTCTCTCTCCGATGCTAGATCTGCCTGACACTTGTTATTTACCTGAAGACAGATTTTAAGAATTTAGACATAAACTGTTATCCAGCACCCAACTATACCAGGCAGGTTTACATTTCCCTAACGCTGACTCAGGCAGAAGTCCCCCCCCTACAACAAGAAATTTCATTCCCTGGGAAGAGAAGAACTGACTTCACTCTCTCAGACGTTAACAAGCACCTGCCCTGTTTTCCTCTGCAGTGAATTTCTTTTGCCATGCGGCTCCCGCTACCTGCTGGAAACAGGCTCTGGAAAGTGACTTGTCTCTTGGTAAGCAGTGGGGAAGCTTTGAGGCAGCCTCTGTGATTTGGGGCGCCTTGAAGCGAGAAGTGGAACCTCATTGGTCGCTTTCTGTATGTGTCTCCTCTCTGCAGAATTTTTTTTTTTTTTTTAAAGTTCACATGTAGCAGGAGCCACGGTGTGTCATCCTTTATCGGTGTAGGTGTGCAGAGAAATTCAACCTGGACCTTCCCCTTCACAGCCATTAACAGCCTGCAACTGATCCCGGTTATGAATTAGGTTAAGCAGGAGTTCTTATTGCTTGCTCATTTAATAACTTTGTGAGCCCAGGCAACCATGGCTAATTCGTAACTGAAAGAGCAGCCTCCCGAACGTATGCATTGATGTAGACTCACCATACACCCCACATAATTTAACTCTGTCCAGCTGAAGAGAATTCACACATGCACTCATTTGTCCCCATCTATTCTCCTTGTAGCTTTTAAATTTTGACCTTGAAGCTCATTCTTTGTGGGAAATTGCAGTCTTTCCCCCCTCCATTTGGTACTGAAGCAAAGAATTGTGATGTTTTTATTAGGAGTATGGAAGAAGGAGGTGTTTGATAATACAAAAACCATTCCCCTAAAGTTCACACCCTGATAACAAAATTTAAAACAATGTCCTGAAAGGTCAAACCAATTCTTATTTTTAGGTTTCACAAACACTTAGCTAACACATAAAGGCAGCTTTAAAAATAAAAGTAGTTATTTAAAAATTCCATTATACATTGCACAATATTTAATTTAAAATAAAATCTCTAAAAGGCACATTTAAAAATATTACATGCCTATCAAGGAAATTCCAATGTGATTGTCACGCAAATATGTTTATAAATATGATATCTATTTTTTAAATGTGTCAAAATTATTGGGGTTTTTTGTAGTTAAAACATTCTATTTATGGACTCTAACATTTATTTATTGTTTCTTACTGTAGTTTCTCAAGGGGGTCACAAGAGAATTTATATGACTATGCAGTGGTAAATATGTTCTTGTGTGATTTTCACACAGACTAATCAGTTAGTTATCTTTCCAAAGATGCTTGTAGGATCAGAACTTGGAAAATGAATATTTCTTTCTATCACACAGTTTAAATGTGGATGTCTTCACCCCCTTTTTTGGGGGGGGGTGTCTTTCAATAGGTCTAGCTGTCTGGAAACTCACTCTGTAGATCAGGCTGGTCTCAATCTCAGAGATCTGTCTGTCTTCCTCTGTCTCCCAAGTGCATGGATTATTGGTGTGTGCCACCACACCAGGCTTTGAATGTGGATACCTTGACTTCCAAACAAACCCTCATTTATTGTCACTACTCTATAGTAGTGAAAATGCTGAAAAGAAAGCAGTCAGGTCTGTGTCACTCCATCAGTGCCCACAGCAGGTCATACTGTTTGTTACCCATTAACTATTCCTAGCAGTAATGAATGCTCGACCCTGGGTGAAGCAGCAGCAGCTCGTGTGTTTTTTTCCCAGTGTGCTTTGCACAGCCTTGTTCCCTTCCAACAGCCCATTTTTGCATATTCTTCTGGTTCTACAACTAAGTTTAAGATACCAAGGCAGGTGCTCTAAGAGAAAATGCCCTTTACAGTAGAAAGTCCTGATTTTTGTCTAATTTGTGGTGATTTTTTAAAACACTACAAGCAAGAATGCGGTCATTTGACTATAGTAGACAGTAGCCTGTAACTGTTGAATAGACATCGAGGCATGCATTAAAATATGTGTGAAAATACATTGGTCACTGGAAACCCATGTCCTATGACCTTACCTACTGTTCAGTTTGTCCACTCAGATGGTCGAGGGTGATGAACAATGTCACTGTATTAGAAAATGTTGACACCTGTGTGTTTCTTAAGATTTTCTTAAAATTTGTATAAGGTGTGCGGTAGAGCACACCTTCACGTGAACTCCAACAGTTTAACAGAAAGAACTATTAGTGTGCTAATTATTAGTGTGATGACTCATGGACCGTATCGCCTACCTGGAAAAATTTCTCTGGAAAGCAGATTTAAATGCATACACATTAAAAACGAACAGAACATAATCAAATAGGGCGGTCTTCACGAGACAATGGTCCCTGACCTAAGAAGCAAGCTGTAGGGCATTATGGGTTGGCAGTGTACCAAAAGCATCCTTCCAGTTCCTGAACTGAAGCATATAGCCGAGAAGAATTTTAAATCTTTATGACTGCCATCGCCAGAAGAAAAGCCCAGAATGCATACAGGCTTTGTAAGGAAAATCTTTGAGCGATTTGGACATGCTGAATTTGACAAAGGAGGTAAAAGGAACACAGGCTAGTGCAGCTGCAAGTCAGTTGTGTGTCAGTCTGTATTTCTAAGTTACCAAGTACTTGATAGGTTATTTTTTGGCAGGTTACCCCTCTGCCTATCTCAGACCTCAGAAGAAAGCAGACCCTGCCAGCCTCCCCCCACCTTCCGCTCCAAAGACTGAAGACCTATTGTGTTCTTGGTTGTTAGTTCTACCCTGCTTAATACGGGGCAGGGCAGGACTCAGCGACATTCCTGGCGATTTGAAAATTCCTGATGACTTCTATGAGGCAATGAGGAGTCATCCGTTGCCCTCTGTGACCTCTGGCCTCTCTACCTTCCAGGAAGTCTTTGAAGCTTAAGGATCTTGGTTTATTTTTAAGTTCCCACAGTGGTACCCATTGATGACTGAACTTGACCAAGTTCAATTTTCAAAGGCCTTGCATTGTAGACATTTTACTGGTCATAGTGGGGAAGCTATTGGGCTTCTGCTCCAGGCCATGTCCTCTAGATTCAGTGTTGAGAAGTACTGGCATGGAGGGTGTGGAGGAAACAGTTGGTCCCCCAAAGCAGATCACACCCCCCCCAATGGAAGAGTTCAGAGTGATCATTAATTAGTCTGACATTTGCAAGAATGCCTTCTTCTGAGCAGATCATGCCTGGGGGATAACAGAGCTTCAGACTGTGGTCAAAGAGACTCTGGAAGCACATGACAGCTAGCACATGTGCTAGAGGACAGAAAAGGAGGCAGTGCAAACAGTCTGAGCCTTGTAAAATCTATGGTAGAAAAGCCTTCCAGGCCAGCTTTGGGAATCCTAAAGAGCCTACAGAAGGCTTTCCTTTTTCCCATTTAGTCAAAGGACAGAGATGCTAAGCATGCAGTCTTCCTTTCCAAATGTTTAAAAGTCAAATGGGAATCAGATGGGCTATCTTCCATGCTGGAGCAAATTTGTTTTATTCTCTCATCTTTCATGCTATCTAGACTAGCGTTCCCTCTTTTTTGCTGTCAGTGTCATGTGGTAATTTTTACTTTCCCACAGCGTTTTATTAACAAATTATAGTTCACATCTGGTCTAATGAAGATAAAACACAGAATCCCAAAGGATGTCTTCAAGGTCCCTTACTATATCTGTCACTTGATAGGGCACATATTTTCTTAGTATCTCAGGTTGGGGAGTAATTTTCATAGGAAAACTTCAAGGAAATTTTCATATCAAGTGTAGTTGGGATCTTACTCTTCCCCCTTTTCTTTTATTCTTGATCAAGACACCCTATGGCTACTTAGTAGGTATTCCTATGAAAGAGGAAGCAAGAGCTACAATATTCTAAAATGGAGGGACCATCATGGTTCAGATAGAAACTGGCAGTGGTGGAGGCCACACAGGGTTAGGGGAAGAATGAAGTGGGGAGGTGAGAAGCACAGCACAGGAAGGAAATCATTTTGCTAAGGAAGGTATCCCTGAGAGCAAATGGATCCTATCCCAGGATGCCCAAGAAGACAAGAAAGAGGAAGAGGAGGAGGAGAAGGAGGAGGAAGAAGAAGAAAAAACTGTCTAGGTTGGAGAAAATATATATAGCAACAGTTAACAATTACAGTTATGGGAAGATTGACGAAGTATATGTATGTAAAGTTAAGAATAAGGGAGGCGAAGTTAGAGAGGGCATTGCAAAACACAAAGGAAGAAAGAGAAATGACACCTGCGGTCGCACTGGAATTAGGAACCACATGATGAAGTCATCATTTCTGATATATGATAGCTATGGAAATAAGCGCAGGAAGTAACTACATTTGTAGAGGGCTGAGGAAGTCGTGGATGAGTAAAGTGCTGAGCAACTGCGTATTTTGACTCCAAGTCCTCAAACCCATGAGATATTGGTAAAGCTATACCCAGCTGGCCAGGCTCAAGAGAGGTGGAAGAGCTCTCACCAGGAGTCTGAGTCTGAGCGTTAATGAATGAATGATCAGTATATGCAAAGACTAGCAAATGTGGCTTCCTTCCGCAGGATGTTTACAGCCTGATACTGTCTTCCTACAGAGACCGCCCCCCCCCCCCCCCCCCAGTCTTTGCTAGGGTTCTGTTGCTGAGAAGAGAAACATGACCACAGCAACTCACTTAATTGGGGACTGGCTTATAGTTCAGAGATTTAGTCTATTGTCATTATGGCAGGAAGCATGGCCACGTGCAAGCCAGCATGGTGTTCGAGGGGTAGCTGAGGAGTTCTATACCAGGATCAGCAGAAAACAGGAAGAGAGAGTGACACTGGGCCTAGCTTAGACTTCTAAAGCCTCAAAGCACACCCACAGTGACACACTTCTTCCAACAAGGCCACAACTACTCCAACAACACCATACCTCCTAATGGTTCCACTCCCTATTACCCTTTGTGGGCCATTTTCATTCAAACCACCATATCCCCTACAGAGACTAGGTAACATCCCAGCCCCATACCCAATGCTGTACCCAAAAAACACGCTGTAGTTCTGGGTTGTGGCAGTTAGAGAACTTCACCTGACCTTGTACACATATCTGTGCCTGTCATTTTCATTCCCTTGTCATCTCTAGCCAGGATCTTAGGACCCCAAGCCCTGCAGTTCACAACATATAAATATACATGTGTACATGTATATTTTGTAATTCTATCCCTGGGGAGGAGCTGGGATAACTATACTATTTGTATTTCAATGGTATAACAAATACTTGAGGCTGTGTAAATTTAAAGGGAAAAAATGTTTCTTCAGTTCAGTTGTTGAAGTTAAAAGTCAAGAATCAAACAGTTTCAGGGACCAACCTCTAGTGATGGCTCTTGTGGTTAGCACTGAGGGAATGGGGAAGAAGAAAAGGAGGAACAGAAGGAACCAAATGGTCAGGATTATTCTAATAACCTTCTAATAAGTGAGTTAAAGAAAAAAAAACATAAAGATACTTAAGGCAACTTTGATTGATATCCACTTGGGTAAGTGTATAGGCTCAGAGTGAGATATTTGTTAAACGAATATGAAATCCCAACAGGGATCAGAATAGACAAGGTGTAGAAACTATGGTTTTACTGAAGTGATGATATACCACAAATTATTTGTACAACGTCTCCATTAGTCCATAAAAGAACATTAAAGTTTTTGGTGTTTCAATTTCTACTCTAACACTGTCCAGTGGAAATATAAAGTGATCCTCGTGGATGCTATCATCTTTTCTAGCAGCCACACCAAAAATGTGTTAACAGATAAAACACGTGTTAATAGTTTGTCTCATGTAACTCATCATATTCACAATATCCCTTTAGCATTTGCTCAGTAAAACTGTTTAATGTGTGATGTTATGCTCCTTTTTACCTACTCATAAGAGTATGGTGTGTGTTTGCACTTACATGTCATTTTCTCAAAGGCAACATGAGGCTAATGGCCATGGTGCTGGGCAACTCGGCTCTACACGCAAACTGGGTCTATATCCTGACTTATAAGTCATTTTTTGTTATATTTGCCATAGCCTCTCCTCGGGCTGTTCTTCCTAATTTAAATTCTTTCTTTCACTTGTTTACCTCTAGGAATTGCATCTGCTTCAAAGAGAAACAGTCTTTCTTCATCCTTCAGTCAAAGTTCTCACTACGTTGTTTGAGCCGCAGCTCTCACCTTTATTTGGCATGTGCTTAATTCTGCCTTATACTAGATTTAGTGGCTTGTTTGCCTTTCTCATTGCCGACTAGATCAGAACTGTTGGTGGCACGCACCGCTTCATTCATATTTACTTACCACTTATTCAATAAATACTTGGCTCAATAAAAAGATCTGTGAAAAGCACATGCGTTAACCCTCCCAAACTGCCAGGAACAAAAAGCAAACTGAAGAGAAGAGGGTGACTAGACTTGTGACTGAGAGCCGCAGTGCTGAGGACCCAGAGAGAAGGAACATTCATTAGCCAGAGAACTCGCTGATGGAACTTCCTGAAGTCTTGAGTCCAGGTACTCAGGCTGCTCTCTCATCCTTTCAACTCCATAGTTCGCATGCAGTCCCTCTCCAGCATTTGCTTCTTTTCTCTAACCAAACTTATTTCTCAAGGGAAAGGTTGAAATTCAAGATTCATCATTGTGTTTGTCTGTATTCACACGAATGAGCTATGTCTAGTCCTGTTGGGAGGAATGAGCCAAAATAAACCTGATTTACAAACATCTCCTGTCATAAAGTAGAACTTGTGACATGAGTGATTTCTGCATGACCATCACTGTAATTTCAAAAGCTTCCAGAAGAACATGCTCAGTGTGCTCACTGATATCTAAGAGAGCTTTCATAGGATCAAAGCCACCTATCCTAACTAAACAACTAACTAAAGAACTAAGTCTGAGTTCCACACAAAAAATAGCTTTAAATTGGAACTCCTGCTATTGTGTAGGAATCAGAAGCTGGTGAAAGTAACAAAGCACATGGGCTGGAGAGGTTTAGGGTAGAGGGTGGGTGAGAAGGGCTGAGAAGAGCCAGAATGCCAGCAGGAAACTCTGTAAGGAGCACTTGCTGAGATAACTTTGAGGCTAGCATGTGCTTCGATAGGCTAAGAGGCACCACAGTTAGCCATTTGTCCTGTGCTTCAGGGTCAAGACAGACCTGTGTTAACCAGGGAAATCCCTGTAAACCTGCTTCTGACACCGTACTCCATACATCTTATGTGTTCAACTGACTGACTATCAGAAAACAGAAACTATCTACCATTTTGCTCATAGGAGGTGTTAATAAATGTTTGGACCATCCAACGAATGAATACACGATTTATCCTCCGTGAGTCATCAAAAAAAAATATATATATTTTTTGAAAATTTGGTTGTTCAAGAGGAACGTGAAGTAGGAGAAAAGAATCCAAGAATGAGCTGTGAACGCATGAGAAAACTAGTTTGTGATTCAAAGAAAACTACTGATTTTAAACTCTTCCTGGAAGTTGTTAGCAATTGGCCATCTCCACGCCCTGCCCCAGAGACCCAGCAACAACAAGGTACATCATCACTAGCTGCTAAGATCCGACACATTCCCACTATCCAGTTCCCCACCCCTCCCCCACTCTCTCTTTCCATCCATGCAAGATTTAGCTCAGGGTATGTTCCCAGTGACCAACCTCTTTCTGCTAGGTGTTATCTCCTACTGTACGCACCCTCCCCATAAACCTCTCGCATGAGATCTGTTGCATGGTGTGATGTTATGGCGTCCATCGTTCAGATCATTACAGAAGTTTTATGTATTATTGCACAGAAATTAGTTTCTCCAAGGAGGGGGTCAGGAGACTTTGTGATATTAAGTATCGGGGGTGTAAAACAGTGGCTCTGGGCACGAACTTTGAGGGAGAGCCTTCTCAGTCTGCCCTGGACTTGTACGAGCCTTGAAGCGGCTGACGGCCAGGATCCTGAGCCAGAGAACTGATCCAGAAGGATCTAGGGTTTGTACGTGCATGAGGAAAAGTTTGTCCAAGGTAGCCAGGAGCAGATAGAGCCACAGCAAAGGCTGCCAACCAAGCACTGAAGGGTCAACCGGGGGAACAAAATCTGTTGTCACTTGTAAGAGGTGAGCAAGTATGTGAGGAATGCAAGACTCAGCCAGAAAGAGAGGACAGGTCTTGAATCAGAAGGAAGGCGGGAAGCAAAGAGAAAGGGCGATGATATGTGCTAGCCTCCAGGCAGAGCGGAGACCAGATGAATTCTCTGGTTGGGAAACGGTCCCAGGCACATGTTTGCTTTGGCCGGATGTAATGGGTGAGAAGTAGAGCAGGCCTCAGTTTCCTTCTCTAAAATATCTCTAATGTGTTCTTGGAGTGGGTGTTAGCATTAAAGAGGTTACTGTTTGTAGTTTCTTCTTTGCTTTTCTAGCTTCTGTAGTCAGTCTGTGGGAATTTTTTTCTTTTCACTTTAGACTGAACCCAGGGACTCAAGAATGAAAGGCTAACACTCCACCAACGCAGCTATATCTGCAGAAGAAGAACTTTTTAAGTTCACTTAATACGGTGTGTTAAATTCTAGATCACAGACACAGGACTCAGCTCTCTCACTCTCTCTCTCTCTCTCTCTCTCTCTGTGTGTGTGTGTGTGTGCGCGTGTGTGTGTGTTTACTCCTGACCCAGCAGGTTGGGGTGAGAGGATCTCCCTGTATCTGGAATGTGCACTCTCTTCTCTCCCTCACTTTAAAGCCCTAAAGTACTTTAGCAGAGAATCTGTCTTTTCCCAGCACTTCACGAAGAACACACACACACACACACAAAATGCTTACTACAGAAAAAATGAAGAGAAGTTACACGTCCAAGAGGAAATCGACTCAAGGTCTGACCAAACACAGTAGGATTTTCCTTACAGCACACAGCTGAAGGTTTTCTGAGGCAGCTACTTGATTCTCGTTTGGAAATTCGTTATCCCATCTCCCTGACCAGAACTCTACAGTTCGCTCACTAAATTATCATTGTTGTTGTGTTGTCTAAGACTAATATCAGCTAAGGGAGGCAGGTATCCTTGAGGCAAACTCTTGGGTATCCTTTCATGGGCGGCACCTAAAATCTTTCTTTCTGGGTCGTGTTTCATTGACCTTGAAACAAAAAAAGCACAGGAATCAAAATCAGCTACTTTCCTTCTTGAGCTATGACCTTAAACTGGATATGCTTAGTGATGGATCTCTCAAACTTAGTATGCTTGAGAATGGGCCTGCCAACTATATGTTTGCCCACGTGGCTATGATTTCTCTAATACAAGTGTCTTTCTCTACCCTTCTTTCTTAGCCATTTTGTTTGTGTGCTTGCTTGCCTTTGCACTCACCAAGATGTGAACCCATCGCATCTAAGCACATCCTCAAGAGGTTGAGGCTAAATGTGCTTCTGAAACCCTGAAGTTTCCTCTCCTCGGAGTCTCTTAACCTTCCTGCATGTTTCTCCACCGAACCATCACATCTGCATGCATTGCTTCATAGATGTCCAGTTTCATTTGTTCATTGCATCTCTCCAGTAATAGGTGAGTTCCATGTGAACAGGAAAGAATGTAATTGGGAAAAAAAGGAGTGTTTTAAGACTAAACCTGATGTGGCTACTTGGCTACTGTGTCCAGATAGTTCCACACTGTATGTAAACAGCTGGACTTTGATGGACTGATGCTGCCTTAAGAGTACTGAGCCCTAAGGTACTGACCTAAGAGTACTGCCCTAAGGTACTGAGCAGGCAGTACCTTAAATCCACTGACAGAGATTCTCCAGCCCTCCCTGGACAGCAGTTCTTAAACAGTAGCTCACAGAGAGCACCCAAGAGCTCCCAAGAGTGCCCAAAGAGTGTTTCTGGGGGCTGCACAGTCACTGTTTGCACAACAATGCCAATATTTCTTTGTCCACTTCTATATTGATGAGTTGGAAGTAACACTGATAAAACCGCTGGTATCAACTAAGAACCAAAAAGAGGGAAAAGGCTGTGTTTGTCAACTTCTTCGTAAACATGAAGTTGCGGTAGGAGTGAAAGGGATTTAAACAAATGAAATGACAGCTTCACTTAAAAAGTGTTCCAGATGTGCTTCAAAGTGTCTTTCATCGAGTCATAAAAGTATGAATTTTAAGCATCACGACCCTGTGGCCAGCCGTAGGACTATGCGGGCTGTCTTGAGGAAAAGCATTTGTGCAGTCACTCTTTGAGATAACCTAGATGCTTCTTCAGGCCCCATCTTATTATTATTTTTTAAATAAAATAGGAGCCGTGACTGATTAACTGGCTCAATGGGTCCTGCATGAGGCCTGGAAGTCAGCTCCTCAGCACCCACCTCCATGCTGGGTAGATGTGGGGGCCCACCCGTTACATTAACTCCAGTGCAGGGGTCCCCAGATCCAGCTCGCTAGCTAGACTAGCTGATCAGCAAACCCTGGACTCCTGCGAGAGAGCCTGCTTCCGAGCCTGAGGTGGAGAGCAATTGAAAACGGTACCGGAGGTGAACCTTGGGTAGCTTAGCAGCCTCAGTCTGCCTGTCCATTAGGTGACCTGCTCTTCTCTAACCTCCCAGGTTGGCTTGTTTCTCCATCTGCCCCAGCTCACCCTCTGGCTGTGATCCTAGAACTCACCACTCTAAACCTACCACAGCCCTGCCTTGTGCTAAACTTGTCTGTAGTCTAGAAAGGAACCTTCCAGTGCCTTCTGAAATCCAGGCTCTTGCCACTTCCACGGGTCCTCACCCAGGATGAGAAAGAGTTCAACCTTCTACCTCCCTTTCATTTGTTTAAGAACTGTTCTTCTGCGTAAGGAAGGGTGGAGCAAGCTGTCTTTGCATTCTCCTCTTCCATTCAGGAGATGCGCTGATAACCTACTACCATGGCATCGTGGGAGGAATTGTAAGCTTGGAGAGAATGTGATGGTTTCATGAGAACTTTCTGGGTCCTCTTAGCTTCCAGAAGAGTGAAATTGTCTCAAGTTGGTTTCCATCACCCAGAGGAATTTCCAGATACATTAACTTTTGAGCTCTGGGTCAGGGTTCTCTGGAAATTCTTTTCCATAGCTGCAATGCTAATCTGGATTCCAGACATATTCTGTCTGATCCAGTGGAGTGAATGGCTGTCCTGGGAATATTTTAATGTGGCTGCTTATTCACTAAGGAAGTAAATGAGCATTTGTTCTGTTAAACACAGAGGGCGTGAACACAGACAGAAGGGTAGAGAAGAAGGAGGCATTTTGAAAGGAAGAGGGAGAGGAGAGGCCAGAGGAGGGTTTTAGTCAAAAGTAAGAGCTGTAGATGAGCATTGTATCTGACTGTTAAGGTTTCAGCATGTTGGTGAGTGCTTGCCTTGCCCCCATTTTCACTGCTATGCAGAAGCTCTCAGTAATGCAAGTGTACATGACCTTGGTCGCCTGCACTTTTTTTTTTTTTTTTTTTTTTTTTGCATTGGGAAGATATTGGCCAGTTGCCAGTGCAAAGTCACTTGAAAGGGTACCTCTGTGAGAGGAGAAGCAAGCTGACTAGACACAGGTCCTTTACCATAACCCCCATGCCTCAGGAGTCTGTCTCATATTTGAAATTAAGATAAAGTGCAGTGATTCCTCTGCTGTCTGCACTGATATCAAGTTCATCTGGAACCAGCTGTCTCCACACTGTTATTCTGACCATCAGTTTATGATTCCAAACCCCTCGATTTTCAGTCAGCACAAGAAACTGAAAGGGAAAAGCCACAATGCCAGGCCCGAACCCTGCTCTGGACCTCGTTCCTCTGCTTTCTGCACTGAGTGGTAACTGTCAGGCCTCAGAGAGAGTTTTCTGACTTTGGAAAAGGTGATATAGAGAGCATGTGGAGATGGTTCAGTTGGTAAAGCACTTACCACATAAGCAGGCGGACGCGAATTTGATCCCTAATGCCCATCTCAAAGAGCCAGGCATAAAGATAAGTTTGTAATTCCAGCACTGTGTGTGTGTGTGTTGGGGGGTCGAGATGGGAGAAGCCCCAGGGACTGCTGCTGAACAAATAAACTCCAGGTTCAGTGAGAAGCCCCATCTCAATAAACAAATAAGCAAACAAATACATGAAGGAATGAAGGAATGAATGAATGAGGAATGGATCTGACATCAACCTCTGGCCTTCACATGTACATATATGTACACATAGTGAACACATAGACACTCATAACCACACACACACACACACACACACACACACACACACACACACACAAAGCTAGCGAGGATTGAGGAAGATGTTCAATGTTGACCTCCATCCACATGCATATGAGCAATATTGCTCTCACAGTGTTCTTTCGGGGAGCTGTCCCCTGAGTATCATTCCTCCACTGTGGGTGGCATCTTAATCTAACACCTTGGCTACATCACACACCTGAGTATCATTTGGCCTGGAATCAGAACTCAGAACTCTCTTATCTCCCAGCCTGCTAGCTTTTGGTAGTATCTATGTCTCTGTCCCTTTCTTTTCTTTCCTGTGTGAGATGGGAAGTGGGGCAGAGAATGGGATCTGGCAGGCCTTACATAGAGGCTGCAAATCAGTATATGAGGAAAACCAATGGACAAAGTGGAAGGTTGGAAATACTTTCCACTGCACTCTAGGTGGACTAAACCAGACTGGAACCATTGGCCCAAAGAGAGACCCCGAAATGTCTGAAAGAGACCTAGGAACCACAATACTAAAATACATGCCTCTGGGTGGACATGTGTGTTAATTACTCC
The DNA here is from genome assembly GCF_907164565.1 of Psammomys obesus. Classification (NCBI taxonomy): domain Eukaryota; kingdom Metazoa; phylum Chordata; class Mammalia; order Rodentia; family Muridae; genus Psammomys; species Psammomys obesus. Next base: position 1,403,527 of record NW_026596143.1, on the reverse strand, counting down.
TCTGTTGCTGTGACAAAATTACAAGACCACAGCAATTTAGAAAGGAAAGATAAGTTTAGCTGGGCTTGGTGGTGGCACACATCTTTGAGCCTAGCACACATCTTTGAGAGGCAGAAGCAGGCAGATTGCTGTGAGTCTGAGGCCAGCCTGATCACAAAGTCGAAGACAGCCAAGGCTATACAGAGAATTACTGTCTTAAAGAAAAAAAAAAATGAAGAGTTTATATTGGCTTAGGGTTCCAGAGAGATAATAGTCTATGGAGGTAGAGACCTGGCAACAAGCAGCAGGAATGGCAGCAGGAACAGGAAGCCGAGTGCTTGCATCTCAACTGCAAGCATGAAGCAGCATGAGTGAATTGGAATCGTGGGAGGAGCTCAGTTCTGAAAACCTACCCCAGTGAGGAACCTCCAGCAAGGCCCTAGAAGCACAAATTGGGAACCAAGTATTCAAATGTCTGAGACTGTGGGGGACATTTCTCATCCAAACTACCTCAGGAGGGGGCGGGGGTGCCAGGGAGAGGGTACAGTGGGCAGTGGGTGGTTGTGAGCTTGAGCTCCAGAACCCACAATGGAAGGAGTCAACTGACCTTCCAAAATCTGATCCCTATACACATATCGTGGAGTGTGCATGTTCCCCTCAACAACAATCAAATATTGAAAGGGAGAAACAAAGTAAACTCTTTAAAAAAAAGAATACCAATGAAGCCTGTCATGCATTAAGCTGCATGCAGATCTCTATAGGTAACAAGTACCACATGCATGAGAAAGCCCATGCTAACATAAATGTGTGTTTCGATGTTCAATCCTGTGTTTGGCTGAATGCTTTCTTTCTGAAGCCAGAGATCTCCTGAGCATTCTCATTGGGTTTCTGTGCATTTTCCCAAGGGTGTCTTATCTCCAAAAAATGAAATTTGCCGCATTTGAACAGCCTCAATTCTCAGAAGCATGGGAATGATTGTCGAGGTTTCTCTTTAGCTTTGAAGTTCTGCTAATTTCTTGACATTTTTCTTAACCTAAATAATGCTAATGCCCCATTTAAATGGGACTCCTCCTGCCATTTGAAATATGAGTTCATTGATTAAATGCTTGCTTGATCTCATTTTGGGAATTTAACTCTTTGATCAACGCTTTCTTGGTTTATCTGAGAATCTTGAATCAGGAGAGCCTTGCCTGAGGAGGAGAGAAAACCCCATGCTAGCAACAGAGCCTACAAGTCATCTGTCTTTTGCATATTTGCTTAGCGTGTCCTTTTCTGGTCTAGCATGAGAAGTTGGCTTATATTAGATAATCAATTAAAAAAAAAAAGCCCTGATAGTCGGGTACTTTAAAAAACACTCAGCAAAGCCATACGAATAGCCAAAACTTACCTTATTCTAGATGCTTGTTTGGAAAATACAAGAACACCCTACAACAGTGAATCTATCCCTCTTTGCTAGCTGAGGAACATGAAAAGCAAGAAAGACGTAATTTGATGTAGTACCTGTGTGGTGTCGAGAAACTTGCCTAATTTCTCTGTGCCTCCGTTTCTCCCTTTGTATAGTACGTTTATGAATCTCTTCCTTATTGCAATATATATACTTCTTGGTCATCACATATTATATATGCTTATTGCATATTACAAATAATTACTATATTACCTATAATATGTAATAGGTAATAAATCATGCTACGGTTAATATCACTATCAGCACTGATAGCAATAATTCTGTAACAGGATGACTTAGCTTATGTTGTTGGCTGGATCTCCAGGTACAGTAGCAACAGGTTAGCAATCAATCCAGATCCTCTCCAAAGGCTACATTGTGGCACCCCCTCCCTGTGAGGAACAAAGTCCAGAGAAATGTCACTGTTCTCCCCACCCTGGAGGTTCTCCAGGGGGTGTGCACTCTTAATTCTAGCTTTCAATGCTGCCAACCCAGATGTTACCAGGCATGCCAGATGGTGATGCTTTGTGCCCGTCTGTAACCAGGATGAGCTTTGTGAGAAACACGAAAGAGGTCCCAGCCCATCAGATATCTGTGTATATTCCTACCTAAGGTTTTTGTCCTGCTTTCTCTAAACTACCCAGCAGGACTAAACACAAAAAAACCACAAGGCCCTCTCTCCTGGCTTCTCCTCTGCTCTAAATCAAAGCCAGCCCAAATACTACTTATCATTCTGCAGACTTTGCTCTTTCAGATATCTTTCAGAATGAAGTCATATTGACTTTTCATACAAGGAAATCAAGGAGGGAGGGATGTTAGTGCGTCATTCGTAACTTGTTTGATCTTTCAGTATTCAGGGGTTAGATGTGGGGGTAGTGCGCTACAGGAGTTTCTGAGGAAGTGAAGGTAGGACTATCTTCAAGATGGTATGGAATATAAAGAGAGAGACGCAGCAAGCAATGGTCCTTGAGACCAGCTACCTACCTGGGATCCCCAATAGCCCACCAGGAGCATTTTCCTTCTCCACCTGTCATCCTGGCCTCACCTTAGAATGGTTGGTTCCCAGACCTCCTTAGCACATCCTCATCTCTTTACTTACCTCAGCTGGTCCATGAGAATCCTGTGAAAGAAAGCACATTATGTTCCTGTTAGCTCTTAACTGGACCATACAGCTCTGTTACAGGCCCAACATCGAGGAATCTGTCCAACAGTTCATTCATCCTCAAGACCATGGGCAGAAAGCTTCACGGAAAGAGGCTTCTGAGGGCTCTAAATAATACTTGTGCTGAAATGAGCACAAGTATGCCAAAACGAAGGGGTTACAAGACATGGATTCTCATTGTAAGAGAGCTGAAACCACTGAATGATGAAACTGATGACTTTGATAAACCAAAGAATTTCCAGTTTTTAATGCCTTTTAGTGAATGATGATATCAAAGCCTTACACACTTCTCTACCTTGAATCAGATTATTATTTTGAAATGTGATGACATGGGGGAGGAATTTGGCATCCCTTTGGCATCGTGCAGTACCTAAATAGGTAATTTGGGGCGTTTTCCATCCACTGGCCATTAGAGACAGCACAAGGATTTGGGTAATTGGAATACCACTGTATGAGATTTCAGTGAAGGTGAGGGGTAAGCAATGGCTTTCAGTGTTACACCTAAAGAGCCAAAGGACAATGTTGGTATAATGTTCTTGTGGAATGTATACAATTTACCCTGTTCATTCAAATGCTGTTTCCTCTACCCCACTATATGGTATCAATCTGGACATTGCATTGTGATGTTTATTCTAAGCATCACCTGTCTCAAGTTTGTGTAAACATGCCACCATTTCTTCTCTGTATTGTCAATAAAACAATCAGCCAATGCTGTGCAATGGAGAGAATAGGATGGGACATCCTGGTCAGGAGGGGAGGAGAGAGAAGTGAGTGGGAGGAGTAGGAGAGCAGAGATCGGCCGGAGAGACTTGGAACCATGAGGAGAGATGAACCGGACCTAAGCTATGACTAAAAGCAAGTATAATGCGGAAAATCTGAATGGGAGGAAACTATGAGAGCGTGGAGGTTAAGGATAGAGTAACTATTGCCCAGCATTGTGCTCTAGATTAATTAAATAAATCCTAGTCTCTGTGGGTATACAGCTGGTTTAGGAATAACCACTGTTTAACTAAAAGATAAATCAATAATACATATTAATAATCAACAACAGGGCAATATTAAGGAATTATTGCTAACTGGGAAAGAGTTCATGATAATAAAGGCTTTATCTTACTTTTGATGAATTCTCCCCCTGTTCCTCCGCCTCTTTCTTTTCCTTCTTCTCCTCCTTCTTCCTTTTCTGTGTTAGAGTTTGGTAGCCAGAGCTTAATGTATGCTAAGCAGTGCTCTATCATGGAGCTATGCCTTTAGCCCCTGAGGGGTTCCTTATCTATTAGCAATGCACACCAAACAAAGAGGATGGTGTGTTGGAGAGGAGTAAATGTTTCAACAGTTACTCCAATTCTGCATGCTCTAATTTTTCCATATTGAAAAGTTAATCATTAAGACAAAAGCTGGTTCTTATGGGTGTACATCTGTACACATCTGTAAAGCAGCTCCCTGAAAGATGCAGGAGAGTCGTAAGTTCAGGGGCTGCCTGGTCCATATAGGAAGACCACATCTCAAACAAAGAAAAGTTGTTAAAGACTAAATGAGTGACATGACCGTGTTAATCCAGTTTCCAATTTTAAGAATGTTAAAGTTTGGGCATGGTGGCACATGCCTTTAATCCCAGCACATGGGAGTCAGAGTCAGGTGGATCTCTGAGTTTGAGGCCAGCCTGGTCTACAAAGTGAGTTCCAGGACAGCCAGGGCTACAAAGAAACCCTGTCTCAAAACAAAACAAAAACAAAAAATGATAACCTCCCCCTGAGGGGAGAGCAGCCTTACCAGGCCACAGAAGATGACAATGCAGCCAATCCTGATGAGATTTGATAGACTAAGATCAGAAGGAAGGAGAGGGAGACCTCCCCTGTCAGTGGACTTGGGGAGGAGCATTCGTGAAGAAGGGGAAGGGAAGGTGGGATTAGGAGGGGAAGAGGGAAGGGTTTATGGGGGGACACAAAGTGAATAAAGTGTAACTAATAAATGTAAAAAACAAAACAAACAGACAAAAACAACACCAAAAATAGAATAAGTGTCCATTGTCAAACTTTTTCAAATACCTATGTATAGAAACATAAACTTACCCTGAAGTCTTATAAAAATAATCACTACTAAGTGATAGTTCCAGTTGAAAGTTTAAGTGCAACTGAGTTGATGAACTGTTCTTTTCCAACCCGTTTCCAGGTGTCTAGAACTGGGAGAGGGCAAGGCTTGACTGTGCAGTGAGATGGCTCTATCTGCTGTTATTCCAGAATATGCTAAACATGAGTGCAGTTCAGCCTGGGCCACATAGAGCTTAATCCCATTGTTTCCCACCATTGGATGTTGTACTTTGTTTTGTTGCTAAGGAAGAGCTGAAATTTCATTCACTTGAAAGGAAATTAAAAGAAAAAAAAAGCAGGGGAAACACTGCTGTATTGCTCTGTCAAATTGAATAAAAACCAGGCCAGTGTAGAGAAGCTGTCATCCTAAGCACAGAATATGCCATTGACTTCTTAAAAGTCCAACCTCAAAAATCTCCTGGAATGTTCAGCACAGCAGAGTGCCAGCATGGGGTGGGTGGGGAGGGTGTATGTTCTGTGCAGCCTTCAGAATCAGCAAATATTTAATTACTGAAGAGCCTCGAATGTCTTTCTAATTTGCAATACGAATGAAATTGAGGACAAGATCAAGGGAAATGGGTCTGGAGTGTTAGCATTGTGGGTAATACTCCTATTTCATTTTATATTCTTCAAATGTGTCAAAACAGACACCTCTTTGGGCAGCAAAAGGACCTGTGATGGGAGTGAAATCACAGAGGATCCAGGGGGCTAGAATTGCACCCACTCTACAGTCTTGCCTCTCTTGTTTTCTCCTGGGTCACCCTGTCAATAAATGGGCCTAATTATCCTGTCTAGAATTTATGCTAAAGTGAAAATGAAGCATTAAGATCTTCTCACTCCGCTTTTTCCTACTTCTTTCCTCAAATCTCACATTTTCTTTTCTTTAACTTATCTTCTTCCCTTCTGTTTCTTTGGATCATTACAGAGAGTGTCTCTTTAGGAAGGAGTTTGAAAGAATAGTTCCTGGGTGCTTTGGCAATTTAACAAAAATGATGCATGTGCTGCTTCTGAGCTTGTTAATAGAAATCGTCAGAGAAATTATCTGAACTTGAAAATGAGTAGAAATAGAGGGTATTTTTTTTCTTGTTTGTGATACAGTTTGTTTCTTATCTTGCCTGGCTAAGAGGACCAAAGTGGGCAGGCACCAAAGGCTGAAGAAATGGGAAGGACTTTGCTCACATGAAAGTGACAATTGGAAAGGAAAAGAAGAGGCGACAGTGGGCTGCCCACTGAGAGGAGTTTCCTGCTAGTGAAGCTGGCAGAAGTGACGGGTCTCTTCCTCAGAAGAGCAGGTCTGACGCCTCTTCCTCTGATGAGCCGGAATGTGTCTACCACCAAAGAGCCATGCCGGAAGATCAGAAATTCACCCAAGCAAGATGCCCACCCAAAGCTGTCCTGACTGAAAGGTTGTGCCTAGGGGTTTATATGGAGCCAGCTGGATCTTATTGGCTGGGGCCAGGAAGTAAATTAGATGAAAGGAACAAGGACCAATCAGGAGAGAGCCTGTCCCTCCAAAAAGGTTCCCTGCCAAGCAGCTCCACGTCCCTTGTTGCCATGGTGATCCCAGGCAAAGGGAAGTTTGCACAAGGGGTGAAGGGCTTGCAGGTATATTCCCTGGCTGGCCTCAGTTGGTCACTGCTGGCACTGGGGACCTGGTCACTTGTATCCTTTGTTTGGTTTTCAGAGCTGTGCTAGGCTGGACTTTCTGTTTACCGCTCTGTTTTATATCTTTGCAGGGAAAGAAACCAACTGATAAATTTCTGTCCAAGAGAAACGCAAACAATTTCTCTCTGAGAAGAGATAGCCCTAAAGGTTACAGTTTAAATTAAATTGCAGATTAACCGGCTTTATATTTAACTCAAGAATTTACTGAATCTCTCACGCAGCTTTCCAAGTGCCCTTTAGACTCATAATAACATCCTTCTAGCTCATTCACTAGAAAATGATTTGAATAACAATATATTTGGCACATACCAATTTTCTAGTTCATAGGAATTCTAATTTTTAACCCCTTGAAATTTACCCTTTGGTGGGGTTATTCTGTTCTCCAAGCAAAAAGTTTAGTGATTGCTTTATTTGGTTTCCCCTTGGATTCCAACATTCATATATCAATGATGGTGCAAGGGCATTTAAAGATGTTCTGTTGAGCATTGTCTTCCACAGTTTAGTGACAATTATGGGATATATGAATAGCTTCACCTTTTTCTTTCTTTCTTTTTTTTTTTTTTTTATCTGTGTATGATGTAAAGACTCACAGAGGAAGGTAACCGTGGCGCTCATGTGATTGATCACTGTATTGATTGAGAACACGGGCTCTGGAGCTATGCTACCTAACTGCAGGTCTGTGGGTATAAGGTGTGTAACCTCTCTGGGTCTCATTCACTCCGTCAACAAAATGAGACCAGTAGTAGTTCTGCCATCTTGTGATGTTATTGAAAGTCTCACGAAATGCCGATCCTAAGAGTGAGTGCATTCAGGCCGGAGAGATGGCTCAGTCAACCAAAGCGTTTTGCCACACGAGCATGAAGAAACGAGTCTGGATCCCTAGAACCCAAATTCAATTTGGCTGTGTGTGCCTGTAATTCCAGAGCTCAGGAGACAGAGACAAGAGCCTCCACCCCCACCCCCACCCCCACCCCCACCCTGGGGTTTGTGGTCCAGCTAGCCTAACCAAATTGGTGAGCTTCAAGTTAAGTGAGAAATCCTGGATTGCAAAAATCAACCTCTGGCCTCCGCATGCATACAAGTGCGCGCGCGCGCGCGCGCGCGCGCGCACACACACACACACACACACATCTGTATACACATGTGGATATACATTGCCCCCCAAAAAGAAAGTACGTACATGAAATGTTGGGTTTTAGCTCACCAGCTTAACGACATTGTCTTGAAGCTGGCTTTATAGGCAAGAGGCTGTGTGGGAGGCCAGTCGCCACTCTGAAAGAAAATGCTTATATTGTGAATTGTGCCTGGAGAGACTCTGCAGTTAGATTCTGGCTCAAAACAGGCCCCTTGTCTGCTCCGTGAGCAGGCTTTGAATCACTGCCAGGGCTTTGAGGAAAATGGAAAACGGATTTGGAGTATTTATGAAGCTAAGTCCTTATCTGGGTTCCCAGGACTGGTTTGTCCAATGGGAGGGAGCTGTCCGTCTGCTCCTTCCCCTCCGTTTGGACTGTCTCAATGTATTGCTACTTTCACATGTTCAGACTTGGTGAGGCCTGCCTGGAGTTGGCTCTCTCTGTGACTTGGGATGACGGTATTGCTTTCGGCAGCCTTTCTAAGCACAAAATTGTCATCAGACCTCGGAGGGAAAAAACTGCGAGCTTGGCAATATTTTGAAATCCAAACTTTGAGAACTATATAGCTGTCAGATAAACACACTGTTTTTTTTTTTTTTTTTTTTTTTGTCTCTTTGTGCATTTTTTTTTCCCTATGGTCCTGGGCTTTGTTTGTCTTCTGTTTGGTAACCAGCTAAGTTGTAAGATAATAACTATCTTAGTTAGGGTATCTATTGCTGTACTAAAAGGCCATGACCAGAATAACTTGGGGAGGAAAGGATTTATTTCATCTTGCCTTTCTGTGTCCCTGTCTGTCACTGAGGGAGGTCAGGGCAGAATCTCAAACGGGGCAGGATCCTGGAGGTGGGAGCCGATGTAGAGACCATGGAGAGACTCTTACTGGCTTGGTTCTTACTGGCTTCCTCAGCCTGCTTGATTCCAGCACCCCAGAGCACCAGCCCAGGTGTGAAACCATCTCCAGTGAGCTCTGCCCTCCCACATCAGCAAATCAATCAAGGAAATGCCCACACGACAACCTGGTGTGTGCATGAGGGGGCAGTTTCTCAACTGAGGTGCCCTCTTCTCAAATGATTGTAGCCTGCTTGTGTCAAGTTAACATAAAACTCACCAGTGCAATAACAAAGACCTAACCCATTTCTGGATTGTGTTCATATTGTGGGGCTTATGAATATAAAAGAAATACTTACCAAGAAAGGTTTACTCTCATTCTGTCTACTGAAACATCATTTTACTAACCTAAGAGTTTATCCCTCTAAACACAATGCTCATCTCTCTCATGATCTATTTTCACTTTCACCTGTTAAAGTCTCCAAAGGGAGGGCTAAGAATAAGATGACATGTTGGGAGATGAGCTTACATTCGTGGGCTGAAAGTACTGGTTACCAGACTAAAGAAAGCCCAGGCATCAAGCTGCTGTGTGTGTGTGTGTGTGTGTGTGTGTGTCTGTCTGTGTGTGTGTCTCTGTGTGTGTTTATGTGTGTCTGAATGTGTGTGTTTGTCTGTGTGCATGTGTGCTTGTGTCTGTGTCTCTCTGTGTGTCTATGTGTCTATGTGAGTATGTATGTGTGTCTGAGTGTATACGTCTTTGTGTGTAGGGTGTGTCTGTAAACTGTAAACATACATGTCTTTGTATGTGTCTATGTATATATCTGCTATGTATGTGTGTGTGTGTGTATGTCTATGTGTGCCTCTGTGTTGTTTATCAGTGTGTGTGTGTGTTTCTGTTTCTTGTCATTTCAACAAAGGACATGCTTATCAAGTAAATGTAGAGCCACCTGCGTGAAAGGCAAATTTACTCCATGGTGACAGCACACCTAGGACAAAGCTTGTCTTGGAGACACAGTCACACTCTGCTTCCAGAGTGATGAAATGCAGCCTAACTTGGTTTACACAAAATAAACCTGAAACTTTCCCAGTAGGTAAGTCTCAGCCAGTCACGGCAGCTGAGGCAATCACAGGTGGCAACTGCTCAAGCCACATCTGTTTTCGATACGTTCCTCACTGTATACTCACTTTTCTGCCCACACGTACTGTCTGAACACACTACAGGCAGCAGGGTCTCTGCACTGGATCTGGTTCCAAGATGGCCTTGATTTATAACAGACAACAGTCCATTCAAAGCATAATTAAATTTATTGTCACTTTGTCTTCAGAAACGTACGGTAGCAAACACTCCTGTGTGCCCAGGAAAACCCAGATGGAGCTGGGCATCTGCTACCGCAGACTTTGGCTTCACGGCTACTGCAGTCACAGACTGCCACTTCTGCTCACCTCACACAAACATCGCTGTCACACTCACGGAGACCACTAGAAAGAGTTTGTAAACTGTTGATCTAGAAGCAACATCTAAAATAAGCTTGTGACCATTGCAAGTGAAATCATTCAGCAATGTTTATTCTGCATCTAAATTGACCCTTAAAATTACGTGTTAGTCATGTGTGTCATTTTGGATGCGAAATCTCACCTCAGGAACTAAACTCACAATTTTGTTAATGTGCTTGTGGACATACGTGACAAAGCCAATAGTGTGTTTGAGGAAAAAAGAAAGGAAGGAATGAAGAGAGAAAAGAAGCCAAGGCTACACAGGGAAGGAGGGAGGAAGGGAGAGAGAGAGAATGGAAGAAAGAAAGAAAGAAAGAAAGAAAGAAAGAAAGAAAGAAAGAAAGAAAGAAAGAAAGTCCTTACTGGGTTTGCAATGTAAAGGATATTCTTGTATGATAAAATGCATTTTTTTTCTAATACAATGGTAATGGTAGATAGTAGATTAATTTCATTTGTTGTTATTTCATTCTGGAGTGAGTGTGTGTGTTGCTATTGTTGTTGTTGTTCTGTTTGTTTGGGACAGAATCTCTCTATTTGGCCCAGGATGACCTCAAACTTATTATCTTCCTGAGTATTACAATTTTTAGGAGTGTACCATCACACCCATCGTCAATCTACATGTTATAAAACTTGTCTATCTTTTTCAGTCCTGTTGAATGCTTGAAATATTAACTGCTTTCTGTCCCTCTTTACCTTGGCTGGCCTCTGTCCTGTCAACCTGGCCACTCTACAGGCTTTGTCTCACAGAAGATGTGATACCACAGAGCAAAGACTTTTGGAATCCATTCAACGCTTGTGAATCTCATCAGCCCAGTCCTGGAAAGAGCCCATAGATCAAGGGTAGAACAGCAATGACCTTGGGAAAATTACATGCTGCTGAAGCCTAAAAATAGACAGACCCTCCCGGGACTATACTAGAGAGAAATGGTGGACACAAAGCATGAGGATTCGGGTGCTGGAAATTCTGTAATATGTTGTGTGTCACAACAAACTAGGTAGGTGGAATGGTGGCGGATGTGGGCACCCTTGTAGATTCTGCCGACAACAGAAGTAGAGAGCCTGTGACGAGTTCTGACTAGCAGGCTAGGCAGGTGTAAGATGAAGTCAGTATGGTACACCTAGGGACATGGAGCCAGAGAGTGACCCAGCTCCCAGCTTTCAGCACTGACCTGCTTGCACCAATCCCAGGGGCCTGTGACAGCTGTACACACCAGTCCCATATCTTGGCTCTCACTGCACTACTGCCTTTGGAGTCACACCCAATTCCAGGAAATGGAATTCTGAAGAGACTATGATTGTTTTAAAAAAGACAACTCAGAGGAACAAAATCGGCAAGGCACTGGCATTCTAGAACATAAGCAAGGTTCCTGGTCACCAGTTTCACAGGCTGAGCTCAGTTTCCTTTTTGTAGAGTCCCCCAGTCCTCCCCATTTCCCTCCCTCAATGCCACTCTACTTTTACTTCATTAAAATTTTACTACATTAAAATTTTAGGAAGGGAAATGAAAGGATGGTTCAGTCTGGTGTGACCTCACCCCAAAATGTCTGTGCTTTTATTTGAGGTTAGAAATTCAAAGATAAATAATTCTATAAATAAAATCAAATCTCCCCTCCCTCACTTTGACTGTTCAAGAGTACAGATACAGGCACAAACCTAGCACTCAGGTGGCAAGGAAAAGCATTGTGAGTTCAAGGCCAGCCTGGGATACATAGTGAATTACCAGACCAGTCCAAACAAAGAATCGATTCAAGTCAGAAAAAAAAAAAAATCCATCCTAGTGAAATGCTAGGTTTCCATTCAAAGAAAGGACATGGCTTCCTGGGGAATTTATTTCTTCCTAGCCTTCTATAGCCACTGTGAAGCGCCTCAGAATGGAGACACTACTATCTATTAGATTGCTTCTTAGAAAGCAAGCAGACTAATTTTAAGCCTCGGTTCATTGTCACTCACTTTAGAAACCTTTGCAGATGTTTTTCCCCATTGCACTCACCCATAAAGTTTTAGAACTACAGGACATTATTCAAAGCTATTCTATTCTGCACCATGGGTCTGCTTTATCCACACTAAGAGGGAATGTTTGCTTGTCTGTTTGTTTGTTCTTCTTATACAGTTTGGGTCTTGAATATGTCTGGGGGGTGTCTATGTGGTATGGGCATCTTGACCCCCCAGCGTAGCACTACTTGGAGGTGGTAGAACCTTTAGGAGCTGGGACCTAACAGAGGAATGTTAGATCATCAATGAGGTACCGTTGCAGGGAATTGTGGGAGCCTGGCTTTACTTCATCTATTCTGCTGACACATGGCCATAAAGTCAGGAGTTTGGATTTATGGCTTTACTATACATTCTCACTATGATGTGTAGTTTTGTCACAGTATGGACCCAAATTGAAAGGAGCCAAGCATTCACAGACTGGAACCTCTGGACCAGTGAGCCAAAACTAACTTTCATGTGTAAGTTGATTGTCTTAAGTTTTTGCTCTAATGGTGGAAACCTGAATGATACACTTCTTGGAGACAGTTTTCTCTTTGGAGTCAGAATAAGCATTTTAAGAGTCAATATAAGACTGCAGTCCAAGCTGGGCACATGCCTGTAATCCCAGCACTCAGGAAGGCAGAGGCAGGTGTATCTCTGTGAGTTCAGGGCCAGCCTGGTCTATAAAGTGAGTCCAGGACAGTCAAGGTTACACAGAGAAACCCTGTCTATAAAAAAAAACCAAAGAAAGAAAAAAATGTGGAGGGGTGTAAGTCTGTGGTCCAAATTACAATGAGAAATAAGAAGAATTGATTGCTTTCTCACCCCCTAATCCTCTAGCCCTGCTCTCAAGTTTGAAGCTAAGTCAGGCTCCTTCTGAGAAAGATAAAGAATTTTCTCATGCTGTGGGTACTTACCAGCTCAGGAGATATCATAAATATATTCCTGAGAAGAGATACATTTTGTTCTTTGAACTTGTTAAAAACAAATACGTGGTCACGGCTCAGCCAATGGGATCTGAAGCACCTGACTCACATCAAAGTGATACTATAAACAGGGAGCCAACACAGATCCTTTTAAGATGGCCTCCTGTGGCCTCGCTGAACCCTTTCAACAATTGCCTTTTGTTGGATCAGCATGACTGGGTATTTTGTATGATGAGAGTGTATAATGAACTGTTGTGTACACAGCCTGTAATTATAAGAGGCATAATAATATCTCACATTTATATTGTTTGCTTTCATCTTAGTCAATCCCAGGGGTTTTGTGCATTATATCATTTATGATAAAATAGATAACTATGTTCATTAAAGAATTCTCTTTAAATTTATACACTGTATAATAGACTGTATAAAACCCATTGCTATGCAAAAATATGAGCCATCTAGTTCGCACATGCAGGAGAGGTGATTTTTCTCACAGTTATGCGGGGTTGTTCTAGCACACGGCTTCTGACACAATACACCTTCATCTGTTTCCATCTGGTGATGGGCCAAGCCCGGGAGCAGTAGATTCACTCAACCATTTCTGTATTCCTTCATCTGTGAACTGTATGCCAGCCTTCGTTCCATTTCTTTAGTGCGTACCAACAACAGTGGTAGATGCTGGCTTTCCTCAGGCAGCTAGCTGGGGCTGAGGAGAAGGCAATGAAGCTGAAGGGATGGGAAACACAAGAATGCTTCCTGGCACTCACGTTCAAATTATGACGGGACCTGGGTAACAGTCACCCACAGGAGCCTGAAGTGTGGAGCCCTTGGCTCCCCGAGAAAGTAAACCAAAGTCACAGGTGTGCCTTCTCTTTCTTCAAAGCACTAAAGAATCCTGCCCACCCCAGACAGTGCCCAGAGTCACAGCATTCATAATGGCGGCCAGCTGCTTTGCCTTTCTGTTCTGTACTCTCACAATGAGGAAGAGGAGGACCGAATTGGTTTGTAACCCAGAGCAAGGCTCTGGGCCTTCCTTTCTAGCAATGTGTGCTATCTCGTCTTCTCAGACAAGCTGTCCTCACTAGGCTGGCATGGGCGCACATCATCAATGGGCATGCCTTTGAGTCCCAGGTGAGTCTTCAAGAAGACAGACGGGAATTCCTTCTGAGGGCATAGTGACTTGGATTTTTGTTACTGTGGCTAGATACTCCAGACTGGGTAATTTATAAGGAGTAGAGGTTTATTTGGCTCACAGTTATGGGGACTGTGAAGTTCAAAGGCATAGTGCTGGCATCTGCATGGCGGCTGTGGGGCCATTCTGGTGACATAAAACTCCACCTGGTGAAATTGCAAGCTTGCTAACCTGGGCCTGCCTCCTATCATAATGTTCCTAATACAATCACAAAGTTCTGTCTTGTGACTTGATCAAATCACAATAGCCTAAAATCCCCGGCTCCAAATATTGCTAACATGTACCTTTGTTGGTGGTTAAATTTAAATACAAGTTTTCCAGTAGACATAGATGTAAACCGAAGCAGAGAGTATATGGAGTGCTGCCTGTGTGTGGTTCCTGGCAGTCATGGCAGACATCTTGAACCACAAAAGGGTCCATTGTCTATAAGAGAGGGGTCTTTAAGGGCTTCTCCCACCCTTCATTTTCTTGATGTTTTTGGAAGACAGATGCAGTGGAGGAAAGAAGGACCATCAGGAAAGGTACCAACAATGCTGTTGGAGGCAAATTCTGCCAGTCTGATGAACTCAGAAATTCTTACTGACCGATAATGTGCATGAAAGTCCCAGGTGTTTGCTCACTGGGGTGGCATGGTAATGGGGTGTCCAGGATGCTTCGGGTACGTGGGCTTCATTTCTCCTCCAAGTTCTCCAGCATGCACAGAAAGTGTGTGTGTGTGTGGGGGGGGCGTTGGTTGAATTGTCCTTGAGAGACATTTCTGGAAGAATGGCGCTGCTAGCCTGCTGTTGCTGCTGACTTCCTCGTAGAGACTTTGTGGGGTTTGACTCTCTGAGCTTTAGAAATGTACCATTAAATGAGAAGATAGTTTAGGAGCTTCCTCAAACAGGAGGCTGAGCAGACTGTAGAGCTGCGTAGGGGCAGACTTTTAGGAACCAGAAAAACAATACCTACTTCAAGGACTTGTGAGCCTTGCAGTCACATAGGGAATTGGTTCAGAAAACACCATACTGAATTTAATCTTGAAATTCTTAGTAACTTTTTCTTTTCTTTTTTTGGGGGGGTCGGGGGGATAGGGGTGAGACAGGATTTCTCTATGCAGCTGTCCTGGAACTTGCTCTATAGACCAGGCTAGCCTTGAACTTAGACTTTTGCCTGCCTCTGCTTCCTGGGTGCCAGGATTAAAGATGTGTGACATCACTGTCTGGCTTCTTAGTAACTTTGGAACACAGGCTCTCACCCTTGTACCAAGCCCTGTAAATCATGTCCTACCTGACCGAAGCCATCCCAGACAACCTTGTCTCTGGAAATCTTCTCTTAAGGCCTTAGGGAGAGCTGCCTATTCTTTGGGGCTCTATAGACTTTTGTTCTTCCCCTTTCATGAGTCTTATTCCACTTGCCTGTATTTCTCTGTGAGACTAGAAACCACGTGTAGTCAGGGAAACATGAGAGATCTTATATACTCCGTTGGTGATAAAGTCCCCTGGCTCAGATTAGGAGTTTAGCAAATACTTCACATGCGGTATTTTGAATATACTTCACCCAAGAACTGAAAAAAGTATCCAATGCTTCGATTTGGCAATTTACTAATTTAATTAAACCTTCATTATGTGTGGAGTTCTGGTCAGGTCATTTAAACCTATAAAATGAAATGGACAGGGTCGCTAACATGAAACTTTCATTCAAAGGTGTTCATTCAGACCATGAATAGGCAAACTACTGATTTTTGCTTGTTTGTTTTTTTATTTGACTGTGCAGCCCTGGCAGGCATGAAACTCCCTACGTAGCCCAGGTTGGCCTGGGACTCACAGGATTCTGCCTGCCTCTGCCTCTTAACTACTGGGATTAAAGTTGTGCACTGGCACGCCCAATTTATTAACAAGGAATCTAATAGTATCTCTAATTCAAGATGGTGTTGACTTCTGAAGACTGGGTAGAACAAAAGAGAAGAGTGGTCTAGGACTTATATTTTTCTGAAACTAAACATGGTGGATAGTATCAACTGTCACTCAACAGAATATAGAATTGCCTGGGATACGGACGTTGGGGCAAACCTGTGGAAGATTATAAGAATTGAGTTGACAATGACCCCAGGGGGTCTCAACACATTAATTCACTGAGAATGTAAGGATTGATTTGAGAAGTTAAGTGGACACTCAGTATAAGTATTTTGGCTCCAAGAGTCACTTATTAATTTGAAGCTTCCAGATACACTCTCCTCAAGTTACAGTGTTGAAATATGAGACTTATATCTGGGTTAGCACTCTCCTTGAGACCCAGGCTGGCCCCAACCATAGGTGAGCTGTGTTAGGAGAACTTTCTCTACTCATCCAGGTGTGTAAGTCCAGTGTCCCACATATGTAGAGGAATTTTAATTCAGAACGTGGCTGTTCTGGCAGGAGATCATACCCAACAATCTTCTATGTCTGTGTGATCCAGCTGGAAAACAAAGATGCTTTTAATCCAGGAGACAGAGGCAAGCAGATCTGAGTCCAAGGCCAGCCTGGTATAGAGCAAGTTTCATGTAAAGAAAAGCTTAGGTATAGGCATAGTGGTACATGCCTTTAATCCCAAACAATGACAGTAAAGTTAGTTTGTAGAAGGAAGCACTCATATTTGAAAGTATTGTTTAGTTGAGTAGCAGAGGCATTGAAAAATCAGAGAAAGACTTGACAAAATAGGATATGCCCTTCTCTCATAAGAAGACAGAGAAAAAATAAAGCTATTTAAGGGGAAATACAGAGAGAGAGGAGGCAGTTTTACTGGGACAATAAAATAAGAGACATGTTGCAGAGAGAGAACCCAGGTGAAGACTGAATGAGCTAGAGAATGAGAAGGAGCCAGAAGATTAGAGCAGATTTCTGAAGTTAGTTTAAGGCCAAGCAGAGCAATTCAGAGGCTAAGAGAGAAGCCAGATTGAATATGTCAACTGGGAGATAAGTTTGAGCCAGAACATCTGAGTTGAACTAGCCAGCCAGAGTCCAGAAAGAGCTAGAGAGGGTAAGGTTATTAAGCAGTAAGTCTCAGAGGTTGAAAATATTCTAGGCCTGGATTAGATTGTATGGAGGCTAGAAGCTTCCTAGTACGGGGCTTAGGTGAGCAGATAACTGTTAGCCTCCCAGACAACAATTGAACCAGGTGAATAAAAATTCCTTTTACACACATAAACTAGAAACTCATGACAATGCCTTGAATAGGAGTAATTGTTGCTCCTCTGGGTGAGCATCATGGGGATTTGTCTTGTTATATTATAGGTTGTATGTAGAGCATCTCCATAGATTACCTTTCTGTATTAAATGCCATGTGTTTAACGATGTATTAGTGCCTGTGGTTAGAGAGAGAAATGGTCTAACATTTATTTCCACATAAATTAAAGTGAATGAGTTGTTGCCTCTTCTCTCTTCCTTTTCTTTCTTTGATTCTTCCCAATGCCCAAAATATCCTTTGATGAAAACAGCCTAGGTGAGAGATTTATACATCCACCATTTTTATCTTATTTATACAGTTTAATTTTCTGGGCCTGAGTATTTGGAAACATGGAAACTATAAATTCCCTTGCTCTTTGTGATCATAAAAGGTGGAGTGGATGGCCCAACATCAAAGGGGGGGGCATTTTTTACTGTTTATAAAAATAACAATGGAATAGTTTCCACTTCTGTTCAATGACTATAATATACTAGGCACTGGAGTTAAAATAATAAACCAGGTCAGCCTGTCCCGAAAGCATCAACAGTACGGCAGAATAAGTCATCATATGCTCATCCAGGGCTTGAGTCCTAGAACCCTGCCTACTGGTGATGAGGGAACGATAAAACAACAACACACAAATACAGAAACACTGGGATTGGGTGGACTGGACTCTCTGATAGAAAAACCACAGCACCCCAGATGCTTGGAGTGTTTATTATATACAATTGACAGGAGGCAGGGTAATTTCATGCAGTTGAACAAAGAGTTGCAGGAACATTGAGAACAAATAAACAAGGAAGCAGCTAGAGAAGAGGGCAAGGTTACCTAATCTCAATAGAAGCAGTCTCTAGAGTGGAACAAAATTTAGGCCATGAACATACAGGAGGGAGAAAGCTAAGGTAGACATTTTCTGCACACATTGTCAACGTCTACAGATGGACAAGGAGAATTTTTGCCATTCCTTCGATCTTCACCCTGGCAAGAGTTTGCTACTCCATGGGTTTAAAGCATTGGGGTCTTCGACATGGCCATGCCTCTGTCAAGCAATACACATCTACTCAGGATACGCTCCCCACAACTGTGCACTACAGAACCTACTGGATGAGACAGAAAGGAAAACTGATTAGCCACTGAGGTCAAGATCATGAAACCTAAGTTCTAGTCTAAACAATCGAGTACAAGTTTAGTATGTGTCCTACTTTCATTTCTGTTGCTGTAACAAAACACCTGACCAAAGCAGCTTTGTGAAGGAAAGGGTTTACTTCACTTACAATCCCAAGTTTCAGTCCATCATTGAGAGGAACTCAAGGTAGGAACTTGAGACAGAATGGCCACATCATATCCATAGTCAAAATGGTAGAGAAATTTGTGTACCTATGTTGCCTGTTTGTTAGCTCTCTTCACTTTTATACAGCTCAGGCCAGCCTAGGGAATGGTGTCACCCAAAGTGGGTTGGGTTTTCCTACATTAACAATGAAGACAATTCACCCACAGATATGCTCATAGGCCAACCTGCTAGGTATTTTCCCAATTGAGGCTCTCTTCCCAGGTGATTCTTGTTTGTGTCAAGTTGCCAGTTAAAACTAACCAACAGGGTAAGTAGGATGGTGAAGATGAAAACCTCCTAGTGAAGGTGTGAGAAACTCTGTTAATGAGCTGAAGAGGTTATTTGGAATATATAATTAGTCTCGTGAGGCTCAAACGTTGAGTAGCATAATCCTGGGGAAAGGGGCTAGAGAAGGGAAGCTGCAGATCCTTTTGACATAGTTTAATTAAACAAGGTAACTTCATAAAGGAGATGAGATGATAATCAAAAAGAAAAGGTGAGAGTTGGAACAAAGACTCAGGACTCTTGCCTTCATCTTCAAAACTGTAATTATCATTACTGTCTTAGAGGTTTTGAGCATTGTTAGGGGTGATGGCTGTAATCATATTATTCAGAAAGCAGAAGCAGGAAGATTACCTCAAGTTCAGGGCCAGCCAGGGCAACACAGTAAGACCTGCTCTTAAATGAATGAACAAAGATTTTGAACATGAACCTTAAGACATGGATATCTATTTATAAAATGATAAAGATTAGTGTATATTTTGTGTAACTTAACTATAATAAATAATATCTTAATGTTGTAATGAAATGTATGAAAAAAGACATTCTCATCTTTCCCCTTTTCCAAGCAATATTCCCATTGGTTCTGCCTGTGGTAGTGGCTTAGATCATTCTGAGTCTGAGTTTCTAAGGGTGAAGTGGATCTTGGACTCTGCTACTGGTTCAGCATCTTTAAACTCACAATCCACAACCCCGATGTCCAATAGGTAAGATCTGTGTAAATGTTCTCAAACTGACATTTCCAATGCTTCTGGTCCCAGACATTTGGTGTAAGGGGTGTTTAATTTGTGTCCTTGTATCCTGAGCCACAGGAGATAAGAGAACTGAGTGGAGGCCGTGGTCTCAGAACATCTGAGTTCTACTTACATCCAATTCTAGCATAGATGTTTTCATTCTTTGGTGGAAATACTTTTGTGCTATTTTCAGCATTATAGAAAGACCTAAACAGCACTATCTCTGACTGAACAAAGGTACTTTTTATGCATTATTTATGCTTTCTTTCTTCTTACAATATTTTTTGTGTTGCTGATTAAAAATATTTTGGCAGACACCCAGGTAGGATTTGTTTTTTCTTTTGGCTTAGTTAACTTTATAAAATGCCTTCTATTTTTTACTTTAATATTCGGCTTGATTTCTGAGGAGACAAGTCTTCTGTTTACTTACATCTCTTGAAAGAGTTGATGGGGGGAGGCTTGGCCCACCTGTGTCAGCACTGTGCAATTAATTAGCCCTGTGAAGGGTCCATGTCATACTGTGGGGATGCATTTGCAGAGAAAGCATGTTAATTCACAGATACAGTTTTTACGGTTGTTCCCTAGAAAGTAACTCTCAGGGCAGAATGCCTGCCAGATGTCAGCCATCATGCTGGAAGTACTAGGTGAGTGTTGAGAGAATAACACTGTTCTCTTCTTGGACCCCTGCAGACCTCACCATCTTCTGATGTGCTGTCTGTCCTAGCACTCAGATGCCATCTCTCATACAAGTATCATAAGGCAAGGAAATTCTGCCAAAGAAAACTCCTCAGGCCTTTTGCTCTTCCTGGAAAAAGAGTTAGAGTTATTTCCTCCCCCACCCCAAAAGATGGTGTCTGTTTCCCAACCAAATCCCCAAGCTTGCTGATGCATGTTTGTAAGCAAATTTAAGTAGGGCATCTGTGAAGACAAATTTCTTTTCTTTTTTAATTAAATTTCATTTTTATATTAATTACAGTTTATTTACTTTGTATCCCAGCTGTAGCCTCCTCCATCACTTCCTCCCAATCCCATCATCCCTCCCTCATTTCCTCCCTGCCCCTCTCTAAGTCCACTGATAGGGGAGGTCCTCCTCCTCTTCCTTCCATCTGAGCCTAGTTTATCAGGTTTCATCAGGACTGCCTGCATTGTCTTCCTCTGTGGCCTCGAAAGGCTGTTCCTCCCCAGAGGGGCGGTCAAACAGCCAGCCACTGAGTTCATATCAGAGACAGTCCCTGTTCCCACTTGGATACTGAGCTTCCATGGGCTGTGTCTGAGCAGGGGTTCTAGGTTATATCCATGCATGGTCCTTGGTTAGAGAATCAGTCTCAGAAAAGACCCCTGTGGCCAGATATATTTGGTCCTTGTGGAGCTCCTGTCCTCTCCATATCTTACTAACTCCCCTTTCTTTCACATGTTTCCCTGCACTCTGCCCAAGGTTTGGTTATGAGTCTCAGCATCTGCTTTGATACACTGCTAGGTAGAGTTTTTCACAGGCCCTCTATGGTAGGCTCCTGTCCTGTTTCTTGTTTTCTCCTACTTCCAATGTTCATCCCATTTATCTTTCTAAGTGAGGATTGATCATCTTACCCTGGGTCCTCCTTCTTGTTTAGCTTCCTTAGGTGTACAGATTTTAGTATGTTTATCCTATATCCAAATATTTATTGGGACAAAGGGGCCTGGTAAAGGAGGCAGTGAAAGGAATGATAAAATGCTCTGGAAATTTATCCATTGCTCTGGGTACCTCAAAGACCCCTAGTTGTCTCAACATCTTTCAGGTTTTCATTTTCATAGCTACAGATTTTCAGAAAGATTCATGGGAGTGTCTCCTCATCTAAGAAGCACACACCAGGAGCTGTAGGACAGTTCAAATAGAGACTTCCCACTCACCAGACCTCATAAGAGGTGAGGAGGCACTAGTTGCCACCCCTAGAGATGAAGAGGACATTAAGACACACAAAAATTCAGCAGGTTAGGCCAAAGAAATAAAACAGTCAGAAGATTTTTAAGTTGTTATGCTTTAAATGAGTGTTCCTCAAATTCCCAAGTGTTAAAGTTTTGGTTCCCTTGGTAACAGTACTGCAAAGCAGATGGGACCTGTAAGGGCCTAGCAGAAGGTCCTTAAGTCATTGGTGTCAGGGCCTTGGAGGGATTGAGTCACCCTCTCTGTTTCCTGTTTTAGGATGTAAGCAGTTGTTCTACCTATTGTTCCCACAATGCTTTGCTGACCGTGCCAAGAGTCCAAAGTATCAAGAAAAAAAAAAATTATAATCCCGCGCTGGGGCCATCTAATCTTGGACTAGGACTGGCAGAATCAAGGAACACATAACCTTTTTCTCTTTTTAAAACACACAAGCCTCAGTTATGCTGACAAGAACAGAACTGTAAAATATAATGATTGTGTTGGAAAGATGGCTCATCAGCTAAGAACAATGGGTATTAATCTAGAAGACCCGAGTTTGATTCCCAGCACTCAAATGCACCTCACCACCACCTGCAACTCTAGTTCCAAGGAATCCTGAGACCTCTTCTAACTTCTGAGAACTTCCACATCCATGTGGCATTCACTCACACAGAAGCACACAATACAGGCAAATAAAATAAAAATAAACCTTTTAAAGACTAACAGTTGATCTTGGAAATAACATAGCAGTTTCTTGATGTGACAATTACATTTTGTTCATCTCCTTTACTCTTTCACATTCCTATGCTGTTTATTCTTGTGGGAAATAATGAAGCGCTTTCTCTTAATTCTTCTTGTTTTCTTTTTTA
The DNA here is from genome assembly GCF_907164565.1 of Psammomys obesus. NCBI lineage: Eukaryota > Metazoa > Chordata > Mammalia > Rodentia > Muridae > Psammomys > Psammomys obesus. The sequence continues at coordinate 1,381,351 of NW_026596143.1, read as the reverse complement.
TTTTTTTCTTAACTTGAACCAGCAATCGGGACTAGAAATCCATTTATTGCTCTCAGCCAGGTAGATAGAGAGTTCGATTGAAAGATGTCCTATCTCATCAGTAGAGCAATGAGCTCCAGGAAGTAGGAGAGGTGGGGTGCAAGAGAGTGAGTGACTCAGTCCAGAGACTGCATCACAGCAAGCATCTAGATTCCTGAGAGAGGTCCCACCAAATAGAGTCTATTTAATTGAAACCCTGAGGCCTTCTTAGGTACTCATCTTAATGGTCAGACAGTATGATTTATTCTCTTTGATTTCTCAATCATTCATTCATTCACTTGTTCATGAATTCATTCAACTGAGACTTATATAGCACCAGCAGCATGCCATGCATGTTTTCTTCAGAGAGTCCAAATCCAACAGGGAACAAAATGAAGCCCCCAGAGAATACTAAGGGAACCCTACATGATATGCATGTATTCAGGTAAATATGAATTGGTTGAAAGAGAAAAAAGAAGTTGATGGAACAGGAAATAGACAGAGGCCTGATGGAAGTGTGTGAGGAAGAGGGGAGAGGCCTGCAGACACAAGCAGAGATGTAGACTGCTCCCTGTGGGATGTAATGAGCAAGAAGCCCAGATGACTGGAGCTAGGGAGCTGAATGGTAGCAGAGATAAGCTGGGGTGGAGCCAGGGAGCCTGGTGGGCCAGTACAAGGATTTGGCAAGGTCTCTGGATGAGATGAAAGCTATTGGAAGGCTTTGAAAAGAGGAGTAACAGGGTGTCACATAGTTTTAAGAAAATAGACTGCAGCTGCAGAGTTGACAAAATGGGCTGTGGCTGGGGATAGGAAACAGGAAAGGCCAAAGCAGGGACATAGGAGTGACTTCACTGGTTCCAGGAAGAGTTCTTCTCCAGCCCCTCAGAACTACATGAGTGGTGGTAAGAAGCAGAGTGGAGCTAGATTGCAGCAGGCCTGGGGTTTGCAGAAAAATGAAGTGACAATGGGCTGAGGCGGGTGGATTACTTCACCATGGCTGAGATCCAACATCACCACCGACAGCCTGGCTGAAAACCGCAATCCATTCTCTCATGGTGCGAGAGGCCAGAATCCAAAATCATGTCTGTTACCTTCTCTTCAAACAAAAGCTTGCTTCCTTGTCTTACTGGCTTTTTGGTGGCTCTGCGAGTCCCTTGGTTTGTGGCTTTCTTACTCTGATCTCTCTGGTACTGGTCTCCATATTCTTATCATGCTCTCCTCTATTTTCTTCTTTCTCTCATGCAGACCCTTGTTCATGGATTTGGGGCCCAGCCTAATAGTCATAATAGTCATATTCACAGGCTCTGGGTGGTAGGGCACAGACATGTCTTGGGATGGGGGCCACTATTCAGTCTAAGCAGAGGGCAATGCTTAGAGAGTTTAACACTTTTAATGAGCCAGTGCAAATGAGCTGAGGGGACAGTATCAGGAATGAAGGGGAGAGGGAGGATGGGAAATAACTTGAAGGAACAAAGTTCAAGACACAAAGAGACCAGCTGCCGCAATCACCATCAAATAGATTAGACATTGTCAAGAATGATGGCAGTTTAAGGGTTGGATACTGTAGGGAATCTTGGAGTCAACTCAAGACATCCCAGTCATCTCAGCATAAAGGAGATTTATTTGCCCCAGAAGGACAAAACCCAGAGATAAGGGACAAAGATGGGAGATAGAGGGAGAGGGAGAAGGGGGAAAGGAACAAAGGAGAAGGTAGAAAGGCAACAAGAAAGAGGGGTAGGGGGTATTTGTTCCAGAGTGGGACAGATTACTGCCTCTGGATAGAGAGGAAGCAGACAGGGCCCATAGAAGAAAAGATGGTTTATAAAGGTAAAGGGGAAACCCCATGTTAGGATGAGGTGTTTAATGTTAATTAGGTTAGTCAAAGGGGGCTTTTTGATTGCTAGACTTCAATACTTTGATAGCTAGATCTTCATAGTCAGCCTCAGGAGGAGGAGGACTTGTCAAATAAGGGAATAGACCTTGGTGTCTAGCTTTAGGAATGTAATCTGCTGAGTTTTAACAAGGCAGAGGGATGGGGGAGAAGGGCAAGGCTTGCCAGAGGCACATGCTGGAGTGGGTTGGTGTTCCCTTCAGATGCTATGACAACAATCTTGTACTAAAACTTTTAAGTGACAAGGACAGAGTGTGTTACATAGTCTGTGGTGTGAAAGTCAGAGCCCGGGCATCAAGAAAGAGGAGAGAAACTTCAAGGTTTGCAAACATCAACAGGCAGCAGGATATTTCCCTCCTAAGGGCACAAACTCTGTTGGGAAACAAGAGCTTCCCCTCCAGCAGGTCAGCAGGGTCCTCAGGCACAGCAGTGATGCAGCTAGAGCAAGAAGATGTGGTGGAGCTCTTGAGATAAAGCTGGGGGTGCAAAACCCAGAGCTCCTGGGGGTGAGGCAGGAGTTCGCCAGGAGTTTAGGGATAGGCACTGGGGAGGGGAGTTCAGGTGAGGAAGAAGCTGAGAGAAGAAGGGTGCTTGGGAGTCTCCTTCTTACAATGGAAACAGTGTGTGGAGGATAAATAGGGAGAAACATTTTTCCCCAAAATCATGTACTCTTGGGGACCAAGACATAAGCATCTCTACTGGGGCAAGACATAGCCCATCAAGGAAAGAGGGGGACCAACCCAGAAAGGAAAGAGGAACACCCCCCCCCCATGCTGTCAGAAGCCCAGGCTGGAATCCACATCTACAGGGGTGGAGGGGAGTCAGATCAACTCTGGGGCAAAGAGCCAGGGACATGCACAGCTCCAGACCCAGGACCCTCCTCATGCTGGCAGAAGGCTCAACTTTGATGTTGCCCCAAGAAAGAGCTAGACACCAGATGGAACCTAAGATAAGACCCAATAGGACATAACTGCTGAAGGGTTAAAGAAATGAAGTAGGTTCAGCCAAGGATATGGCTTGTATATTCTAAATGCTTAACGCATATCATCTCATCCAATCTTCACAAAACCCCATGATTTGGGTGATTATTCCTATTCTGTAGATGCGGAAAGTAGGGCTTTTCTGAGACTCTTCAGAGTTTAATAGCATGGGTTTTAGAGTGCAACTGTATGGATTTCAGTGTAAACCTTCGAAACAGGCCTGCCCTCCTCATGTGTGAAATTAAGGCAGCTAGGGTATTACCACATAGGGTTGTTTTTATGTTTAGGTGAGCCCAATCACTCATATTTAAGTAAAAAGGCATGGTGACACACTCCTGTAACTCAGGCACTTGGGAAGTGGAGGCAGGGGGATCAGGAATTCAAGGCCACTGTTGGCTACATAATGAGTTCAAGGTCAGCCTGAGCTACACTACACAACACCCTATCTGAAGACTACAACAGCACAAAATACACTTCAGGTAAGGACACAGCGCACAATACTTTCTGAGTAAACACCATGATCATATCCTGAAGTCACATGCCTAGGCCTAGTTTTGACTGTTTCCTGTCCTCTACTGGCTCTCTTGGGCTTAATACCACTGAAAACCTGTCAGCCTTGTACTCATAGTTTCACTGCTGTGGAGCACAAGGCCCCATTCTTGCAGGGAACACCATAGATATTTACTGAACAAACAACCTCGGCCTTTTATAGGGATAGAAGACTTTCAGTATCATCACATCTGTAACTGCCTTTCTGCATCATTTCTCAAAGGGGCATATTGTAGATAAAGAAGCCAATTCTCAGATGAAGCCATTGTCCCGTCTCCCACAGCTGTTCTTCGCTGTGCTGTGCCCACTGTTCCCGATGGCTTACCCAAAACCCATCATTCCTTGCCATGGCGTAGTATCACCTGCAGTTCATCATTGTCAGAATCTGGCCATTTTCAACTCCTGTCTGACATGATCAAAAATCATGCCAGTGAAATGCTTGGCATAGCCTCTGTACTCCCGGAGTCTCAGATCCCCTTATCGCAAGCAAGAAAATTACAACTCAGACTTACTTCAGAAAAATCAAGACATACTTGGCTCACAGAATAATCTAATAATGAAACAAATAAACTAAAGTACAGACAGATGAACGAGCAGGGCCTTCGCAGTACATTAAGCTGACTGAGGTGGTCCAGACCCTCTGTTGGAGCATCTCTATGCTGACTTCCTCTCACATGAAACTATGGCGACCAAGGGCTCTTACAGTCTTCACCTAACATAGAAGAACTCATTTCAAAATGCCTAGGAAGATCTCAAGTGTCAAACAATGGATCCTGATCAAAACCAGCTTCGTGTGAACACCCACCTTTTCAAGATAGTCTTGGTCCTGAGAGCAAATAGGTCCGGAATCCTGAAGATGGAATAAAAAATCCTATTGCATCTTACTTCCCTTCCTGTTTCCTGGTCACTGCCCTGGCCTTGGGAAGCAAGGTTGCTGGTGTTCTGGTGCTCACACAGGATACCAAACCCTGTACTCATGTACTTATTTGGCCAACCTCGTCAATGATTCGGGGCTACCGTAGCAACCTTTCCTTCCTTTCCCTGAACCCAAACTGCACATTTGCCAGGGTATCTTCCTTTCTTGTTGCGCTGCTGCTGCCGCCTTCTTGGCTTTATTTGAACGTCTGCTCATACTGCAGGTGGCACAATGTTATCCAGGGAAGCCAGTGCCTTTGCCTTGTACAGGGCTGTAAATGGGAGCAGCTGTAAATTAAGATGAGAACCTCATCCTGACTCCATTAATGGAAATTGCAAGAGGAAGCATTTTCAGGCCCTACTTCCTAATGTCCATTAATTCAAAGACATTACATAGAGCCATCCAGGAGGGGACCAAGCCGTTAATACCAATGAATGTCGTGGATAGAAGATTAGGAAGTCTAATCATGCACATCCAATTTTAATTTTTTAATGATGGGCTTGTTCCTTCTGATTTGAAATTCACGCTTCATTCTAAGATATTTGTGAGAATGAATTATGTTCATTTACCACACCACTCATGGAGACTTGAAATAGTATCAGTAAAAGTGCTGACTGAGGAATATTTTTTTGGGGGGGTGCCTGCTGGAAAGGGGGATGAGAAACTACTAGAAAGAAAGTTCCCCTCACCGTCACCTAGTGCTGGGCAGCTGAATAACCAGCTGAGAATGAATTTCGAGTGGCAGATGCTGATGTTCCCATCCTCTGACAGCTTTCAGTTATCAAAGCTCATACCCCTCATCTCACTCCTCTGTCCTGCTTCTTTTGACATTTTCAGGCTGCACTTCTGAAAGACTTCTGCCATCCTTCCTAGCCGGCAGTGCTCGGTGGAACACACATCTTATGTGAAATGTGTGTTCGCATGTGTGTACACGATAGCATGTTTCAGTTCACTGAGTCTCAGGGGGCAAATGAGAGAGCTGCAGCCTCTACAGGGCTGCATTCCTAGTCAGGGAACAGCCCTTCACTGTCCTCATGTGGAAATGATTATTTTGGTGATGGCATCTGGACTTGAAATAGAGCACTGAGCAGGCTAAGTGAGGATGTGCAATGGATGCTTGCCTGTTTATTTATCCGTTCATCAATCCACTCAGTAAGTATAAACATTGGCTGAATGAGAAGTTGACTCTTAGCTGGGTGGTGCTGGTTCATGCCTTTAATCCCAGCACTCCAGAGGCAGAGACAGGCGGATCTTTGAGTTTGAGGTCAGCTTGGTCTACAGAGTGAGTTCCTGTACAGCCAGGGATACACAGAGAAACCCTATCTAGAAAAACCAAAAAAGAAAGAAAGAATTTGGCTCTTTCTAACTGAAATAAACATAGACATGCTTACAGACTGACCACCACTGAAGGAAATATGAAAGAAACGCAAACATCTGGACAAACATCTGTTATCTTTATGACGACTCTCAATCTGCTAAAAGTCATTATTTAACCTAAAGCTGGCCATACCCCAGTCCAAGAATAAGCTAGTATATTTATTGGCTTTGACCTCTCTGTAGCTCAAGCATATTTCTTAGGGATATTTTAGGTTTGTGCAATTTGGAACACAGTCATCAGCAATGCCTGCACCACTGGGAGCTCATTAAAATGGTAGTACCTCAAATCTACTCTTAGTTAGGGTGCTATGAAGAAACACAATGATCAAAAAACAAGCTGTGGAGGAAATAGTTTATTTTGTTTACACTTCCATACCATTCTTCATCACTGAAGGAAGACAGGACAGAAATTCAAACAGAGCAGGAACCTGGAAGCAAGAGCTGATGCAGAAGCCATGGAGGGGTGCTGCTTACTGGTTTGCTCCTCAGGGCTTGCTCTGCCTGTTTTCTTTTAGAACCCAGGACCACCAGCCTAGGGATGGCATCACCCACAGTGGGCTGGGCCCTCCTCCATCAGTCACTAATTAAGAAAATGGATTAGAGCTGGCTCTCATGGAGGCACTTTCTCAATTAAGGTTCCCTCCTTTTTGATAACTCTAGTTTGTGTGTCAAGTTGACGGAAGACCAGCCAAAACAGCTACTGAGTCACTATTGTAGATTCTAGCAAGACCTCTAGCTGATTCACTCAGGTATTATCATTAGAGAAGTAACGCTACAGTTGGAAGGTACACACCTAGTCCAACAAGAAAGACTTCCTCAGAATCTCAGAAGGAAGGCCTTGCTGAATCTTCTGAATAACGAGCTGAAGGGCTGTTATCTGTTATCTCCAGTTTCTGCTAAACTTACGGTCTGCTAGGTCCTCTCTCTCCCTTGGCATGAAAGATTTTCAAGACTCAGGAGGCTTCAAATAATTGCTGCTCCTCTTCAGTGTTAACACATCTGCTAGCCCTAGGTTCCCTGCATCCAGCCAGGAGTGGAGTGGACTGGACTACGGCTAACCTATACTCAGATCTCTATGGTAGCACCACTGAGCAAAACCTCTCTGTTGAGGTCCCACCATCTGTCTTCTTTTCATTTGATTTTAATCCCGAAAAGCTGTGGGTTCAATGCACCTTCCTCCTGGGTTCGGGAAACCCACTGACTTCATTCCTGTCCACTTTCCTGAAGGGCTCAGAAATGAACGTGGAGAGCCTGGCCCATCTGCAAATTCAAGCATGATAGAGAAACTGACTTGGCAAGCAGTTGGGCTGACCTCACTGGGCTGTGTATGTTTTCCAGAGATTCACTAATCTTATGATCTTGCATCCTTTCCCAGCTGTACCCAGCCATATCCCTCCCCCAAGCTCCTACTGCTTACTCCCCCAAGGCTGTCAGACTAGGCATTAATAATAACTCCTGCTACCTTTCCTACCACCCTGTCCCTAAAGACTAAGAAAAGGCATATGCCAGGCACAGGATAAGAATCTCTGACTTTCTCTGGTTAGCCAAAGTACCTTTCCTATCAGGTATCTGCCATCTGCTTTATTAATTCCTTGCAACACCATCAGTTTTTTGAAGTTGTTCAAACATTGAAGATACTTTCGAGTACTTACACACAAAGTCATTTCCTAGCCTCTGGGTTATAGGATGGAGCAAGTGTAGTGAGCTTCTGATTCTCCTGGATCTAGGGGGGAGGGCTCCATCAAGGGCATGGCACATCTAAAGGTTACTGGATGTTTGTACCCATGGTGCATAAAGTCTGTCTGTCTGTATGGTAACCCACACTTTGCCTGTGGTTACCAGTCATCTTTCTATGGAAAGCACAGCCCAGACAGCGATGAGCGATGAGAATGTCTTGGTGGGTTTGGCTGCTCTTGAGAAAGTGTAAAGTGAAAACTCTACAGGCTGATACTGAGATCATGCAGGGCACTGCGGATGGAAGCCTTTGTGAGGCACACGGAGGTCACCTGTAACTAATTTGGAATCTCACACAAAGCTGTCCCCAGTGAAGACGACAGTCATGGGTCGCTAGTCAGCTGGGCCCAGTTTGGCCAATGACAATGGGGAGATCAGTGCTTCAGGCACATCGCTGGGATTGTTTGTTCTCCACAGCACAAATAACACCAAGAATCATCCACAATTTTGTTCCTCCTGACATTGCTGACCATGCTTACTTTCTCTATTATTATCTGTCCTGCTTTTCATGCATCTAATTCTTTTCCTTGTCTTCTTCCTTCTCTCTCTCCAAGAACATTGCTTATGACCACCGTTCTGTTTTTGTTTGTTTGCTTGTTTGTCAACTTGACACAAACTTAGACTTAGCTGGGAGGAAGAAATCTTAATTGAGAAATTGTCCCCATGAGTTTGGCCTGTGCGAACATCTGCAGGGCATTTTTTAAAATTAATGATTGACATAGGACAGTCCAGCTCGCTGTGGGTTGTGCCGTCCATGGGCATGCGGTACTGGGATGTATGAGAAAGCAAACTCAGACAGTCAAGAGGAGCAAGCCAGTAAGCAATGTTGACCTGTGGCTTTCCGCTTCAGTTCCCACCTCTAGGTCCTTGCCTTGAGTTCCTGCACTGACTACTCCCAGTGATGGAGGCTGACCTCAGAGTTGTGAGGTGCAACAAACCCTTTTCCTCCCCAAGTTCCTTTTAGCCATAGTGTTTATCACAGCAGTAGAAACACTAAGAGGCACACCATGTGAAACGTTTAGAAAAGCAAAGTGGCTCCTATTTTTGAAAGCTGGAAAACACGCACGCAGGCACGCACGCAGCTTGCATGTGCTCGGCAGGTGAGCACCACACCGCCTCTTCCCGCTAAGGATCCCACTATTAGAAACTGTTACAGTGATGAGCTATTTCGTGCATATGGAATAAGTTGGAGCCCACCGGCCTCCTCATCTCCTTGTCTAGTGCTTTGAGGTGATGAGATACCCAGCTACTTCAGAAGATGCTTTGAGGACAAGCCTGTTTTATAAAACAGAAATAGCCTTGAGATTTTCCAGTTAATAGCATGTACATCTACCCAGATGTGTGGTCTAGAAACTTTGCTCCCACTCACAGAAGTAAAGAGAAAAGCACAATCTAAAAACAATAGTAAAAGCACCTTATCCCTATCTGCCTCTTTTATGATAAGGTTCTGTCAGATAGTCCAGGCTGGTCTCAAACTTACCATGCTCCCGAGTACTGGGATTTCCAACGTATTCGACAGCCTGGCAACCTTGATTCATCTTAACATCAAAAATAGTTTTCCAACACCCCTGAATGCTTGGAGTATTTCTGTTATGCTTGTATGATTTTGACAATAAGAAGCATTTGGCATTTCTCAGATTTGAAAATTGTATGTGCCTAATCCAAAGAAAATTTAATTCTCAAGAATCCCAAAGAATACTTAGGGCCCAACTTTGACAAACGCAGATTTAAGGAATTAATCTATTTCATGAAAATATCTCTTAGTTACAAATCATCATCTTATAACAGATGTAATTTTTTTTTAAACTTTACATTATATATTTAAAAAATAAGCCTGAATGTATAGGCTCAGAAGTAACATGAACAGTTGATATGCCTACCCACCATTCAGGCTCAACAGAAATGAACTCACAGCCAGTCTTGCTTTGACCCTTCATTTGTACTTGGTGACATTTTTAGGAAGCACCTTTTTTCAGGTCATCTGGTTTCCTTTGTAAATATTTCAATGTGTGTATCCATATCTCTAAAGAGTAAGTAAGAATTTTGAAAAAAAAAAAAAAGGACTAACAATTCCATCTTTATCTCTACTTTTTTGATGTTTTCAGCTATTGACTCTGTTCAAATTCCTCAGAATGTCTGATAACTATTTCTAATAATCGCTTTGTTCAAATCAGGGTTCAACTTTTTCTCTGTATATTTGGTTAATAAGCAAGTATTTCAGGTTATGACTCAGTGGGAAAAGAAGCATAAAAATGTTTTGCTTGCCAGCATTCCACATAATACCGGATGTGGCCATGTATGCCTCTAACCCTAGCACTTGGGAGGTAGAAGCAGTAGGACCACAAGTTCAAGGCCAGCCTCAGCTACATAGGAAGTTTGAGACCAGCCTGGGCTACACGAGAGTCTCTCACTTAAGAACCAAGAAACCCAACTTGGGGGTTACTATAAACCCCTGGCCCACAAAACCAGTAGCTCAAAGTTGAAGAGAATTTGACATGGAGGTAGAAGTGTGAGATTGAAAGGCAAACCCGGTGAGGATGTGCCTCTCCATGCCTGACACCCATTTTCCAGCTGAGTGACTTTGGCCCACTGCTGAAGAACCCACTTTTCTGTTCCCAACAAGGTCCCCCGACAAAATTCTGCATGCTCAGTTATTTTCAACTTTCGGGAAACCAAAACAAAAACACACTGTTTATAAACAAATCTCAAGTTAAAAAAAAATGCAAATGTAAGCGGGGTATTTTGTGTGTTCACTCTCTCAATCTTGTCATCTAGCTTTCATGGTCAGTGTGAGGATTCCCTGAGATAGCACACGTCAAGGATTTAACCCTATGCCTGTCACAGTCGCCGCAGGATACCAGCAGTTCCAACAAAAGTCCATCCTGGGAGCTGGAAAGCAGAAATGAACGAACGAACGGCAATGAGATGGGTGAAAAGAGTGGGACTACGTGGAAGGGATGGAGAAGTGGGTAAAGCGAACGGGGTTAGGGGTGAGGTGGTAGAGGAGAGGGCGGCAGCTTGCGGAGGGAGCTATGGGGTTTGGCTCCCATCTGTTCTCTGCTTTGTTTGGGGGGGGGGGGGCGTTCCCCAGGTGGGCGATAGCAATCTTCCCGGAGCTCAAAGATTTAAGCGGCAGTGAGTAATTAGCTCCTGCAGGTTTCCAAGTCCTCGCTGTTGAATTATACAGGGTTTGGGCAGCCTGCTCTGCTTCTGATAACAGAGATATTTCTGGCTTCCCCTTAAAAGATGGAGAGCTCTGGCAACAGTACGTCCGCACTCCCACCTGGCACCAATCAGGAGAGCTGCTTGACAGCTGCTTCCTTCAGTGGTACCCCACAAGTGCCAGTTTACCATCTGGCCCCTTCGCTTGCTTAGGTCAACTGCCTGGTCCCTAGAGGCACTGAGCTTGCTACCCGGGTTTCCTCTCCAGCTCTCTTCTGCTGCCTCTTTGGTCCCAGAAAATGCTGCCCGAGGGAGACCAGGCTGGCGAAAAGGCTCCAAGGAACTGAGAATAAATGTTTCAAAGAGACATCTCTATTGGCCCCCAATTAGGAATTGGTTTGTCCATGGTGCAGAGCAGGCAAGGAATGGAAATATAAATGAGCGCTAACACCAAAAAGGACATTGTGGGTGGTAAGTTTGGCAAGGGTTCAAGAAGGGGTTCAAGAAGAGGGTGGAAAAACAGATGAGGAGTAGCCCAAAACCTTGAGGCTTGAGGAAGACCAGCTGATAAGGAAATGCAAACACACACACACACACACACACACACACACACCCCAATAATCAACTAAAATGAAACAAAATGACAGATGCACATAGCTATTCTAAAGAAACCTTTGTTCCCAGTGTATTAACGACAACGAATCCCCACTATTTCGAAGTCTCTAAGGAATTCTTATGGAAGCTAGCCAAATTGCGTTTTGTCTTGTTTTTAAGTCACTAGTTATAACCAGTGTAGAGGCTCACAATGTGGAGGCTCCGCAATCCCAGCATTCCAGAGGCAGAGGCAGGAGGATGGGAGGTTACAGGTCAGCTGAGTTACCTGGTAAGAGCCTACCTCTGAATACTTAAAAATCTAGGATGCTGTGTTTTTACAAGTGTTTGGGGGCCTCTAGAGTCAGATTTGGCACCCAAAAGGTAATAACTGGGGCCGAGGATCAAAGGGTAGATGGTGTCCTTTCCTTGATGCAGCTGACAGTGTGACTCCTGGCAGGAGGTGATGAGGTCAATGACTGCTCCAGACCTTCGGTAACTCCATTCCATACAGTAGTGACGTTCCTGAGCCTGCCTTAGCTCCCACTCATCACTGGCATCCAGGCCAGTTGATTGGGGAGAAGACAGACAGACAGCAAGCCCTTATGCAATCATTTTGTCTCTGAAGGTGGCTTCTGAATGAAGCACGCCTTGTCTCTCAGATGAGCATGCAGTTGACAGACAACAGAAAATCTGAGAGTGGGACCTTTGTCACTTAAGACTTGACTCTCAAAAAAGACAGAGGTCTTTGCTTTTGTGTGTGTGTGTGTGTGTGTGTGTGTGTGTGTGTGTGTGTGTACAGCGAAGCAGCTGGCTCTGGATGTACAATGGTGGAAGAGCTTGCTCAGCCTGTTTAACAGCTCAGCCCATAAGACTCTGGATCCCAGCCCCCAAACTACCTAGACTTGAGAACCTTCCTTTTCCTAAAAAGTAGAGCCTCACTTCCACACAGGTGGCTAGTTTGGACAAGACGAAGTGCAGAGCTTGAGAAGGAGGCAGCATATGACCGAACATTACTTTGGGGAGCTGGGGCTGTCAACTGACTCAGTTGCTGTGTCTGCCTTCTGGATGTGCTGTTTTTTTCTTTGGCCTGCATTTTTCTTTTCTTTAAGATTTTTTTTATGTGTGTGTAAGTGTGTGTGTGTGTGTGTGTGTGTGTGTGTGTGTGTGTGTGTGTGTAGGGATGCCAGTAGATGCCTAATGAGGGCATCAATCAGATCCTCTGCATCTGGAATTTCAAGCAGTTGTGAGCTGACCCATAGCCCAGTGCTAAGAATCAAACTCCAGTCCTCTAGAAGAGCAACAAGTGGTCTTAGTGTCTGAGTTTTCTCTTCAGCCTCAATTTTTTTCTTACTAGAATGTAACTAAGCATTTTTCCTCTATTTACAGTAATTGTTAATTGGTGAATACTAGGGAATATAACATACCTTTGTATATTAATCTCTAGCCAGTATTCTTTTCTGTATTTTCTTATTGGTTGCAGGAGTCGATTTGTATGAATTTCTTTAGGTCTTATAGCCCTGATCTCTTGACATCAGAAATATATCAAGCTTGTGAAAAGCATTGGGAAAGGGTATCTTTACACTCAGGATAGTTCATTAGAGACATCGCTTTGCAAGTTTCAGGAACCAAGTGGCATTTCTAAGACACTTTCTTATCTTTGTGTGTGTGCATATGTGTGCATGTATCTAAGTGTGCCTTGAAAGAAATCCTCAAATCTGATCTAAAATTAATTTATTTATTGACTCTTCACAGAAAATCATCTCTTTTTGTTTCTATTTCTCTTTTATTGTTTTATTGTAGGCAAAGTCACCAAAAAGATTCTCTTCTAGTTATAAAGGTCCATGTCTTCATGCTTGTTTTTGTCCAGTTCTCTTTGAGGCTTGCTAAAGATGTTCTCTTAGCCGTCTTCTATGAAGTACCAAAGCTTTGTTTTCCTGGCTTCCAGTGCTCTTTCCTTTCCTGGTGCTTCTTGCTGAACTGACTTGTGCAAGTGTTTTCTTTGCTGTCCTCTTCGATCCTAAAACAAAAGCTTTGTTTACACATTTTCAACCTTTCCTTCTGAGTTGTATTTCTTTTTATATCACCCCTATTTACTACACACACACACACACACACACACACACACACACACACACACACACA